>NC_069390.1:54502067-54820956 GCF_027475565.1 Acinonyx jubatus | reverse complement strand
CCTGACTTGAGGCACAGCGTTCCCACAGATTGTTAGCTCTTGGGAGTCAGTATAGGAGCGTGAGGGGCAACATGGCAGAGGGATAAGGACATGGACTTTGTAGCCACACTGCTCTGGTTTGAATTCCACCTCCACTCCTTACAGCTGAATGATACTTTGGACACGTTACTTAACCATGCAGTGTCTCAGTTTTCTTAATGCATAACATGCCTCATTGTGTTGCTGTAAAGATTGAATGTGTTATTATATATAAAGTGTTTAAAACAGTGTGTGTCATGTGGGAAGTATACACAAATGTTAGCTCTTATGATTAGACTACTACCTCCCTCCTACTTAGCCATTCTGTACCCTTAAGAAAATAGATATTTGTACTAGCAGGCAGTAGAAACAAGGCAGAGAAAAAAATAGCTCTCAGCCTAGGATCAGAGTTTACCCTCACTTCCTTCACCTTCAGTATTCACAAGACCCTGCCTTTTTGGTGAGTACTGGGCGGAGATAAGAACAGAACAGATCCTGATAGGCACACAGGAAGGAAGTACTGCTGCTAAAGTCAGGTCATTAAAGGACGGACTCCTGTCCTCTTGGGCTGTACACATCCTCTGAATCTTGAAATTAGGGAAAGAGAGTCTGGAAATTATCTCTAGCCTTTGAGACTAATCCTCACATTGGTAGGCATATCTTTCCACAGACCACCAGAGACCAAATCCTGAGCTGGCTTGGAGAATTGCTGATATTCTTAAGTCTTTGCTTATGGAGAACTTGAAGAGTAGTTGACATAGATCCTTTGAGTAGAAATGTTTCCTGTTGTAGAAAAACGTTAAATGCATGGAATGACTTACTCTGCCCCCTTTAATCCAGATGTTAAGACCACGAAGGCCTAGCCCATACACCAAAGTCTGTTTGGTACCAGCTATCCAAATTTAAGGCAGTAATATCTAAACCCAGACGTACAAAATGGCACCTAGTATGCTGGCACGAGAACAGAGGGGAGGCTGCAGTTGTCCTTTGATGGATCACCTCAAATAGCAGTGTCTGCTTCCCTTTGTGCCATCAGATTCTCATTTTACTCCTGACCTTGTACTCCCCTTGTCAGCCAGATGGGCCAACTCACCTTCTCCCCATGTAAGTCACCTTCTCCCCGATACAGTTCTGAACCTGGGGATTTGTTTCTGCTTCAGCAAAAAGCATCAAAGAGACAGAAATCACTTCATTTCCAAAGTCTTACTGCTGCTCCTGGTTTCTGCTTCTTTTGCCTTGCCTTGACCTCTGGTACCTGGATATTCCTTAGTTTCTGGCTGCTTACTTGGTTTGTGGCCTACTGTTCTCCTTTAGCTCCTAGCCCTTAACATCTGACCTGGCTTTTGACTCTCTACCGCATATCAGTGCTGCCTAGTCTCTAGCCCTTGGTTCTATTTTGATTCTGAACGTTTTGATACTTGCTGGGCATGGCCAACTGCTAAGTCTGTTCTTACCAGCTTTGCCGTAGCTTTCTCTAACCTGGCTAGCCTGTTTTTGTCCTGCTGTAGCCCACAGGTCTGGACACTTCTTTTGGTCATCAGAGCTAGCTTTGATTACCAAAGCTAAGCATAGTCATGTAGCCCTCAGGCCTGATCTGGGCTGGCTTCTCCAAGAGGGGTTTGATCCCTGTGAAGCTCTGGATTAGATGCTTTCTAAGTACGTAAATGGCCCTTGGACAAAAAGCCTCCTAGCCATCTGGCAAGGTGTTTGGTGCCATTCTTGGCCACTAAGCAGCCATAGTTCCTTTAGTCCTAGCAATACCCCATAGTGGGGCTGCTGCCTTTTGAGTTTTATTAAAAGTGAGGGAAATTTTCTCTGAGGTTTCAGAATGAGTCACTAGCTTGGTTGCTTACCCTCTTTGGCCTCCAAGTTTGTGAAGTGAATTGCCCATTCCCTTTGATTGGGTTAGCTGCCCGAGGGCCGAGCCTAGTCACTGTCTTCTCTCCATCCTACCAGACCACTGTCTGCCCTCCAGGGCCAAGGGCGGCATACTTGGTTGCTTGGACACGTCTTGCAGCCTACAAATTGGACAGACGGAATCAATACTCATGAACCTGGAGAGGCCCAGGTTAGCACAGTTAGTGACACTAGCTGCCTGGAGGGACAGCCTGCCATGGGAGGGGTTGTGATTGAATGGTGATTGGATACAGCATCTGAGGATTAACCAAATTATGTCCCTTTGAGTTTAGATCGACAAACCTTTCTCACTTGGATTTTATAACAAGCTGACTTGTGCAGAATATAGAAGAGCTACCTTCTTAACACAGGGCTGTGCCGGCATGAGTCCTGGGGGAAGGGTGGTCAGGTATACGTGCCCACTGTGGCCCAGATTCATGTTGTTATCACTAAGATTATATGGAGAAAGGGAAGAGAGCTTGTATTTGTGGAGCTCCTTCTATGTGCCATGTGCCACAAAGTTTCACATACTTTCTCATAACCTGAAAAGGAGGCGTCATTATCTCCATTATTCTGGTAAGGAAATGGAGTCTCAGAGGTGAAGTAACTTGTCCAGGGTCACAGGCAGTAAATAACAGAGCTTTAATTTAAACCCAGGTCTCTCTGTGCTTTTTATAAAATATCATTCTGTCTTCCTAATTTAAGTGTCTTAATTCACATTTCTCTTGACTTCCCCACAGCCCAACCACAGAGTCAGGTACATAGTAATAATAATAACCAATGTTTATTGAGCACTTATTGTATGTCAGATGGTGTTCTAAGCACTTTACATGTGTTAACACAGCCATATAAACCAGATGCTCTTATTATCCTTGATAATTATGAGATTGCAAAATGATGATGTTCTAATTTCATCATACCTTCTACATTTATTAGTTGTCATTCTACAGTAAGGAAGAGCTTTCCTTTCTCTCCATTAACTTGTTTTCAGTATGGAATTATGGAATCTTATTTTACTCAATGGATTGTAATCCGTTACTGTCATTATTCATGTTGATGCTCAGATTGTCCCAGATTTTATTTTGTTTATTTTTATTTTATTTGTTTATTTTTATTTTATTTATTTTTAAATGTTTATTTTTGAGAGAGAGAGTGAGAGCAGGGGAGGGGCAGAGAGAGAGGGAGACACAGAATCTGAGGCAAGCTCCAGGCTCTGAGCTGTTAGCACAGAGCCCGACACGGGCCTTGAACTCACGAACCGCATGATCATGACCTGAGCTGAAGTTGGATGCTTAACTGACTGAGTCACCCAGGCAACCCAGATTGTCCCAGATTTTAAAGCCATATTCTTTTTTTTTTTTTTAAGTTTATTTATTTTGAGAGCGCAAGTGAGCAGGGGAGGGGCAGAGAGAAAAAGGGAGAGAGAGAATCCCAAGCAGATGCCCTGCTGTTGGTACAGAGCCCAACACGGGGCTTGATCCCATGAACTGTGAGCTCATGACCTGAGCTGAAATCAAGACTCGGATGCTTAACCAACTGAGCCATCCAGGCACCTCTTAAAGCCAGTGTTCTTAACCTCTATATCATACTACCTTTTCAGCAGATATTTTTTCTCACTGCCGTCAATTGATTTGCCTATGTATAACAGCCTTTTTGTACCCTTTGGTTTTTAATCTTCTGGGAAACAGTCTCATCCCACTTATGTGTAAACTAAGAACAAATATGTCTCCAAGTGAGAACCTGACAGACTCTGCTATGAATTCAGTATCTGAGTTTTAGATGTGGATTTTAGCTGCTTACAGACACTTCTCATTTCTCTTTGGAATTATAATCCATATCCTACAAGGATTATCTGTGAAAGGTACTTCTTAAGATCCTTGTAGGTAAGGTGAATAGACACCTGAGATTCAACCTGACCATGCTAGATCAGTTGTAGAAGCACCTCAGCTACGTGTCTGGTTCTTTGATCTGTCTGTGAGGAGTGTGTGTCTGTGGACATGGGAATTACTAAAATTCGTTCATTTATGCAGCAAGTAATTGAGCCAGGTTGTTTGCCTGTTGAAGGTAATGAAATTCAAGCCAGTTAGTACAGGGAAAACCCTCAACACTGATGGTTACAGATACTGAAAATCTAACAGAGAAAAACTAAAACTACTGTTTGACTTTTTAATAGTTATAATAATTAGAGTAAGTTTTTGAATTGCTTACCACTTATGCCTTCAAAAGCATTAACAGTTCTGAAGGCAAGTAAGCAAAAGATTAACATACTAAGAGAAAAATGGTCAAAGGACATTATGAAAATAAAATCAACTGTTGTGATTCATTAAAAAAGAAACACAACTAACTACTAAACATTTTTTTTTTTAATGTTTATTTTTGCGAGAGAGAGACAGAGGGCGAACAGGGGAAGGGCAGAGAGAGAGAGGAAGACACAGATCTGAAGCAGGCTCCAGGCTCTGAGCTGTCAGCACAGAGCCTGACATGGGACTTAATCCCATGAACCACAAGATCGTGACCTGAGCTGAAGTCAGACACTCAACCAACTGAACCACCCAGGTGCCCCCTAAACATATTCTTTTAAGTCCAACCTCATTAGTAATCAAAGAAATTCAGTTGAAACGGCAGTGTGATTCCATTTCTCTTTACCAGATTGACACGTGATGAAGAAAAATAAACACCCTATTTTGAAAAAAAAATTTTTAATGTTTATTTATTTTTGAGACAGAGCATGAACGGGGGAGGGGCAGAATCGGAAGCAGGCTCCAGGCTCTGAGCCATCAGCCCAGAGCCCGACGCGGGGCTCGAACTCACGGACCGCGAGATCGTGACCTGAGCTGAAGTCGGACGCTTAACCGACTGAGCCACCCAGGCACCCCGATAAACACCCTATTTTGGAGAAAGGAAGGCCCAACAGTTACTCTCTTTTTCCTTTGCTAGTAAAAAAAAAAATTGGTACAGTCTTTCTGAAATTCAGTTTGGTGATATTTATCAAAACCCTTAAAAAGGTTTAAGCTTTTGACCTGGGACTTCATCTCCAATGAATTTAGCCAAAGGAAATAATCAGACATGTGTTACTGAAATATTAAAAATAATCTAACGTTTTACAATAGGAGATTGCTAAATAAAATATACAATAGTCTTATAGTAGAACACTGTGCAGCCGTTAAAAAACAATGTGGTAGACAGGGGATCCTGGGTGGCTCAGTTGGTTAGGCATCTGACTTCAGCTCAGGTCACGATCTCACGGTTTGTGGGTTTGAGCCCCGCGTCGGGGTCAGAACACTGTGCAGACACACTCGGTGTCTGGAGCCTGCTTCTGATTCTGTGTCTTCCTCTCTCTCTGCCCTCCCCTGCTCTTGCTCTGTCTCTCTCAAAAATAAAACATTAAAAAAAACCCCAATGTGATAGACAAACACTTAAAACATGGAAATATGTGTGTTTGTGTGTGTTCAGAGAAAATTTATGTATGATCTTATTTTTGTAAATAAAAATGTACATACATTGAAAAAATGGATGTTTTATATTCTTTTTTAAAACATATTTTTTAAAGGTTATTTATTTATTTAGAGAGAGCCCATGCATGTGAGCGCGGGAGAGGGGCAGAGAGAAAGAAAGAAAGAGAGAGAGAGAGAGAGAGAGAGAGAGAATCCAAGTAGGTTCCATGCTGTCAGCACAGAGCCTGACGTGGGGCTCAGTCCCATGAACCATGAGATCATGACCTGAGCCAAAAGCACAAGTTGGTTGCTTAACTGACTGAGCCAGGCGCCCCTGTTACATATTCTAAAATATTTCCTTCTTTTTAATTATCTATATCTTCTGAATGTTTTATAGTGAACACATTTTTTTTTTTTTGTTACAGAAAAAATAAAGCATTGGCAGGAATATTCTGTAATAGGAGTGAAGTAAACGTATATACGAACACTTCCTGGGTCACGGATACTATGCTTGGTGCTTTATAAATTTACCTAATTTAACCTCACTGAGTCTGTAGAGGCCCCTGCCTCTGGTCCTCCTCCCTGCAGTCCATTCACACACAGCTACTGGAGTGACTTTTCTAATAGCAGTGGTTTGGAAGGATATACCAAACTGTGAATAGCGGCTACTCTTGGAATTTTAAGGAGGTGGATGTTTTAATTTAGTATTTCAATATGGTATGTATTTTTCTAAGTCTTTGTATTTTGAGGTGGGGAGGAAAGGTGTATGTTGTCAGGTCCCTTCCCCTTTAAGCCCTTCAGTGGCCTGCTTCCTCTCCCATGCTTCTCTCCCTTACACTCTCTGTTCCAGCCCTACTTTCTTCAGGGGAAGCCCCGTGCTCATTTGCCTCCAGGATCTGTAAATGCATTGAGTCCTCCCACTTCACCATCCCAGGTCCGACTCTGTAGCCTTCAAGTCTTAAATACCTTAAATACCACATCCTCTGGGAGGCCTTTCTTGATCCCTTCCCTTGGTTTCCTACTGCACATGGTACTTCTTCCATCATAGCCTTGATCACACATTGCTACAATTTTATGCTAAATTGTCATCCTCCCCAGAAGACTGTAACCTCCATGAGGGCACAGACCCTAGCACAGTGACTACAACACAGGAAGCATTTGACAACTAATTGTTGAATAAATACTTTGTATTTTGTAGTTGTGGAAACCTATAGGGCCTTAGAAAGGTGTTAAATAACTTGGCCAGAGCCTCTCAGCTAGTAAGTTTCAGAGCTTTCCTACCCTTGACTTTCACACTGGCACAGTTCATGTTGTTTCCCCTGACCACTCACTTGAACAGACACAGATCCAATCCCCAAACAGGTATCAGAATCTGAGACTCTACTTCCTAGGCGTTTCCAGCTTTTGACACTTCTGTCTTTCTGATTTCTTCCAGTGTGGTGCAGGTCCTCCTTGCTGCTGGTGCTGACCCAAACCTCGGGGATGATTTCAGCAGTGTTTACAAGACTGCCAAGGAGCAGGGAATCCATTCTTTGGAAGGTAAGCATAGACTCCCCTGCTGTTCTGAGCACTCTTCTCCCTTTGGCTACCAGGCAGTCTTGCTCTGTGCCAGCTCTACCAGAAGCTCAGAGTGAGAGTCTATAAGTTCTTTATCCTCTGGGAACTCATGGATAACCCAAAAGGCTTGGAATAGATGCCTTTCACAGTCCCTTGTGGCTCTATAATTTATGTCCCTTCAGAAGTCTCGGGGAATAAGATAGAGGCCTGACTTCATGACCACAGCAGGGAGTGGGGGTACTTTTTACCTGGTGTTCCGAAAGCGCCTCAGCCTGTGGAACCTCAGAGGAGTGGACAATGGAGCAGGTTTCCATAAAATAATTAAGGCAACTGCATGGAATGTGGCTTTGTTCCTCTTCTACTTCCTGCAGACTTACCCTGTTCCGTCCCTGCCCTAGAACTAGAAAGTAGCCTCACTGATTTCCTCCGCCTCAGAAGTCCCTCTGAATACTACTACGAATACTGCTCCCCCGCCTTCTATATGCAAAATGCAATCCTGTCTCTGGGACTGGCCCCTCAGTTTACCATTATGACCCAGAACAAATGTGGACCTTCTCTGTGCCTTGACGTTTATGTTTGTAAAATGCAGTGGTCATAAGCACCTCCCAGAGGTGTCATGTGGGTTGTTTGGATTTTAGAAGAAAGAGGCAATGTGCACCCGTACTAGGGTTTGTCACATGTCTGTTGGAGGGTAGTCAGTGAAGTCAGTCTTGGTTGCCTCTGGTGAGTGGTTCTTTGAAAGTGAGGTCTAGGAGAGGATGGGTTGCTTTGGCTACAGGCAGAAATGAATATTTTACTTTTGGGCTTTTGCTTGTTTGGGTGGTCTCCTCCCTCCCTGTCTGTTATCTTGTGTTGCTTACAGAGGCTGAGATAACCCTGTTTCTAGCAACAGGGCAGCCGAGCAGTGCTGCTTCAGGGTCGGCAGTGATGCCAGGAAGACAGCCAGCCACACTGACTGCCTGAGGGTCGGAACGTTGACTGGAGGGACGTCCAGTCAGGGGAGTGGTGCGCTCAGCCCTCAGAGCTGTCAGTGAGGCTGCCAGACTGACATAGCTCTGGTAGCCCAGAGCAGAGGGGTTGTTGCTGCCCCAGCGAGGTTTCTCAAGTCAGCAGCACGAGAGCAATGTTAAGAGCATCAGAGCATTGCTGCCCTGGTGAAGTGTCGAGTTGCCCTCCCCCTACCTCTCTACCTCTCTACCTCTCTAAACCTACTCCTTGTGTCAAGCTCCACCACTATGGCTAGACCCTCTACAAAGCCTTTACTGTCCTTGGCAATAATTGCAACCTGCCCTCAGCTGTTCTTTTGAATGTTCTCTAAATCTTGACCTTTTATATGGTTATTTGAACCCTCATCTGCCCATATGTCTGTTCTCTCCTCCTCAGCTGACAGTTCCATGTGCAGGCCATGACCTATGCCTCTTTGGATTCCCCACTGAGCTGGAGGAATTATGTTCACTTCATGTTTCAGAGGAGAATTTCATAAGTACCAAACTTGCCCTATATTTGCAGCTTGCTATGTGGAGACTTGCTTTGTGGGCTATCCTCTCTTTACTCAAACACAGTATTACTGTCCTCAGCTCTGTCTTCTGTCCAGATGCTCTCACCAAAAAGCAAGGAGGAACATTTGCTGAGAGAGCAGAGCCAGGTGGAAGGGAAGGGATTGTTTGAATAAGTACCCTCTCACCTGCTCTCAGGATTCCAGCAGGGTTCAGTCATTATTTAAAAAAAAAAATATTTTTTTAATGCTTATTTATTTTTGAGAGAGATAGAGTGCAGGCAGAGGAGAGGCAGAGAGAGAGAAGATACAGAATCAGAAGCAGGCTCCAGGCTCTGAGCTGTCAGCACAGAGCCCGATGCAGGGCTCAAAACTCCCAAGCCGTGAGATCATGGACCTGAGCTGAAGCCGACGCTCAACGAACTGAGCCACCCAGCTGCCCTTCAATCATTATTTTTGATTTCGCAGAATCTCAGAGCTGTGAAGCCATGTAGTCTAACCTTTACTTTCACGCCAGTCCCCAACCCTTGCATTCTTTTATGTCTTTGTTATCTCCAGATTGATGCTCATATCCAACATTCTATTCTAGATCCATAGTCAGTATACTTTTCCTAGAAAGAGCTGTATAGTGGCTTTTAAGCTTTGTGGGCCTCAGTTTTGATTACTCAGCTTGGCCACTATAGTGCAGAAGCAGTTACAGACAATACACAAATAAATGTGCATGGATATGAACCAGTAAAACTTTATTTACAAAATAGGCAGTAGGCTGGATTTGGCCCATAGACTGTAGTTTGCTAACCCTGTTGTAGATATTTTCTTTCTTCCTTCCTTCCTTTTTCTTTACTTCTCCTCTTCTCTTCTTTTTTCTCCCTTCCTTCCTTCCTTCCTTCCTTCCTTCCTTCCTTCCTTCCTTCCTTCCTTCCTTCCTTCCTTCCTTTCCGCTGCCTGCCTGCCTCCTCTGAATTTTTAACTCTCACACTAGCCATACTGCATTCTGTATAGGTAGGTAGATAGACAAGAAAAATATTGGAAAAGGCTATTATATTCCTTATGAAATAAAGATTAAAATGTTAAGTATCTCATTTTGTATGATCTGCAAATTTGGTGTGTAGGCTTTCTATGGATTCATATGACATTGCTATTTAACAGGCGCTGTTCTAGGCATTGATGAATTAGACAAGATCCCTGCTATCATATACTTTATGTGCTAGTCTTTGTTTTAAATGTTCATAAGGATTCCATTCAGTACAGAGCCTTGGACCTCATAATCAGGACAATTTGGAAGCATTATTCAACATTCACAACTGAATCCACCAAACTTCATTTATCTCTAGCCTCCATTTGTCCACAGAATTTTAAGAGATTTTCTTAGATTTCTTGCGAAAATAAAAATGTGTTTAGCATTTGCCTTTTTTTTTTTTTTTTGCCCAGTAACCCTTTCCCCAAAAGATACTAAATTATTCTGGCATGGCCTTGTGTTATCCATAGAGAACCCATATTGATACCCAGTAATTACCTAAGTGTTAAAGAACCATTAAAAAAAAAATACTAGAATTTTGTCAGAATCATTGATGAACTCAATCTTGTAGCTTACAGGATATGCCTGTCTTTGCACTTGTTTTGTTGTTGTTGTTAAATTCCAGACTGCATCATTGCCTGCCAGTTTTCTGGCAGCTTATCTGATTTTCCCTGACCTATCAGTTTGAATGTGGTCTCCCCTCCAACTTCATGTATGCTAAGTCCTAAAAAGTGACAGTCCTTTAGAATCATCCCAAGACTCTCCTCTCTCCTTACCAAGACTTTAGCTCCTTCTTAACCAGATTTTCTTTCTTTTTTTCAAGATATCTCATTCTTTCATCTATTCAACCACTATTTATTGCCTACTGTATCCAATTCTGGGTCATTCTCATTGATGAAGTAGACAGAAACAAAAGAAATTTGTGGTTCTCCTTCCTTTGGATTGGACATACTTTTTCACAGGAGGTTACCTGACTTATGGGATGTGTGAGGAAGCTAGAATAGAATACGAGATGTGAGCCCCTTACCCAGAGTGTGTCCAAGTAAATCCAGAGGAAAGTCAAAGGCTCAGTTGGACGGTCCTTCACCTTTGGAGCAGAGGCCATGCTAAGTCCATCAAATTTACTAAATTTCTAGTAGAATTTCTGTGGGTCTTATACTGTGCTCAGTACTGAAAGGTGAGTTGTAGTTTGTGACCTTGGAAGGATCTCCCCAAATCCCAGTAATAGATCATTTTTCTGCCTTATTGGTATCGTGAACATCAAGAGATAAAGTATATGACGTGTGAATTGTAAAGTGCTCTACAGTTGTAATTGCTTATTAGTTTTATTTCTTTATAATTCAGTAGCATTTACTGAGTGTCAGGCACTCTGCCAGATGCTGGGAATGTAGAAATGAATATACATGGTCTAGCCAGTCAACAGTGCTCCCAGTCAAGTGAGAAGACAGACCTATGAACAAGACACCACAGTACAGGGTGATAAATGCAAAGGTAGACGTACAAAGAATATAGATAGCCCTGATAAAGGCAATGATGAGTTCTACTTGAGGGCAGGCTGCTATCTAGGAAGTCACTTTGAATTGGGTCTTAAGTATGAGTGGGAGATTGACGGGCAGACTAAGAGGGATGGATCTTCCAGGCAGAAGGAACAACACATGCAGAGACATGGGGTGGGTGGGTGATAGCAGGTGGACTCATCTGCCACAGTGCTGAGAAAATAGCAAGAAGTAAGACTAGAGAGGGAAGCAGGGTTCCACATGAGAAGAACATTGTAGGACAGTTCTAGGGTGCTCACACTGTTTTCTGGAGGCCATTAAAGGATTTTAAGCAAGGAGATGCTCAGTTTACGTTTGCATTTTAGATGGATCATTCTGATGGGGTGGAGGATGAAATTGGAGGTGAGTGATCAGCAATGGCTCTTGACCTTTAGGGGATGATAGGCCCCTTTGAGAATTGGATGAGAAGCTATGTTTGTCTCCCCCAAAATGCACTTATAATTTCTAGGGATTCTTAAAAGTGATCTTCGGGAATGGAGAAAGTAGATACGAACAACACACTATGAGGTTGAGTTCTTAGCCGAATGTGGAAATTGGTGGAAAAGGAGGTATCCATGGTGACATCCCAATTTCTGATTTGGGTGAACAGTTGGATGTATGGGTCTGGAGCTCAAAGGAGAAGTCAGGAGATAGGGATGTAGGAGCCCCCTGCGTTTACTTGGTAGGGACTACAGTGGATGTGACTAAAATTGCCCAAGGAAAAGAGTTAAGGTAAGAGGTGAGGGGACAAGGTGTGAGGAGGAAAGAGGATCCAAACAAGGGGACCAAAGGTATCAGAGAAGTGCCCTTGTTATCTCTGTTCTGCCTGCTCAGCACAGGCACAGTCTAGAAAGGAAAGAAACTTCTGTGACCTCCTTTCTGAGACTTTATTATTGGTTGCCCCATTCCTAGTGAAACCCTTCTCCTGTTTTACATATGACCATTGCTCCTTGGCAAGAAGCTTGCTCAGTCAAGCACATTACAGTGTTTCCTACCTTTGTCAGAGTTGGTGTTTCTGGGCAGAGGGCAGGTCTGCTAGTGCAAGTGATACAGGAGTGCATGGCATAGAAACCCTGCTGGCCTGACTGTTCTGTCCATTGTCGTTAGCCCTCAAGAGTGGCATCTTCAGAGGCATAATGGTGTCCTGGAGAAAGGTCAGACTTTGGTGCCAGGCAGTTATCTAAGCTCTATTCGTCTAAGTTCTGTAACTTACAAGCTGTATGGTTTTAAGCAAGTGACTTAAGGTTCTTGAATATCAGTTGTCTCCTCTCTAACATAGGGATAACAATACTCATCTACAGGGCTATTAGGATGACTAGAGATAACTAAAGCATAGTGTAAAGGATAATGTCATTTGATGAAGAATTTCTCTACTGTAGTGGGTTTTGACTCCATGCAAACCTTCCTTGGAGGTACTGAGCAACTCATCACTCAAGGAGCATTGACAGAGGCTTGGATGTCTGCCCATCAGGGATTCTGTATAGAGGATTCTTGCCCTGGGTCATTGGACAATATGGCCTCCAAGGCCCCTGTCAGCCATGTGATTTCTAAGATTCTAGAAACTCCAGGCTCACCATCAGAGCAGGTAATGTACTTAGAAGTAGGATTTGAGCTGGGCTTTGGAGGGTGGAAAGGAAAGGAAAAAAGAAAGGATATTCTAAGCAGGGACACAGCTTAAACAAAGGCACATAGAGGGGACAGATGTGGAGGGGAACGTGGAGATCACTGCTGCTTCTCTACCAACTCATTCCCCGATCTTGACCACATTCCATTCAGTGCCTTGCTCCCCACCCATGCTCACTCCAGGAGAGTTCCACTTGTGGCTGGCTGATGGGTGGTGGGTCCCAATCCTCAGGTGGAGGAGGCAATAAATTAACGATAACAGTAAACAAGTCGCCCAGCCAAGGATGCCGCAGGCTGCTTGTAAGTAACTGTTATAAACATTGGGTGTCTGGGGCTGTCAGAAATGCAAGCGAGAACTCAGCGCCTCTCATATGTACAATTAAAACAATAAAACACGGCAGAAACATGACCAGAATAGGATATAAATCAGCTTCTCTTCTCAGCTCCAAGTGGTGGCTGAATAAAGATGAGTCGTGCAGAAGCTGGGTTGGTATAGGACCCTTCTGGGGAGTAGGCCGTACCTCCCAAGGCTAACCCAGATAGCTTGGGTGGTCCCCTTCCCACAGCTCCAGGGGCTGTAGGCCCTGGCCTGCTCCAGCTGACCTCCCCATCTCTGTGTCTTTAGATGGGGGACAGGACGGTGCAAGCTGGCGCATCACAAACCAGTGGACAAGTGCCCTGGAGTTCAGGAGATGGCTAGGAGTTCCCACTGGCGGTAATGGAACGGCTCTCTATAACATTTCTCCCCCTCCCCAGGACGTGCCAGGGAGTCGTCTCATCTTAGCTCATCTATTCAGTATAAGTTAATCACCCATTACCCACTGTGTGCCCAACCCCTCTATCCCCTTGGAAAGCACAAATTTAGATGGAAGAATAAGCCTTCCAAGGGCGTAAGAGAGGTCCCCAGTCTTTGAGTAGCATGATTTAAGTCTACAGATGTTAGTTCTGGCCTTGGGCTTGTACTGCTTTTAAAAACTCGTCTGGACTTTATCCCTGGAAGAGACCCTATTTTGCCACTTTAAACTTCACTCCTAGTGAGATTGTGGGCTAATGCCGTAAGTACAGAACACTTAATAGCTATGACACCTGCAGTATTTTTTTGTACCTCTCTGAGGCTCTGTCTCCTTATTTGTAAAATAAAGGTTACCAGAAGAGTTAGAGATAGTATATTTATCCCTAGCCTAAAACCTAGAACATAGAAGGAATTCCACTAATGTAAATTTCTGTTTTTATATCATCATCATTATCCTCACCATACTTTTATGGAACTTCATTCAGAATCTTTGACATGGGCTTCCAAATGCTATTCAGTGGTAGCAAGCTGTTGTCTGTAAAGAGCCAAATATTTAGAGTCTGAGGAGTGGCCTGGTCATCACCTAACTGTGTGACTTTGGGCGTTTCTCTTTATTTCTCTGAGCCTTGATTTTTTCATCTATAGAAAAGAGTAAACTATTGGTTTATTATAAAGATCAAATTGAAGTACTTATGAAAGCACTTGAGAAGATACAAGGCATTGTGCAAATGTGTGAGATACTAGTAAGAAAAGTAAATCGTAATAATAAAGATTGAAGACTGGACCAAGACAGTCTTTGACAAGTGTCCAGTCAGAGGTGCAGATAATAAGGACTATCAGAGCTCAAAGAAGAGAATCTCTGGTTGAAGCAGTTAAGGAAATAAAATGGTATCTGAGCCCCAAAGTATAAGAAGGTTTTATGGAGGGCCTGAAGGTGGGTGCAGTTGGGTGTGAGGGGGTGTATTATATCCACAACAGTGAGGAAAAGAAAAATGTGTTTCAGGCTGTTAAGTGAACTTGTCCAGGTGAAGCAGCCATACAGCAGGTTTATTTTGAAGAGTAGTGAACAGGAAAGATGTGGCATTAGTTGACTGGGGCCAGGTCTAGATACTTGGACTTTATCCTTTAGACAGAGAGGAGCCTTGATGGCTCTAGAGGAGAGGGCACCACAGGAACTGATCCCTTGCAGGGTGGAGAAGCAAGGGGAGGTAATAATAAGATAATGGTGATGAGGTGGCTGCAGCAGCAGGTAACTCTGATGCTGTGTGCCCGTAGCAGCCCTGTGATGTAGGCACTAAAGGAAACTGAGGCAGAAAGATGCAGCCAAAATGCCAGCGGAACTGTCTCCTGCTCTTACACAGAACCTGGCCACCAGAGCAGCCTCTAGGTGTCCCACACTTAGCCCAGAACCTCTGCTGGTCCAGAGTCTTGGAAGGCTTGGGAATCTGCCAGGCCAAAAGCTATTTGGGCAAGTTATTATTTTTAATAATGTCCCTGCCTCTTCCTCATCAATGTCACAGCCTTGTCACTCCTCCAGGGCCAGCGGTTCTACATCTCATTTCTCAGCAGTGCCAGCCACTACAGAGTCACCAGGATGGACAGTGCACTGTGAATCCATCACGCCTGTTAGCCAACTTCAAGATGAAGTGTATCAGCCAGTTAGGTTAATTGTTCCCCTCCTTTTAGCCATATTTATATATGGTTGACTAGGAGAGGGAGATAGACGAGTTGACATGTTTTGTTAAAAAGAATAAATTTGATACATTTATAAAAATAAAGGAAAAGTGGGATGAGGTGGCAAAGGACTAGTCTTGTGATTTTTAACTGATTTACATATTTTGTGTATAAATATTTTTTCATCAAAAGTTCCAAATCAGGGATGGGTCCCACACACCACACAAAATATATTAGAGACATTTATATGGATAGCAGGAAGGGAGACAGAGGGCTGAAATTTTCCAGGCACCCAGTGATTGATGGGGGCTGAGGCTCCCCCTGACGCTTTATTGAGTTTCCGATGATTATCTCTCGCTGAGACATTTTTTACAGATGACGGTCGAGCTGTCACAATGGACCATGGGGGAAAAAAAAACAACAATAATAACACTTTAATCTTTTTACTGCACTGCTCCCTAGTATCTCAGATTCATCTTCCCTGACGCACGCAGTTCATTATTCTGCCCCTCCCTGGATGGGAAATAAAGGAAAATAAATATATATGTAGACACACTTACCCACATACATACACACACACAGACTGGATATAAAAGAGACCACCTCAGAACCAGAGAGAGGCAGAATTTATTGTTCTTTTTGCAAGTGTTGAGGTTTATTAGTAGAGATGCTGGGTTGGCTTGGAATTGGCTATTAATTACAGCATTTTGTATTTGTTTTTATTGCAAGTTTTTAACATTTTGAAGAAAAGGCAGAGAAGAGGCAAGCAGGTATAGAGATGGGGAGCACAGAGGGACCAGGTTTGGCCAACCAAGTAGCATAACTGGCTGAAAGGCAGAGAGGGCAGGCTCTTCCTCTCGTTGCCAGCCCTACCCGGAGGATCCCTGGAGCTGAAAGGATTCTGCTTTAGTTGGGATGGGGGCAAAGCAGGGGCAGTGGGGGAGGTTTAAGCTCAGAGTAATGATTGGCCACCTCAGAGGGACTCTAGATGGCTGTGAGATGTTACTGCTGTGAGAGTTAGATGAGATGGGAAGAAGAGGGTCAAACACAGTGCCAACGTGTCTACAGACAGCAGAGTAACACATTCTTAAGAGTTTGCCCCACTCTCTGAATATGATGGTATGAAGGTGACATGTGGGCTCTGGAAAGCTCGACCTAGGTCTTTGTTCAAAGAAGGGGTCTTGGCCCAGAGAGGATGCCACACTGCCTAGCACCACAGGCAGGGTCAACAACCTGTCTTCTTGAAGTTCTAGGCCAACCTTCCTGTTCTCCCCCTTACCTTTCATGGGGGTGAGAGAAGATGAGTTTGGGGTCCTTGGGGGAAGGCTGCCCTTGATGTGCCTTCAGTAGAGTAAGTGCAGACCCAGTATTACCTTTAATTCTTCAAACCTTTTCTGAGCTCCTAGTAGAAGGTAATAATGAGATAAGCAGAGTCCTGTTCTTAAGGAGAAATTTTCCGGTCCATGGGCAGAGAACATGGTGTCTGTGAGAACCATTTTCAAGTGGGGTCTGGTATTTCACCCATAGGCCAACCTAGAGACCATGGGTGCCTTCTTTGTATGAAGGATAAAAAGATGTGTAAGACACAGTATCTGTTCCTTCAAAAACCTGTTTTCTGCTTGGGGAGACAAACTCCAACATCCACTCACTAAGGAAGTATTTATTGAGCACCTGCCATGTTCAAGAATATACATAAGAGGCAACTGAGAACATTTAAGACTAAAAAGAGAATGGTAACTAATTTGATACAGACTAGACATTACTCAAATGCACAGAGGGAAAGGAGATCGGTGAAGATCAGCCTGCTTAAATCATAAAGGATGAGTAACATATAGATAAAAGGAATAATGATGTCATGTAATCACATAGAGAAAAGAGTACAAGCCTTGGAGTTAAACAGAGCAGCTCAATTATTAAATATCATTGTGACCTGAAACAATTTCTACAACCCTGTAAGTCATGGTTTCTTCATTAATTAACTAGGAATAATAATAATAATAATAACAGCCTAATGATTCTTGGGAGGAAAATAGTTGTAAAGTTCCTAGCACAATACCTGGCATATAGTAAGTGCTCAATAAATGGAGGCCATTTTTTTCTTACTTCACCAAGAGTTATATATTTATTTGAGTATTGGAGAAAGACTCTAAGTCCTAGGGTATTAGGCATCAGGACTCACCTGTGACCCTCTACTGAGTATGAAATGGGCTCTTGCAATGAGCCTGACACATTGTACAGTGTTAATCTGAGAGGTGATTCTCGTCAGAGTTGGAGTGGCATCAAGAAGAGGAAAGGGCACAATAATAAATGTATTGACATTATTGACTATCTACTATATGTCAGGCAGTGTGCTCACCTCCTTACATACACTTTTTAAAAATATAACAGCTTTGTTGAGATTTAATTCAGATACTGTACAGTTCGGTCATTTAAAATGTGTAAGTCAGGGATGCCTGGGTGACTTATTGGATTGAGCGTTGGAACTCTTGATTTTGGCTCAGGTCATGATCCCAGGGTCATGGGATCAAGCCCCACGTCAGGCTTTGCACTG
The DNA here is from genome assembly GCF_027475565.1 of Acinonyx jubatus. Classification (NCBI taxonomy): domain Eukaryota; kingdom Metazoa; phylum Chordata; class Mammalia; order Carnivora; family Felidae; genus Acinonyx; species Acinonyx jubatus. Next base: position 54,803,362 of record NC_069390.1, on the reverse strand, counting down.
GGTATAGAGCCTGCTTGAGATTCCCTCTCTCTCTCTCTCTCTCTCTCTCTCTCTCTCTGTCCCTCTCTCTCCCTCTATCTTTTTTTCCCCTTCTCCTTCATACCCACTCCCCCCCACTTGTACACATGCTGTCTTTTTTTTTTTTTTTTTAAGTTTTGCATTTATTTATTTTTGAGAGGCAGAGAGAGACAGAGTACTAGTGGGGGAGGGGCAGAGAGAGGAGACTGAGAATCCAAAGCAGGCTCCCGGCTCCCAAGCTGTCAGCACAGAGCCCAGGGCTCAAACCCACAAACCGTGAGATCATGACCTGAGCCGAAGGCAGACGCTTAACCGACTGAGCCACCCAGGTGCCCCAACATGCTCTCTTTCTAAAATACATACATATATAAATATATAAAGTCAGTGTGTAAGTTAGTGGCTTATAATATATGCACAAGAGTTGTGCATTCATCACCGCAGTCAAGTTTTAGAACATTTCCATCACTCCATAAAAAGAAATTCCATTCTCCATTTCCTCTCAACTCCTCCTAACTTTAGACAGCCACTAATCTACTTTGTTTCTATAGCTTTGCATATTCTGGACATTTCATATACATGGAGTCATACAATATGTGATCTTTTGGACTGACTTCTTTCACTTAGCATGTTTTCAAGGTTCATCCGTGTTGTGGCATGTGTCAGTGCTGCATTCCTTTTCCATAGCTGAATGGTCCGTTAATGAATGGACCACATTTCATTTCTCCATTTATCAGTTGAGGGACATTTGGGTTGTTTCTCCTTTTGGCTACTATGAATAATACTACCGTGAATATTTGTGTACACGTTTTTGTGTGAACATAATGTTTTCGGTTTTCTTGGCTTTATACCTAGCAGTAGAATTGCTTGGTCATAGGATAACTCTCTGTTTAACCTTTTGCAGAACTGCTAGACTGTTTTCCAAAGAGGCTGCACCATCTTACATTCCCACCAGCTGGGTGTGAAGGGTCCAGTTTTTCTGCATCCTCAGCAGCTCTTGTTACTGCCTGTCTTTTTTACTTTGGCCATCCTGATGGATGTGAAGTTGTATCTTGTGGTTTTGATTTGCATTTCCTTGATGGCTAATGATGTTGATCATCTTTTCATGTGCCTCATGGCCATTTGTATATATATCCACTCAGATCCTTCATCTGTGTTTTAATTGGGCTTGCCATTGAATCTTGCAAGGTAGGTGGTGATATCTGTTTTACAGATGAGGAGACAGATTCTGAGAGATGTTAAGTATTTTGATCAAAGTTATACAGTGAGTTTTGCTCCCCAGTCTCCTCAGTCATTATTGACCTCTGCACAGTACTGCCTGCTAAGGATTCATGGTAGGATCACCAGGGTCCTCTTATGGGGAGTCTTGCCAGCAGGAAGGGAGGAGTTGAGACATTAACTAGGACTAGGTGGGAAAAGCCTCTGAAAGTCAGAGGAATATGGATATATTAACAGCTCCAGGACTAGGAAAATGGCCATTTCCTAGGTGCCAACCATTTCCTGTGCCCCTTACTATACCACATCATCTCTGATTTTCACAGCAACCCAGTTCATAGATATTTATGTTCCCATTTTACCAATGATGAATTTGAGGTCCAGAGGGACAAAGTAATTTTCCAGAGTCAGTAGGATCAGAATTTGGTTCTCTTGAACTCAAAATTCTGAACTCTTTCCTGCCAGAGATATTTTGTAAAAGATGGATTTCTTTCAGTGTTATTTGCAGCATTTACAAGCTCTGCAGGCCATGGCCCAGCCCATGGAAAGTACTTAATAAATGTTTGGTGGATGAATGAGGAGATAGACTAGAGTATATGGTGTAAAAGGACCAATTCCAACTGGGATTCTGGAGGCAGGCAGAAGGAGGTATAAGTGAGATATTGGAGGTCTCATCCCAAGGCTTGGTGTCCTGGGGGCTTTGCTCTAAGTTTCTAAACATAGGGCTTGGGAAGAGTGCTCTGATGCCCAGACATCCTTAGCTTCTCTGGAGCAGGACGAAGCAGGTGGAGGTGGGATGGGTTTGACTAGCCTTGTATCTTTCTTGTGTTTGTCACAAGAACATTAGAGTGGGAGGGACCCTCAGAGACCATCTAGTTTGATGCTTCTTAGAGTTTTCTCTGAGGAGCAACACAAAGGGCTTTTTTAAACTGTACATTCCCAGGCCCTGCCTACTAAAAATTGCTGAAATGGGGGCCTAAGAATCAACATTTTAAAAAAAATTTGTTTTTAACGTTTATTTATTTTTTAGAGACAGACAGAGAAAGAACATGAGCCGGGGAAGGGCAGAGAGAGGAGACACAGAATCTGAAGCAGGCTCCCGGCTCTGAACTGTCAGCACAGAACCCGACTCGAGGCTCGAACCCATGAACTGCGAGATCATGACCTGAACCAAAGTCACATGCTTAACCGACTGAGCCATCCAGGTGCCCCAAGAATCAACATTTTTTTTTACAAGTTACCCTGGTGGTTTTGTTCCCACTAAAGTTTAAGAACCACTGGTGTAGAAAAACTCCTCAACTTTAAAAATAGGGAATCTGGGGGTGCCTGGGTGGTTCAGTTGGTTAAGCATACGACACTTGATTTTGGCTTAGGTCATGATTTCGTGGTTCGTGAGATCGAGCCCCATGTTGGGCTTTGTGCTGATAGTGTGGAGCCTGCTTGGGATTCTCTCTGTCCCTCGCTCTCTGCCCCTCCCCTGCTCACATTCATACTCTCTGTCTCTAAAAATAAATAAACTTTAGAAAAATGAAAATAGGGAATCTGGGGGCACAGAGGGATTGAAATGCATCTTCAGTTAGTGAAAGAGTCATTTTTGAATCCAGTTCTCTTGTCTCTTGATCTTTTTTGTTCTTGCTGTTCTCCATGCTGCTTAATCCCTTAAGAAAAATCATTGCATTGCATGCCCATAGTTTTCAAGGTAGAATCCAAATACTCTGAGTCAGGTCTCTGCCTCCCTGGGCAACCTCATCTCTGCCCGCAGCATTCTAGGCTTACTGAAAGACTCAGTTTCTCCAGGGGCCAGGTAGTGCAGACTTCATGCCCTGGCCTTTGCACATACTTTCTTTCCTAGAATGCCCTTCTTCCTCTCTCCATCTGGCAAGATCCTCTTCATCCTCAAGACCGTTCTTCTGGGAGATTCCTCCCCAAGCCACATGACCTGTGCCCCGTCTTTGCTGCCATTAGACCCTGTGCATGTATGACTCTCACAGCACTTACTCTTTTGAGGAGCTCAGTGTTGGTGTGCTCATGGGCAGGCAGATGGTTGAAGGTTCTCATGTTGAGTGCTATAGATGTATAAAATATTGAGGTGATGCTATATGAAATATATACAGAAAATGTTATGAACTAGTTACTGTTATCCATGAGCTAACTGGGGGTCAGAGGGAAATTTTAACACAAGAAAGTATTACAAGGGGTATTGTTAGGCAATAAATGATTAACTGGTCAGATGGGTATGCCTAATCAACATGACAGGCATCCAGAGCAGAGCTGGGAAGAAAGGACTTCCTGGAAGAGGAAGCTTGAACAGGGCTTTAAAGAACAAGTAGGATTTGGAGAGGAAGGAGGGTTTTCCAGGCTGTGGAAGAAAATGAAGGGCCTTGCCCTTCCCAGGGATAGTCTCGTGGTGACCCCGCACAGGAGGTCTCTCTCCTGCCCTATCCCCTGCCTGAAGACAAACACAAGAAGCAGAGCTGACAGTGTCCACACGGGTTGAAAGGTCGGCCTGCCCATGCTGGCAAGGTGCTGTCTCTCAGGTTATAGCGAGGATTTAAAGAGGTAATAGATGCACAATATCTTTTTTTTTTTTTAATGTTTATTTTTGAGAGAGAGAGAGACAGCACTTGAACAGGGGAAGGTCAGGGAGATGGAGACACAGAATCTGAAGCAGGCTTCAGGCTCCAAGCTGTCAGCACAGAGCCCGATGTGGGCCTCGAATGCACAGACCGTGAGATCATGACCTGAGCCAAAGTTAGATGCTCAACCGACAGAGCCACCCAGGTGCCCTGATATAGAAAATCTTGAGCGGGGGGAAGCTAAGAGCCCAAGGCTTCTTCCCCGAGACTCTGATAAAAATTTAACCTACATCCTGAGCTTCAAACCAGGTTGAGCAACCCTGGTTTATGTGAGGCTTGAGCCTGCAGGCACTGATAGAAGCTGGGCATTGAGAAGTATGAAGGATAGGGCCAGGCAGGCTCCAGATCTTGTTCTGGTCCACCACCAATTGGCAGTGTGCGTTGGGCAGGCCACCCAGCTTCTTTACCTCTGTCTTCTAATCTGTTGAGTAGAGCGATGGCATCTGTCCTAAGTTGTCATGGAATGAGGAAACAGTCACATTGAAGTACTCTCGAAACTATAAAATGCTGCACAAATGTACGGGGTTGTTCTCGCATTTGTCAGATTAGTCACAGGCATTTACTCTCGTGGAGACATGCCCACATCTTTAAAAGCAAAGGCACCGCTAGACACTCCATGACATTAGATGGCACAAGTTCTGGAGTGGCAGGTAGAGGCTGGCTGAGCCTGAGGGAGAGGCACTCGTTTCTAGGGTTACCTTTCCCCTGTACAAGGCAGTGGTAATAAAGCTTTTGTTAACCAGAGACCACCCATCTTGCCTCATATTCCTTTTTTCAAAGTCTCCCCCTGTAGACTTTGCAAATGAGGACAAGTGCCATGTCTGATTCATGTCTGTGTCCCAGTGCTTAACCCAAGGGAGAGCAACATTAGTAAATATTTGTGGTGATGATGTCTTAAAAAAAAAACCCTGTTACCAGATTTGATTGTCATAGTATTTAAACACATAGTGTTCCTCAAATGATTTCTTATCATACCCATTTTACAGATAGAAGAACTTAGTAGTGGCAGAGCTTAAAGTCAGGACTGTATGACCCCATTACCTTAAATCACTTTCTCACTGTGGGAGACAGTGGCTTTTTTTTTGTAATTTCAGCAGTGCTGGCAAGTGGCCAGGGCTACATGAAGGGCTTCAGGTACTACTTTCACCTCTGCTGACTCCTTGACACTGCTGAGTCCAGGGAATCCTGCAGAGTGCACATCAGGCACATACTGGCCACACCACCCAGGTATAGACTTTGCAACATCAAAAGACAGAGGTGGGAGCAGAAGGATGACAGTGGGATGCGTTATCATTCTCCCTGTGGTCAGAGGGGTGAAGAGACGGGAGTGGCTGACTTAGAGGAGAAGCAGGAGCCTGAGCTCATCTCTCCCTGGGCTGGTAGAGGCCAGGAAATGTCTTCTTTTAGAAAGGAGTCAGTTCGCTGGCTGAGGATTGGCTCAGACAGGGGCCTCGAAAGACCACCTTGGTGGGCAGCTGGTGAGCCAGTCTTGAATGAGTCACTTTAGCTTTCGTGGATTTACTTACTCTTCCTCAATGAGAGTGGGTAAATATGTGAGGGCACGTGCCGCACCTCTCCCCACACCTCCTTTCCACCTTTAGCTACTTGTTTTGGATAGAGAATAGTATGACATCATATGATCTGGGGGCTTCAGCAAGATCTTCTGGGAGAGACTTCTCAAATTGGGTGATGTCAGGAAAAGAGCTTCCTGCAAGAGCACAGAATGGGCCTAGCTGACCTGCACTGGGTCCTAACTGATTGTAGCACCCTTCTCAACTTCAGTGCTCTCATCTGTGAGATGAGAAAATAAACTTACACCTCACAGGCTTATTCTGAAATAAATAAGGAAAGGAAAATGCTCTAGAGATTGTAGTACACTACTCACTTCCAAAGAGTATTCTGTGGAACACTAGTGCTACAGGATTTTAACAAGGACAAGGGAGAAAGAGCTGTCAAACAGGGTACTGCTGACTAACACCAAATTAAACAGCTGGTTCTTAGTCAGCAGTGCGCCTTTCAGAAGGGAAGAGTGTATGCAGGATTCCCCAAATGGGACCACTTTTCACAGACAGAATGAACTTTGGAAGCACAAGACCAGACAGGAAGGATAATAGCTGACATTTACTGAGAGGTACTATATGCCAGGCACTGTTCCAAGCCCCTTTGCTCATAGTGTCTTGTTTAATCCTTAAAACATCCCATGAGAGGGTACTGCTATTTCCATTTACAGATAAACTTGGCACAGAGAGGTTAGGTAAGTTACCCAAGATACACAGTCAGTAAGTTCAGAACTGGGATCCAAATACCAGGGTCTGGCTCCTGAGCTCACTTATTTAACAGCCACACTCTAAAACAAGGTAATATTAGGACCTTATTTATGTATTACGCATTTATTCACTAATTCATCAAGTGTTTGTGAAGTGTGTATCTATGTCCAGACACCAAACTGGACACTGGGGATACAGCTCTGAAGACAGTCACACTTCCTGTCCTCTGTGAGCATTTGGTCTAGTAGGGAACATAGTCAAGTACACAGATGGTTACAACAGAATATGATAAATACTGTAATTGGGAGATGCTTAAGGTGCCAAGGAAGCCCTTAGGAGGAATAACTGCCTCAAATTTAGGAAGAGTAATACTGGAGGAAGTGACTTCTAATCAGAGGCCTAAAATGAATTGGAGTTAGTCAGCTGAAGGCATGGAGAGGGAAAAGTGTTCCAGGCAGTGGAATAGTATTTGTAAAAGTTCAGAGGCAAGAAAGCTCATTAGGAAGGGCATGGTGAGAGATGAGACCTCAGAGATGAGCAGGGGTCCTCCTCACAGACATTCCTTATTAGCTAGACTATGACGCTGGTACTCTGCTGACATTTGTCCCTGAACCGAATAGCCCCAACTGTGTTCCTTGAGTTCATCTGCTTTTTATGGCAAATATCCAGTGTATACCTCTGTCATTGTCCTCACAAAACAGTGTTATAATTTGTCTGTTCCTGATTCTTGCATCAGACTGTTAATTTCTTAAAGTCAAGAATCCTGTCTTATTCATTAGTGTCTCCAGAAGCTACTACTATGCGTTGATGCTCAGTAAATGTTGTTTGTTGAATAAGTGATGTGTTTTCTTTGTAAAATGGATTATATCCTTCCTGCTTTTTTGAGCCAACTATCCCTTTTCCTCAGGTTCATCATTATATTCAACAGCTAATGTCCTGTGTGGCAGTTCAGTGATACCCTTAGGGGCTTTTGAGGTGCTGTATTCTGTGACTTCCTCTTTCAGCTTTTTATTGTGCTGTTCTTTTCCCTTCCTGCCTGGGCAGCCCTTGATTTTAATCAGTCTGCTGGATTCTGAAGCCTCCTCCCCAGGCTTCTTGTTTGTTTCTCCTAATCTGCAGTGGGCTGGAAACAAGATCACTTACTATGATTTGATAAGACTATTTGTGACTAAGAGTTAGTCATTTCTGAGTTAGGTCCTAAAGGCGACCTATGGGGAAAATGCAGATGCACGTGGGACTTGTATGTTAGCTATTCAGAGGCCTTCTTCCTGTTCTTCTTGCTCCAGGAAAGGTCAGATAACACTCAGGGGTTGGGAGAGGTCATCAGTCTGGAGAGCCTCTGTGTGGTGCAGAAGAACTGATCTATCATTAATTGACTAGACTACAAGAAAGTCTGTCTGTTCTTCAACTATACACTCCACCAACTTCATTCTAGCCAAACACTTGAAATGCTTCTACCTAAGCTCGCTTATCCTGGTGCTAGCTACAAACCTCAGACCGATCTTTATTAAGGCAAGTTCCAAGGAGAATGTGCTTGTACCTTCATTTGAGCAGAGAAAGAAGAGGGAGTGGGAACCAAGGCTAAGACCAAAATGTCTGGGCTCTGGGCTCTGATTCCCTTATTTGCAAAATTAAGTGGCAACATGATATGATGTAAAGAAAGAGGACTTGGGGGTGCTGGTGGCTCAGTCAGTTAAGCCTCTGACTTCAGCTTACGTTGTGATCTCTCAGTTCATGAGTTCAAGCCCCACGTCGGGCTCTGCACTGACAGCGTGGAGCCTACTTGGGATTCTCTCTCTGCTCCTCCCCCATTTGTGTGCACTCGCTCTTGCTCGCTCTCTCTGTTTCTTAAAAAAATAAAATAGAAGAAAGAGGACTTGGATTAGACCTGGGTTTTAATCCTCACTCAACCACTCATTGACTATGTGACCTCTCTACCTCAGTTTCCTCATCTGTAAAATGGAAATTATAATAAATACTACAGAAGTTAGTTAGAAGAATTAAATAGATTGTGTGAAGTGACCATTCCAGGCAAGAGTAGAAGGTCAGTAAGTGAAGTCTACTAGTATTAGGAAGAGATGTGACAGTCTTCTGGTTTGGGGGACTTTTAAATAGGAAGTCTAGTTTCACAAGAGGGGAATTGCATAGACTCCATTCCATGACCACTTGGAAAAGAATGATTTAGAAATGGTATAGTGCTTTTAACTACCTAGGCAAGGTTACCTGTTGACTAAATTATACCCTTTATCCAATGAGAGTTAAGAGGAGCCTACCTTTGCAAGCCCTATGGGCTAGGGAAGAGGGTGTACAGGTAGGTAGACCCAAATTCTGCCCCCAACAAACTCAACTCAGGTAGGAACATAGACAGTAGCTCCAATAATTTCTCCATGAGGCAAAAAAGAAACCCTATCCTCTATGCAGGATACTTACTGTTCTAGGTGGTCTCATTTCCCAAGGTGGGGCCCCAGAAGTGGGATAACCTTACAATTTATTGTCCAAACTGGGACTGTCCAGGACAGTAGGCATAAACCAGACCCATCCAGGGTACACTGGGACATCTGTGGTCACCCAGCCCAGAGGGTCCTGCAGAAGCGATGGAACTGGTTTTAGATTCTGTCGTATCAAATTAGAGAGAGTCATGAATATTAGCACTGGACCGAACCAAGGGTTTTTGGCTCTTTGACCACACGAAATACTTATCCTTCTTACCTTAAAAAAAATGTTCGTAGTACATCATAAAAAGTGGAAAAAAAAGGATAACAAAACTGCAATATAGTAAGCTCTAATATTATAGGACCTATATGCACGTACATAGAGAGATACATATATATGTGCTTTGTACAATTTATATGTAAGACATACACACACACACACACACACACACACACACACATATATATATATATATATATACCAAAATATTAAATGTAGTTTCTTGAGTTGCTGAACTGTTGATGCCTTTTCTACTTTGTATTTTTCTGTGGTTTCAAATTTTTAATGGCTTTTTAAAAAAGTTCTTTCCAAAATACTGTTAAATACTCACTAGATTGTAAAAATCTTCAGATTAGAGAGATGTATGGCTGTTATTAGCAGAACAGTCTCTTTCTCCCACCTGACTCCTCCGTTAGCCTACCCCAACCTTCTTTATTCACCTGGATAGTTTCTCTTCACCCTTCAAGACTCTCATTTTTTGGGATACTCTCTTCATGCGCAAAGTGAGCTAAGCTCCCCTCTGCTTTCTATATCATCCTGTTCTACCTCTAACATAGCATTTATCTCTGATAGCACTGTAAATATCTGTTTGTTGTCTGCCTCCTTCATTGGATTGAGTCAGGGATCATATCTGACTCTTTCTGTGCACCCAAATGAATCCTAACACATAATAAATGTCAGTAAACATTTGTGGAATTAACTGGTTTTGCTTTACCACCTCTTGCCCTGCACAGATGGCCCAGCACTTAGTAGGTACATCATGTGTTTAGTAAGCAGGTACATGAGTGAGGGAGGAAAATAAAGAACCAAGAAAAAGGTGAGATTGGTGGCTCATGGCATTTGTTGCTAATGGAAGGGTTTGTGTTGCTGTCCCTCCAGTCCTGGTCACCCGAGAGGATGACTTCAACAACCGGCTGAACAACCGCGCCAGCTTCAAGGGCTGCACAGCCCTGCACTACGCCGTCCTTGCGGATGACTACCGCACAGTCAAGGAGCTGCTTGATGGAGGTGAGCGTGTGGGTGATGGGGGTGGGGGTTAGCAGGGAAAGAGTACCTGGCAACCTCTCTGCTCTGGAAATGCTTCCCCAGAGCTCTGTTACTCTTCCAGAGCTGGAAATGCCTCAAGGATGGCTGCACTTCATGAGAGTGGCTCTGGGCATGTGTGATTTGCCCTTCTGTGCCTGGAACATGTTCTTTTCCTATGTGTGTGTCGTATCCCACAGCATCTCCTTGTCTGCACACACTCTGAGTTTTGATTGTGACTCTCCCCATAAGTGTCCTCTCTTCTCCTCTGTGACCTCCAGAGCAGGGCTAGTGGAACAAGACAGGAGGCCTTCAAATCCCTACCAGTACAGGTCTCAAAGATAACCTTCTTGATCCCATCCCCCCACCTCAGTCTAAATTAGGCCCTTTCCATTACTCTGGGTCATGGCACCCTGTTCTTTCCTGTAATTACTCTTGTCACAATCTGGAATTAGTTTAATGTGTTCAGTAGCCTTCTCCCTACCTTGACTCTGAACTTCCTAAAGGCAGGAACCATGACTAATTAGTCCCTAGCACCTAGTACAGTACCTAGCGTAAAGTAAGAACTCAATAAATCTTTGTTCAGGACTGAATACCCTCCCTTTGGAGAGCAATTGGTTTAATTGGAAAGGCAGGATATGCCATCCCCAGACAGGCTGGACTCATTCTGTCTAGGTCTGGTACAGAGTTACCTGCCACCCTGCCAAATACTTCCCAAGCTGTCACTTTCCCTCACACTTCCCCCTATCCCACTCTGGCCTCTTCTTGGGGTAGGGAAAGAAGCATCTTGCCAGGATGTGACATGCCCAGGCCTCTGAGTGAGTGTGGCACATGACTGCCTGTGTATGCCCTTGTTGCTACTTCTTGAGAGCCTAGGGACCCTCTCTTGGGCCAAGATCCTTCTCAGTGGTCATTCTTCATAGAGCCTGGGCTCAGGAAGGGGCCTCAGAAGTCCTCTAGGTCACCCTGATTGCCTGCTCCCTCTCCTCCTGGCAGGAATCTCCAAGAGCTCACAGGGTGGCATTTTCTTGGATCCTGGCAGAGACTGAGGGAACCCTACTTCTTCCCCAGGAGTCCATTCCATTTTAGTTCTTCTCTGACTGGTTGAAATATCTTTTTTAAAATACACTGTTATTTTCTTATCTATAATTGCTGCCAACTGTCCTCTGCAACCTAATCACTTTTTCAAAATCCAGTATTCAAAGAAATTCTTTCAGTCCTAGAGCCTTTGCCTCCCCAACCTAATATTCCCAGATCATATTCTAGTCCTTGTCATGTGCTGGGCTGGAGGGATTTCCAGTAATCCCCAAACCCTGCCACCTCCTGTCAGCCACAGCCATGCTGGCTTAGAACCCAGGCCTGGCCCATCCCCCCAGCCTAGGCAGCAGAATGTGCCTGGGCCTGGGACACGAACACTGTGAAGCATAGGACTGCTCATGGATGTGGTGACAGTGCAGGGGTGTCTGCGGATGGGATGACTGATGCTTTCAGAGCAAGAATTCACTGCTCTCAGAAGCAGAGACTTAGAAAACGTCTCAAGCAAGATGCTACTCACTTTGTCCTTTGGAAAGATCTCAGGCAAGACATTTGTAGCTAAGAATTGGAGCATTCACCATGGGGCTTCTCTCTGCTGTGCCTTAAAAATCAATCAATACTCCCAGCCATTGTCCAGTGGTTTACATTCCCTGCTTCCCCTCATCCCCCAAACAGACAGGGAATTCACTCTAAAGAGACACCCTCTCCCCAGTCTTCCAGATCGAACACCTTTGAAATGAAGATGCACGGGCCTTTTATGAAGCACTCCCCACCCTACCCCTCCAGGCCAAGGCTGGTCCTTTGAGCCGTTCCAGGGGCATGGTTCCTGCCTGTTGACTTGGAACAGATGCCCTTAGCCCCCAACTTTACAGTTGGCCCACCTGCCTTTTTACCCAGCATCTAGTTACACCCCCTGCCCTAGTCTCCCAGCCTCAAGGGCCAAAACCATTAACCCACTTATTTCTCCTTTCCCAACCTGAACAAGTGGCCGTCACTCAAGGCCTGCAGGCCTGCCAACTTCTAACCTCCCTCCCCCTTTGACCTCTCTTGGTCTGCCTGTATGTGTGACCAGCCAACCGAGAGGCAAGATCCTGCTCCCTTGTCCTAGAGGCTATTGCCAGTCACATTTCCAAAGTCTTCTGACCTTAGGTGACCTCTTCCAAAGGGTTTCAGGGAAGGCAGCAGGGCCTGTATTTGCCACCGGCTTTGCTGCAGCAACTTAGAGGGAGGCTCTCTGTGAGATCCAAGGCAGGCATAGGCACAGGGCAGCCTATGCTCATGAGATCCACACAGAACCCTTGTCTTTGAAATTACTTCATCCATAGGGATTTGGGGCCCCCAGATTGTAGAGGGTTAGAGCTAGAGTAAGCAGCCGCTCTTGCCCTCTGGCCAGCGTCCCCATATGAGAACTGGGAGGTGGTCCAGGCAGCAGCATCAGTTTGTTAATGTGGGAAGTTCTCTGACCCCTTTAGAGGCATGGTCACTTCAGGAAAGTGTCTGAGGAAGGACACCTCAGACTTCAGAGTCAGGCCAACCTGGGTTTGAATCCCACTTCCCTCACCTACTAGCTGTATTGCCTTGGACATGTCAACTTAACTCTCTAGGCCTGCTTTCTTGTCTGTCAAATAATACCTGGGAAGTATCACAGGGGTTAGGTGAGGACCAGTGATAATGCCTGTAAAATCCACGATATGTGGAAGGTGCACCATGATTGTATAGAGAAGTCAGGCTCTTCCTCTGACAGTTCTAATCCTTCTTATTTCCTCCCCATGCTAAACCTCTGCTCCTGCCTAAAGGCTTCTTAATTCTGTCTCTGCCACAACTTCTTTAAAACACCCTTGTGTTCCCTCTCTTCTCATTTAGACCCTTGGGCTCTTCAAGGTCTCCCTTTCTCAGGAAGCTTCTTCTGATGTTCTGGTCCATTCTGATTGCACCACCTCTGAACTCTTGCAGGGTTGGGCTGGGTGCTTAGCACGGGCTATGTCTTCATCTTTAGGAGGTCCTGAAACATAGTGAAAAGAACACAAACTTGGGAGTCTGACAGACTTGGTTTTATTTATTTTTTTCTTTTTTTTTTTTTTTTAACGTTTATTTATTTTTGAGACAGAGACAGAGCATGAACAGGGGAGGGGCAGAGAGAGAGGGAGACACAGAATCTGAAACAGGATCCAGGCTCCGAGCTGTCAGCACAGAGCCCGACGCAGGGCTTGAACTCACGGACCGTGAGATCATGACCTGAGCTGAAGTCGGACGCTTAACGGACCAAGCCACCCAGGCGCCCCTGACAGACCTGGTTTTAAATCTTAGCTCTGCATTGTCAGTGTGGGCTAGCTAGTTGTCATCTCTGAGGCCGTGGACTTCAGGGCATCCTAAGATGGATCAGGCAGTTTGACCCTGACCCTGAGAGACTCTCAGACTGGTAGAGGAGATAGATATGGAAACAGGCAGTGACAGCTGGGTGGGTGTCTGGCTGGGAGCTGGAGGACAGGGGCTCTAGGAACAAAAGGAGGAAATACCTACCTCTGCTTAGTGAGCAGGGAGGTGGAGTCAGTTACAGAAAGCTTGGGAGGAGGGGGCAGGGGTTGTGCTTAAGTCCTATCAGGAAGGATAATGAGAGTTTGCCAGACAGCTTTGCGTGGACGGTACTGAGTTCTGAATTCACAGGTAGCAATTCTCTATTCTTGAGCTCCATACAAAAGTGGAAATCTTTGTGGTTTTCATTCTGTAAACACGCTGCTTCTGCCTGTATTGTTGGCTTATGAACAGGAAAGCTCTGCCTCTGCTCTTAACTGCCAAGTACAAGAAAAGGTTGGAGGGACACAGGGAGGGAGAGACAGGATGACTGGGATGAGGAATAATTGGGGAAGGTAGGGAGCCGCCTCCCTCAAGCCCCTGGAGCTGACTCATCCCAGTATTTCTAGGGCAGTTAAGGGTTTTTGCAGCTGTTTCCTCCGAGGGATGTGATCCCATGGCCAAATCCATCTTCCTAAGACATACCTCCAGTCATGGCAGCCTTTCTCAACTAGGATTCCTCCAGAGAATTGAGCCCTAATGCTCTAAGGCATCCACAGTACACAGGGAATAACTCCTCTCCCAGGCAGCTGAAATGGTACGAGTTATCCACCGCCATTCATGGGAGAATTGAGAAAATCATTACTGAGATAATTTCCTATGTGTGGTTCAGAGGAGAAACCCAGTTGAAGAAAGCTGCAAGGAAAGAACACGAACTGTGAGGTCAGGATGTCAATGCCAGCCCTGCCACCAAATAGTGTGTGGTCCTGGGCAAGCTCCTGACTGCTCTGAGGTTGTCTTTCCTCTTCTGGAAATGGGAGTATGCCACCTGCTGTCTGTGGTTTTGTCAGACTTAGGGCATGTGTAGGTTCTACAAAGTAGGCACTTTATAGATGGTCTTGTATTACTTACTTCAAAAATACTCAGTGCTTACTTGTTAAAAAATAAATACAAAATAAAAAAAGAATCCTACCCATCCTAACTTTTTTTTTTTTTTTTAATGCTTATTATTTTTGAGAGAGAGACAGAGACAGAGACCAAGCAGGGAAGGGGCAGAGAGAAAGGGAGGCACAGAATCCGAAGCAGGCTCCAGGCTACGAGCTGTCAGCACAGAGCCCGACGCGGGGCTCAAACCCACAGACTGCAAGATCATGACTTGAGCCATAGTCAGCCACCCAACCGACTGAGCCACCCAGGCGCCCCTACTCATCCTAACTTTTTAACCTGGTTGTTCTAGTCATGAACCTCACCTAACTTTTTTCCCCACTGCTACCATAATATCCAGCTATACAATAATGTCGCTTCAGCGTTCCCAACTTGGTGCCTTTACTCATGCAGGTCTTCTGCCAGTCGGTCCCCATCTTGAATGCCACCTCCCTTCTGAACTCTTCCCTGCTCCCTGGGATTTGGGTCCAGTCCCCATTACTAGATTGAGGTAGATTGAGGACAAGGACTATGTCTTATTTGCCCCTCCCTCCTTTGCCACAGTGCTCTCTGCACATAGTTTAGCACATGTCTAGATGCACGGATCATCTCTAAAGCCACTGTAGACTTTCTGTTTGGAGATGTGGTACTCTTGCTTCCTGGCCCACTTGTTCTTAGTGTCAGCATGTATCTGGTTTTTTGGAGCTTCACATATGAGCAGCCTCTTTGCAGCTATGTTTGTAGTCACAGTACCACTGCCTTTTCAGTGCTCATCCCCTCAGAAACACTTGGCCTTTATGAAACCTAATAGCACTTTCCCCGGGGCTTCCCTTAGCCTCTTCTACCTACTTTCATGGCTCTTCCTTGTCCTTCTCTCCAAGTGTGCAGCTCAGTCGTCAGTGTTAACCAGCCATCTTCAAATGAGTCAAATTTCCCACCATCTCTGCCTAAGGCAAAGAGCCTTTTCAGTGCTGACATCTTCCCTTTAACAGCCTGTTAGTTTGTTTTTGGGGCTGGAAACTTAGAGTTCCATTTCTTGTTCCACTTCACTGTCTGTCCATCTGGCTGTACTGCCAGATGCTGAGGGAGTCGGCTTTGCCTCAGGCTGTCCTCTGGAAACTTCGCCCTCTGATTCTTGCCAGCAGTGCAGAGAAGGGGAATGAGCACTGGGCTGAAGATCAGATATTCAGGCTCTGCCACTAGCCAATCCTTTCTCCTTTAGGCAAATCCTTTCTTCTCCTCAGTAAAACAGAGAAGTTGGAGTAGCTGATCCCACGGACCCGGACCCCTTCGAGCGAGCTTCAGCATCCTATATAACCCCTAGGCAAGTCTTTTCATTCATTTTGTAAACACTTACTGAGTACCTCTCATGTCATAGGCCCTACCCTAGGCACCTGGGAAATAAAGATGATCCAGACGTGGTCTTTGCCCTTAAGGAACTCATAGTTCAGAGAGGAAATCAGACATTTTAACAAAGACTTGCCATCGGGTATATTAATGGAGATATATAGGAGGTACTGAGGGATCACCAAGAAAAGACCTTTTCTGTCTCTGGGGAGGGCAGGGAAAGCATGGTGTAGGGAATGGTGTCTGCACTAAGTCTTACAGGATGAATACAAGTTTACCAGCTAGATGAGGGAGAAAGGCAGAGGGAACGGCATGTCCAGAGGCATGGAGTTTGAAGCAGTATGCTGTATTTAGGACATTTCAGGTAGTTCAGAAGAGCTGAATTTATAGGGTATGGATAGAAGGCTCAGAAGTCAAGAATGAAAAGCAGGAGCCGATAAGGGAGGCCTATACCAAGATCTGCTAAAGAAATTGGACTTTATCCTTCGGTGGGAAAGCATTAAAATTTAGGAGAGGGAAGGATTGGATTTATGTTAATGTGAAAAATCATTTAGGAGTTTCAGAAATGTTTATCAGTAATCAAATGGATAAATTCAAATTAAATAAATTATGAAATGTTCACACAATGGAATAATCGAATGAATGAATTAATGGATGGATGGAATGAGTGAATGAACAAACAAATGAACGAACGAACGGTTTCTTTCTCTGTACGACAACACAAATGAGTATCACAAACCTAACATTCTGGACACAAGCCAGACATGAAAGAGTACTTACTATGTGACTGCAATTATATACAGAGTTCAAAATAGACAAAAGTAGCCAATGGTGTAAGAAGTGAAGGTAGTAGTTACCCTCAAGCGGGCAGATAGTTACTGGGCACCAGGGGGCTTCTGGGATATGTAATGTTCTATTTCTTTATCTACATGCTGGTTGTGCAGGTGTATCCACCTTGATGAGATTTCTTTGAGCTATACCTTTATGTATTTTTTTAACTTTTCTGTGTATATGTTATACTTGAGAGAAAGGTTAAAGAAAATGGAGAAACATGGATGAGAAGAGGGCATGATTGGAAAAAGGGAAAATACTTCGTTTAAAAGCTACTGAAATTTTCTAGGTGAGGCCTAACCCAAGACAGTTGAAGAGAGAGAAGACTGATCCCAGAAAGAGTGAGGAGTAGGATCAGACAGTGAGAGGGGAGGAGGAGTCAAGATGAGGTCCGAGTTCTAGGTTGGTTGTCTGAATAGATGGCATGTACGTGCCCTGAGATAAAAAATATAAGACTGGAGTGGCTCCTGGGTGGCTCAGTCGGTCAAGCATGTGACTTCGGCCAAGGTCATGATCTCGTCGTTCCCAAGCTCGAGCCCCACATTCGAGCTGAGCTGACAGCTCAGAGCCTGGAGCCTGTTTGAGATTCTATGTCTCCCTCTGTCTCTCTGCCCTTCCCCCACTCGAGTTCTCTCACTCTCTCTCTCAAAAATAAATAAACATTAAAAAAAGAAAAAGAAAGAAAAAAAATACAGGACTGGAGGTACAGGGGAATGACCAGTGCTATTTTGAATGTTTACTTCTTCCCTCCCTTTTCCCTCTCACTTTTAGGTTCTGAGGTCCAGTGTTCTAATGATTCCATTGCTGCTTTCTCCCTTCTTTGCACTCATCTGATGAAACACTAACTGTAGTTTGTTGTTTGTTTGTTTTTTTAAAATATTTATTTATTTTTGAGAGAGAGAGACAGAGCATGAGTGGGGGAAGGACAGAGAGAGAGGGAGACACAGAATCGGAAGCAGGCTCCAGGCTCTGAGCTGTGTCAGCAGAGAGTCCGACGCGGGGCTCAAACTCACGAACCGTGAGATCATGACCTGAGCCGAAGTCAGACGCTCAACTGACAGAGCCACCCAGGTGCCTCAACACTAACCGTAGTTAAACCCAATTTCTCTTCACTTCATGTCTGAATCTGAAGAGCTGAATATTGCTGGGGGAAAGAAAAAATCATACAATCATGCTAATTGGACTCACTTCACATTTATGACCATAAATCCCAGACGCTTAGCAGCTGCCCCACTGTACTTGTGATTAAAATCACCATCTTATTCTGGACCAGGACACCTTTTTTATGCCTTCTTTCTCCTCAGACCTCCAGTCCTCTCCTTTAGCTCCCAAGCAAATGATCCCACCTCCTGCTTCCTATAGAAAATACATTATAGTTCGAAGGGAACTACCTCATCTTCCCACTGCGTCCACTAGCCTGCCACATCTGTACTTGAATGCTGCCTTCCTTCCTCTGCAGTTCCTAATGCAGCCCTGCATTTGGGCTCAGGCTCCTATTTTCAAGGACTTTCCTCCTCTGGGTATCCCTTATCTCTCCTGTATTAGCCGTGTTCCCCTCTCTGCTGGCTGATTCCAGTCAGCACAAAAACATGCCCTGGTTATCACCCATCTTAAATAAAGCAAACTAAAAGTTTCCTGGGATCTCTCTCCAGCTGCCACCTCATTTCTCTACATCCCTTCATGGTAAAAGTCCTGATTACGTCCCTACCCACATAATCCACTCCCCCAACTCCTGTTTTTTCCTCTGTCTCAGTGTCACCCTGGCCAAAATATTCATCTATTTTTCTCCCAAAATTGGCATGTCAGGGCTTCCCCATCTCAATAAATGATACCATCATCTGTGTAGTTTTTAGGCCCCAAATCCTGGTGTCATCCTTGAATTCTCTTTTTCCCTTACATTCCCTGTCAGGTCCTTCAATAAGTACTGTCAGCTGTGCCCGTCAAGCACATTTTGAACCCATTCCTGTTTCCCCTGTTCCACTGCCTCACCTGTAGTCCCCGTGCAGGGTGACGAGCACCACAGGTTGGCTAAGTTCCGCCATTTCCACTCTTGTCTCCCCGAATCCATCCTCCAAAAAACAGCTAGGCGATCTTTTTTCGAACATAAATGCTATCATTGTCCTACCTAAAACCTAACATTGGTATGCCATTGACACCAAAAGGAAATCCAGACTCCTTACCAGAGCCTATAAGGCCCAGAGCCCAGACTCTTGCCTGTCTGTGTGACCTCATCCCTAGCCATTCTCCCCCGTTTTCACTCTTCCCTAGTGACACTGGTCTTCTCTTGTCCTGCAGGCACACAGAACTTCTCATGGCAGGGCTTCTGTACCTGCCTCTCCCAGAGATGGGATCATTTCCACCTTGGGAATTCAGGTCTCAACTCAAGTGCTGCCTCCTCAGAGAACCCTTCCCTGAGCACCCTAGGAAAATAGCTCCCTGGTCACTTTCTATCATATTACCCCACCTTATCTTCTTTATCAGTTCCCAAATGATCACATTTATTGGTTATCTTTTTCTCCCCCACTAAAATGTAAGTCTTACAATCATAAGAGACCTTGTCCCTCTATTTTACTGCTGTAGTCGCAGCTCCTCGGGAAAAAAACCTCACAGCTGGCATATGGTAGGCGATTAATAAATAGCTGTTGACCAACCAGGGAACCAGTGGGACAGTGTTGTAGAGATGTGCAGCAGGCAGTAGGATAAATGAGTCTGAAGCTGAAGAGAGAAAAGACTCTTAAGTTGGCCATGAAAATTTCAGAGTTGGCAGTCTCTTGGGGGTGGTGGAAGCTGGCTGAGTCTGTGAGTTGCCCGTGGGAAGTTACAGAGCTAAGGAGACCCAAGGACACAACTGAGAGAACCTGCATTTTTGATGTGAGCGTGAGAGGGAGAGCCAGTGCAAGACATTCAAGGAAACAGAGAGGGAAAAGGGGAAGCAGAAGAGAGTGGAGAATGGGTTGCTTTAAGGCAGTACTTCTCAAACAATCTATGAAAGACCTGTCTCTTTTTGTTGTTGTTTGATTTTGCAATCTGTCATGAACCAATAACCAATACTTTTGTAAAATACAATAAAAATAAATTACTGGCAAAATTATATTTTTAAAGGCGTACAAAATAGAGCTCAAATGTGCCTTTAGGTTTGACAGATATAGAATAACTCTGGGTCCCTGTAAAAGTTTCTAGACACTTACTCTCACCGTACTTACCTCGTTGAGGACTGGTATCAAGGCCCACAGACTGGCACCAGTGTATGGACCACACCTGAGGCATAACTGTTCTGATGGTACTCCTGGGCAAGAAGGGGAGACAGATGGGCAGAATATAGCCTCTGCCTTCATGTGGCTTGAAGTCCAGTGTGATAGACCATATGGGAGACACAGTCATACTGTGTAACAGAGAGCTCACAGCACTGCCATTAGGATGTGGGCACCCAGCTCTGCCACCATCTCACCCCTGTAGGACTTTTGGCAGATCACAGTCCATCTCTGGCATCACTTTTTCCATCTGCATGATGAAGAGATCATGTCAGATAATTGGACACTGAAGGTTTCCTCGTATTGTTTGGATACAGAGCTAAAATCCCTCCATGCCAGTAGTTGTCTGTGAGAAGGATGGGGACTAACTGCTAATGGGTTCGAGGTTTCTTTTGGGGATGATGAAATATTCTAAAATTAGATTATGGTGATGGTTGTACAACTCTGTAAATATACTTGAAAAACATTAAATTGTATATTTAAATGGGTGAGCTCTATGATATGTAAATTATATCTCAGTAGAGCTGTTATATGTGAAAGAAAGGAAGAAACAAAGAAAGAAAGAAAAAGAAAGACCTCGATGCCACTCAAAACTAGGAAAAATGGGCTTGTGTGAGTAACTGGTTGCAGGTCAGAAAGCCAAGAGGACCTGATTGGCCCCAAAGCTAAGGTGGTGGTCTAGAAGGGTCCCTCTATTGTATATAAAAGTTTCCTTTTAAAGAATACTAGTCAAAACTTTCCTGTAAAACTATCTCTTTTTGCTATAAAACTGGTCTTTTTGTTGATTTCCTCTTATTACCTTAACAACTGTTTGTGGCACTCCCCATCCTTGTGAAGCTTAAGCTCTGGCAGAATATAGAAATTAGGCAAATAATTACAAAATTATTAGCTAATTGCCACTGAGATAAGTATTAGGGAAGAGTAGAGGGTACTGTGAGGGTGTAACGGGGACCTAATCTGATCTGAAGCCTTCCCTGAGCAAATGTATTGAGACCTGAAGTATAGATGTTAGCTTGTTACTTAACTTGAGAAAGTCCCGTGGAGAGCGACAGGCACTGGTCATCCAAAGGGACTCAGCAGTCCAGGCAGGGGCGTTGTGGGGAATGGAAGAGTTCTGTGGTGTTGTAATTGGAGTCCATGTGGTAGGTCAGGGCTAAAGGGGGCCTTCAGTGACCCTGAGTCCTATCCTCTTCCTTTGACTACTCAGACCCTTACCCAGGACAGAATGAAGAATTGTCCTTGCTCACCCCCCAAGAAAAGATATTTCTCTATCCCAGATCCTGTGGGTTTGGAGGAGTCACTGCATGGTTGAGTTAGAGATGAGCGCCTGGTCACCAGAGCCCAAGCTCTCCAGAGCCACCTGCCATCCAGGCAGGCACATTTCATCAAGGCTGTAATCGGCTCCAAGCAGTCATCAGATGAGCCTGGCTGGTATCCGGCATGACCTCATCACCGCCAACAGTGGCAGCTGGAGGCCAAGGCTCCCCTGGGTGAGGGAAAGGTCAGCATCAGCTAGGCCAGGTCTGTTCTGTGTCCAGTGTGCTCCTCCACCTGCACTGGGCCTGGAAATAGAGCTGAGTAGAATTCAGATTTCCCAAGGCAAGGCCATCTGCCCCTTGGTGGCCCCTTCTTGCCCCTTCAGTGAATGTGTCATGGACTGAATGCACAGAGTAAGAACAGCACTGCAGCTTTAAGAAGGGATGTCAGTCTGAAGGTCAGGGTCTGCAGAATAGCAGCAAAGTTCCTGTCCTAGAGTCAGACTGGGAGTTTGCTCAGAACCAAGTTTCCTTTCCCCAAAGGAGTTTTGTTTCTAGCATCCATGCCCTCTCTTCCTCTACACAGAGGCCTGGCAGTGTCCTAGAAAGGGCACAGCAGACATGCTCTCTGTAGGTCTATAACCACAGACTCCTTCCTGAACATCATTTTGGAAACGAATTCTTTTAAATATAGTGGAAGAAGGAGTTTGTCCCTTCAGGAATGCCTCAGAAACTCCCTTTGAAGTAATGAATGCTGTGTTGTTGGGAGTGGTGGCTGGGGGTCAGGTGACCTGGTGCCAACTCAACCTTGCTGTGCAACCTTGAGGAGTCCCTCCCCCTCACTGAGCCTCATTTTCCCCATCTGTAAAACTAGATAATTGGACTGCAATCTCAAAGCTGCCTTCTACTTTCATATTTTGTGATTCTCAATAAATAATTGCCCTCTGATTTGTCTAATTGCAAATCTAAGTGCTCATAGTTATTCAGCAACTATTAATTATTTTCCTGCAGCTGACCACCAGTATCCCTTTTCTAGGTTCCTCCGATATGTGCTCTTAAAGTGTCCTGTATAATTTCTTTCTTACACTTACCACAACATGTAGACATATAGCTGTTTGATCAATAGATCTGTCCTTTGTTATATAATGCATTCCCTGAAGGTAGGGTCTGGATCTGCAGTGCTTATATTCCCTGCACCTTGCAATATTGTTAGCGCATGATAGGTGCTTGGTAAACATTTTTTGAATAAGTGTATTTATAAAGGGGCACTAGGCATTACAGGAAATAAAAAAGAAAAAGATATAGGCCCTTCCTTCAGACTGCACCCTGTAGAGTGCTAGTTTGGTAAAAAGGTTCATACACAAACCACACTCAGGACAGTGGCAGGACTCTGAATTAAACCTAAGCAAAGGGCAGAATGAATTAGTGTAATGAATGAGGAGGGGAAGATCACTGTTGGCATTGTAGAAGCTTCCTGGAGGAGGGGGACTGGAGGCAGTCCCTGAAGGACAGGTAGAATTCAAACAAGCAGAGGGAAGGAGGAAAGTTTTTCAGGTGAGTCAGTAACAGAAATGAGGCTTGCATGTTAGAGACCTGGAAGAAACTGGCCACCTGCTAGATTATGGATAGGGAGGCTTGAGTGTGGAGGGCCTTGGGGATGAGCCAGAGGACTTGTATTCCACTTTGAAATCCATAGAGAGTTCCTAAAGTGACTGACTGTTGTTTATTTAGTGACTACAGTGATTCTTAACTTTAAAAGTTGTACATGATAAAAACTTCAAGCAGTACTAGAAGATATATAGGGGAAAGGAAGTCTCCCGTCTGTGTCCCTGGTCCTCCTCCTCAGAGACAACCACTGTAACTTTTCTTATGTATCCTTCCTATTGCTGCTGTAAACGGATTATCAAAAACTTAATGACTTAAGACAATGCAAGTTTACTGTCTTAAAGTTCTGGAGATGAGTCTGGAATGGGTCTCACTGGACTAAAAGCAAGGTGTCAGTAATACATTCCTTTTTGGAGACTCAGAATCTGTTTTCTTGCCTTTTCCAGCTTCTAACGGCTGCCCACATTCCTTGTCTCATAGCCCCCTTCTGTCATTGAGTCAGCAGTGGTCAGTTGGTCTTTCTCTTTTTTCACTCTGACATTGAGTCTTCTCCCTCCTTTCACTTATAAGGACCCTTGTCATTACATTGGGCCCACCTAGATAATCCAGGGTAATCTTCCCTTCTCAGAGTCAGCTGATTAGCAGACTTAATTCTATCTACGACCTTAATTCCCCTTTGCCCAGTGATTTAGCATATTCACAAATTCTAAGGATTAGAATGTGAACATCACTGGAGGGCTGTTATTCTGCCTACGACAATCTCGGATATTTTATATTTATTTTTCTTCCTGTTTTTGAATAGCTGATACTTGTACACAGTACAGAATTCAAAAGAGTTTTCAGTAAAAAATCTTACTCCCATCCCATCACCATCCCAAGTATTGCCCTGTTTCTCCACTGTACCTTTATTACTTCTTCCTTTGAAATTAATAAGCACTCTGTGGGGAGACAGTTTTAAGACCATGCAGGTAATCCTGCTCCTCATCAAAATTTCCCCTCTGGACTTAGCTTCCATTGATGGTTCTTTCCTGAACCAATCTTTATAAGTGGTTGCAAAATGAATATTTTGCATCTTTCCCAACTCCAGCATCACTCCACATTGACCACTTAGGACCTGGCATCCTGTGGTAAGCAAAAGCAAGAACGCTTTCTCCCTCATTTATCTATGTGTTGTCAAAATGTGCTCACAGATATTATTGCTTTAATTGTTCTGCAGCTCATTACTATCTTTAGTTATGTTGGTGCTAAAATTATCTCAGATTTGGCCAGTGTGGCAATTTTTTTTTTTTTTTTTTTTTTTTTTTTTAGCATTTCCGTATTTCCTGGCATAACAAAGTGTTTTAGTCTTGTATCCATCTTGGTGCCCCTGGAATCAGCCATTTCTCTGAGGAGCCCTAAGACTTTTTAGTGAGCAATTGTATTAGAGACTGACACCTACCTGAGTACCAGGCTTGCTCATCACCCCTTCTGTTTATAGGACCATGAGATACATATGGTTATATACACATGTGCATATAGATCCCTCACAAGATACACATACATGCATATGCGTATATGCACACATGGGCATATGCACATACGTATTTTCGAAATCCTGAACACCACTACCTCCCATTCCAGTTCATCCTTACAGGGTTCTTCCTTGTCTTCATACATTTCTTATTTGTATGCCCCTTCTTCTATAGTGAGAGTGCTGGCTCCAAATAGCAATGATACATTTACTCATTTGTTTACTCCTATAAGACGTCTAAGAAGGCTTGGGCCTTGCCTCACCTATACCACTGTAGAAAACAAGCATACCATTGGGGCACCTGGGTGTCTCAGTCAGTTAAGGGCCGGACTGCGGCTCAGGTCATGATATCACGGTTTGTGGGTTTGAGCCCTGTGTCAGGCTTTGTGCTAACAGCTCAGAGCTTGGAGCCTGCTTTGGTTTCTGTGTCTCTCTCTCTCTCTGCCCCTCCCCTGCTCACACTCTGTCTCTCTCTCTCTCTCTCTCTCTCAAAAATAAGCATTAAAAAAAAAAAGCCTACTAAACAGAATTCCAGTTAGGATTTGTTTGCAGTTCTCATGTGTACTCCATCCGTGGCTAAGATTATATAGTCAAATACTAGGTTCATTAAGTTACTTGGATGGTATTTTTTCCCCTTCAGTGTGTATGTTATTAATTTGAAATACAGTTGGATTAATTTTTCAGTTTATTTTCAGTTTTAGGGTTTTTCTCCCCTACCTGTTTTTGTTTTAATTTTGGTGTTTGAATATGTAGAAGATTCACTTTTGTCTAAAAACTATCCAGAAAGATACACTCAGAGAAGTAAGACTATCCTGTGTCCCTTTCAACCTTTTTCCACTCCCCTCAGTGAGCCCTAACCCCATGTTTCTTAGTATAAGCAAATACAGTATATGTATTTTTTAATTTACTTTTTTCCTACATAAAAGGTAGCACACTATATATGCTCTTCTGCAGTTTGCTTTTTTTTTTTCTTTTTATCTAACTGTATTTCCTGGAAACTACTATCAGTTCACAGAGATCTTCCTCATTCTTTTCTTTTTTTTAACACCTGCATAGTATTCTGTTGTGTGTTTGCACTATATCCCCTATGCTCAGACATTGAAGTGTCCAGTATTTTGTAGTTACACATGATGCTGCAGTGAATAACCTCTCGCATGTATATTTGAGATTCAAAGTCCTAGAAGTGGTATTGCTGGGCCAAAGGGTAAATACATATGTCCTTTAGTTAAATATTGTGAATTTCTCCTCCACAGAAGTTGTACCATTTTACGTTCCCACTAGCAATGTATGAAAGTGCTTGGGTGGCTCAGTCAGTTGAGCATCTGACTTGACTTGATTTCGGCTCAGGCCATGATCTCATAGTTTGTGGGATCCAGCCTCATGTTAGGCTCCGCACCGACAGCATGGACTTGTTTGGGAGTCTCTCTCTCTGCCCATCTCCTGCTTGCGCATGTGCTCTCAAAAATAAACTTTAAAAAAAGACAAAAAAGAAAGTGCTTGTTTTTCTCACAACATCTCCAGCAGAGTGTATTGTCAAGCTTTTAGATTTTTGCCAATCTGATAGGTAAGATATAGTATCTCAGCATAGTTTTAGTTTGATTTTCTTGTCATGAGTGAAACCATACACCATTTCATGTGTTTAAGAGACTTTTTGTATCTCTTTTTTGTGAATTGTCTATTCATGTCTTTTGCCCATTTTTCTATAGGACTTTTGGTCTTTATTTTTCTCTTGATTTTTAAAATTTCTTTGTTGAATGGGGTTGTTGAAAGGGATCCCTTTCTTTGTTCAAAGGGATATTGACCCTTTATGTGTGATATATATCACAAATATTTTCTCCAGCCTTGGTTTGATAAGATTTTAACACTTCCCATATAATTCTGCTATACAGCCAGGATTGCAAACCACTGGGGTAGTTTAAACTGTGCCAGTTGGAACTGTTTCTTAAAGGAGAGCGCATACGGAAAGAAAGGATCATGAGCTGAGGACTTAGTCTTGGGTGTCACCTGTAACTTGGGACAGAAGAATGAACAGGAACCTTCAAAGGAGATAAAGTCATATGTATATATATCATGGAAATCAATGTGGAAAATAATCGAAAGGAGGCAGGATTGGCCAGCAACATTGATTACTGTAGCCATGAGGAAGAAGTGGAATCTCACAAACCATGAGATCATGACCTGAGTTGAAGTCAGACACTTAACCAACTGAGCCACCCAGCTGCCCCATATTTTATTTTATTTTGAATTTAAATCCAAGTTAGTTAACATACAGTGTTAATTATTTTGGGAATAGAATTTAGTGACTCATCACTTACATATAACACCAAGAGCTCATCCCAAGAAGTGCCCTCCTTAATGCTCCACGCTCATTTAGCCCATCCCCCCACCCAACACCCCTCCAGCAACTCTCAGTTTGTTCTCTGTATTTGAGAATCTCTTGTGGTTTGTCTCCCTCACTGTTGTTATGTTATTTTTGCTTCCCTTCCCTTATGTCCATCTGTTTTATATCTTAAATTCTACATATGAGTGAAGTCATATGATATTTGTCTTTCTCTGACTTATTTTGCTTAGCATAATACAGTCTAGTTCCATCCATGTTGTTGCAAATGGAAAGATTTAATTCTTTTTGAATGGAATTGCCAAGTAATATTCCATTGTATATGTATACTACATCTTCTTTATCCATTCATCAGTCAATGGACATTTGAGCTCTTTCCATACTTTGGTTATTGTCTATAGTGTTGCTATAAACATGGGGGTGCATGTGTCCCTTCGAAACAGCACACCTGTATCCCTTGAATAAATACCTACTAGTGCAATTGCTGGGTCGTAGGGTAGGTCTATTTATAATTTTTTGAGGAACCTCCATACTGTTTTCCAGAGTGGCTGCACCAGTTTGCATTCCCGCCAGCAGTGCAAAAGAGATCCTCTTTCTCCGCATCCTCGCCAACATCTGTTGTTGCCTGACCTCATTTTAAATTTGTGCTTCTCTCTCACCACTTTCTGAAAAGTTGGAGGTTTCTTTTTCCCAAGTCCATCTATCTGGTTTGTTGTGCAGCCTCAACTGAGACAAACTTGGTGAAATCCTCAGAATTAGGTAGAGAAAAGCCCTTTTGAGGGAAGTGGAATAATTAGCACCAGCAAGAAGCTCCAGGTCAGAAATGGGCCTTTTGGTGTAGGCAGCAAGTCCCTGCCCTCTTCCTCCTAATCTCCCCACTGCCATTCCACTTTTATTTTTGGTGACTGTTGCCTGGTGACTGGCTTTGGCCATAAAGGAAGGAGCATAAACTGAGAGAGTCCTTGTTAGCAGTGGCTTCTGGTTTAAAAACAAAAAAGAAAACCACAACAGTTTTATGACGGAGATGAGTAATTCAGCCTTGATGTGGGGTTGAAAAGCAGACATCAGCAGATGAATGGCTCCTGCACCCAGGACTGGAGCCTGTAGCATTTAATATTGTAAAGATACTCACCTCTGCACTCTTAAATTCTCTCCCGACTAGGAAGTACAATTAGCAAAATTATTTCATTGGTTTCTGTTTTTGCAAGTGTTCTCGAAACCACCTGTAAAGAAGGCCTCCTGCCTTCTTGAAAGTCAAAGTGAAAGTCTGTATATTTGAATATACAGTTGACCCTTGAACACCGTGGTGATTAGGAATGCTAATGCAGGCAAAAATCTGCATATAACTTTTGACTCCCCCAAAGCTTAATTACTAATAGCCCACTCTTGATCAGAAAAGTCTTACCAATAACATAAAGTTCATTAACATACATGTTGTGTTATATAACATATTCTTGCAATAATGTAAACTAGGGAAAAGGTGTTATTTAAAAAATCTGAAAAAAGTGGGGCACCTGTGTGGCTTGGTTGAGCACACAACTCTTGAGTTTGGCCCAGGTCACGATCCCAGGATTGTGAAATTGAGCCCCATGATGGGCTCTGCACTGAACATGGAGCTTGCTTAAGATTCTCTCTCTCTTAGGGTGCCTGGGTGGCGCAGTTGGTTAAGCATCTGACTCTTTTTTTTTTTTTTAATTATTTTTTTAATGTTTTATTTATTTTTGAGAGGGAGAGAGACAGAGTGCAAGCTGGGGAGGGGCAGAGACAGACACACACACAGAATTTGAAGCAGGCTCCAGGCTCTGAGCTGTCAGCACAGAGCCCGACGCGGGGTTTGAACCCACAAACCATGAGATCATGACCTGAGCTGAAGTCGGATGCTTAACTGACTGAGCCACCCAGGCGCCCCAGCATCTGACTCTTTATCTTGGTTCAGGTCTTGATCTCACAGTTTGTAAGTTTGAGCCCTGCATCGGGCTGTGTGCTGATGGTAAGGAACCTGCTTGAGATTCTCTCTCTCCCTCTCTCTGCCCCTCCCTCTCTCTCTCAAAATAAGTAAATAAACATAAAAAAAAAAAAAAAAAAGATTCTCTCTCCCCATCTGCCCCTCTCCCCCGCTCACATTCTCTCTAAAATAAAAGTAAAATTTTTTTAATTATAAGGAAGAGAAAATATGTTTATAATACTGTTTTTGTCAAAAATAAATCCACATGTAAGTGGACCCACACAGTTCAAACCTGTGTTGTTCAAGGGTCCGCTGTACATCATTTCAGTAAGCCTGGATTAACCACCACTTAATGGACTGATACGTCTCATCCAAGCAGAAGGCTTTGCTTAGCTTTGAGAGTAGACATGTGAGTGGAAGCATAAGCCATCTCTTGATAACCCCTCTTGTCTGCTGTGGACATTAGGCTGGGATTGGTCAACAGAAGCTTAAACATCTGGTCAGGTCAGTCCTTTGGGGTGTTTGATGTTTTATAGACAACCCATCAAGATTGATTGGCCTCATAACTGAATTAGCCAGATGTGTGGGCATTGTGTGCCCTCTCCTCAGCCTCCCTTCAATGTTGTTAGATGGAAGCAGACATGAGATTAGCATGTTTGAAGATGATGTGTTTTTAGTGCATGAACAAAAGCTTTGCCTTCTGCAGAGACTGTGGCTGTGCCCCAGACGTCAGCAGTATAATTATGACTGCTAAATTCAGCCCAGACCCCAGGCTCGGTTGCCTTGGTCTCAGCTGTCATTTGTGGGAGGGGGCGGGGAGAATGCACAAGCCCAGGGACCCAGGCTCTTATTATGTCCACTTTGAACTCTGCTTTATCCAGAGTCATTCCGTCCCATGACAGTTGCTCCCAGCTGCTTTCTGGGCACAGAACTTGCTGCCATCTCTGGGGGTTAGTCCGTGCTGGATTATGGGGAGAGATGGAAGTAGAGCTGGCCTCCTGAAAGCCCACAACTTCCAGGAAACTTGCCCAAAATGAAAATGAGCTGAGGCTCCCCACACTTCCATTGCCTATGTCACATGCTATTCAGAACATTATCTCTCATCTAGAAAACCTCTACCTTAGGTTGCATTGAGCAGAAGTCCTTGGCAGGAGTTTTTGCTTTTGCCCTTTTTCCCACTTAACTCTGTGTATGAATTATGTTTGAGCATTTATTTCCATGCTTTTGTACCACCACTTTTCTTTTTTTAAGTTGATTTATTTATTGGGGGGGCGGGGAGGGGAAGAGAGAGGGAGACGGAGGAAGAGGGAGAGAGAATCCCAAGCAGGCTCTGCACCATTCGAGATTATGACCTGAGCCAAAATCAAGAGCTTAACTGACTGAGCCACCCAGGCGCCCCTGTACCACCTCTTTTCTAACCAGACTAGCCTACATATTTGCCTTAGAACAAGCCAGGCGCTTTCATGTCTCCAGTAGCTCTGCTGATGCTTAATATTCTGTAGACATCACATATTCAGTGTATCCAAACCCAGCCCTCCTCAGACTCTTCCCATATTCTCCTATTTGGTGACTGGCAGCATCATCTACTGGTCACAAACAGAGCATTATAAGTAAGTCTGATGATTTCACTCTCACTTCCCATCAAGCCTGTCGTAGAATTTTCTCTCAAGTCCATCTTCTCTCTTCAGTCTTCACTACCCTAGTTCAGATTTCATCACTGTCACTGGGCCTGTTGTAACAGTCTTCTTGTTCATCTCCCTTCCTCCAGATTCCCCTTCAAACCAACCTCTACCCTGCAGGCGCTCCCCTGTTTGAAGACCTTCAGCAATTCCCAGTGCCTGTAAGATAAGCCTAGATGTTTAACCCCATGCACGTCTTCCTGCAGTGCACCATGAATCTTCTGCCGCCCTGTCTCCAAGAGGGGCTGGGGATGATGGTTTGCTTCAGGACTGGGACCAGAGGTTGGTGGGCCTACCAGGGGGATCCTTGCAGCCAGGTGGGCCCAGAGAGACAGGAACTATTGTTGCCATAGGCCCACTCAGGTGCGTAGGATAGAGTCTTTCCTGCCTCTAAACCTTTGCTCATTCACTTTTCTCTGCCTGGGATGCCCCTTCCCTGCTTCTCCCCCTATCAAACTCCTGGTCTTCAGGAGCCAACTCATTTATGTCTCTTCTCTGTAACTTTCCCTGACTTGCCCACATGAAGTGTATCACTTCTCACTCTATTCCCCCACAGCAATTTCAGGAGGTTATTTTGTTGTTTCAGAGATTATAGTGGAAGCTTCAAAATACAGTGTTTCAACATATATCTCCACCTCGTATACCCTCTGTCCTCTGCTCCACTGATTCTGCTGCCAGTAGCCCTGGTCAGGTGTCTAACCTGTGGAAGGCCGTCCCAGTCTCCTTCTGTCTGCTAAAGAGATGAGGTGGCTGGCTCCCTGCTCAATACGCCATCTCTGTAATAGACCATTGGTGAGGTGGCATTGTAGGAAGGAATGCCTAATCATGGTAATTGTAGCAACCATAACAATAGCTATCATTTATTGAGTTCTTACTGTGTATCAAGCTCTGTACTAAGGCTTTTATCTCTTTTAATACTTAAAATAACTCTGTGAATTCGATACTCTTATTACCTACATTTTCCCTATGTATGAACAAAGGCACTCTTAAGTAACTTCCCCAAGTTCCACCACTCACTAGTAAGTAGCACAGCCGTTGTGGCATATCTCACTTATGATCTCGTGAGCAGAATTACCAGTCTGTATCCCCAGAGCCTCTACAGAATCTGGCATAAAATAGGTGTTCTGCAATGTTGGTTGGTTGATCGAATGAATGAATGAATGGATGAATGAATGAATCAGTGTTCTTCCCATTGAACTTGCTTCCAGGCTTAAGAGGGACTGGCTGAGCATCTGTAGCTTATGCCAAGAAGTATGGATTTTGTCTCCTCTCCTAATGCCCAGCTGTACACAGACATGTTCCCTCCCACTCAGTAACAAACTGCCTGGAACTCTTTCCTGGCTCATATTTACAAGAGAATGTGATAAATTCTGTATTGATCCCTCCTGTTCCACTGTAAATTTTGCAAAAGATGATTAAATAGAGCAATAGAGTCTGCAGGCATTGTGGCTCAATATGTTGTGGAGTGGTGTATCGACCTCCTCCATCCAAAGGCAGCCAGCGCCTATCCCTGCTGCCCCAGACCAGTAATTAAAATCCTGTGAGACTGGGATTTAAAATCCAATCATATCCCTGAATCAAGCCTTCTAGCCTCCCCATGTGACGAGTGCAATAAGGTAACGGCAGGAGCATGTTTATGTCCGTGCTGAAGCAGTCCCCATAGGGTGGGTAAGAAATGGAGAGTTGGGTAGCCCTGCTGGCTAAATCACTTCACCCTGACATCACAGCCACTTGTAAGACAATCTGTAGGTACATAAACAAGTCCCAGCCAAAGACCAAATCTCAGATTTATAAGAGCAAAATATCATGCACAAAAATTCACAAATTGTGTTTCACTGTACACTTCTGTGCCCACAGCCAGTAGTTGGTTTAAGCATGTGCTTTGGCTTGATTAAGCTCTGGCCTTCAGTAACCAAATAAGTGTTTGAATTTCCACAGGATCTCTTTGGTTTAATCTAAGCTGAAGCACAGCTTCCCTGTGCTGAGGCCTGTAATCAAGGCACAAGATACTATTTAAATAAACTTACCCATCTTCTCCTTGCATGATTGGGAGCTGTTTAAGAGCTGGGCCAGTGTTTTCTGATTCACCTTTGTATTCCTGGCGCCTAGCTTGATGCCAGACACCCAGAACATTCTTAAAAAGTATCTCTGAATGAATAAGCACAAGTTAAGCAATAAGTCTTGGAAAAAAAACCTCTGTAAGCTGATGTGTAAGTGTTAAACCTACCAAATGGTCATTCACTCGGTGCTTGAATACTTCCAGTGCTGGGGAACTCATTTGTTCCTCAGCCTGCTCGGAATCTATCTTTGGATTATGGTTAGAAATTTTGTATATTCAACCAAAATCCAAGGGTCTTTAATTTTACCATCTGGCTTATGTAGAATGAATCTAATCCCTATTCCACTGCCAGCCCTTCAAATACCTGAAGTTGCAGTCATATTCTTCTGAGCTATCTTTCTCCAGCCTGAACCTCCAATTCCTTAACCCATTATTCTCATGTGGCTTCCCAACCCTTTCCTAGTAAGTAGCACAACAATTGTGGCATATCTCTGCTTGTAATCTTTTATTAGGTTTGTTTTTTTAGTAATCTCTATACCCAACGCGAGGCTTGAACTCAAACTCTGAGATCAAGAGTCACATGTTCTTCTAACTGAACCAGCCAGGTGCCCAGCCCTTTCCTATTTTGATCCCTCTTCCCAGAACCATCTCTACTTTGTTTCTCTTCTGAAACCCATGACTTCCCATTTATCTCCATTACTTTTCATCTCGTTTGTTTCAGCTCTTAATGTCAACCATCCACCAGGTGCATCTCGTGCTCTCCAACCCTAATCTGTTGTCTGCAGATTCAACGAGCAGACCATGCCTTGATATTTGTGTCAAGGATAAACGTACTAAACAGGACCAAGCCTCTTTGCTGCCTCTCGAAACTTCCTTCCAGGTTACTTATGATCTATTAGTCGCTCCATTCCCCTTGGGTCTGGTTAGTCCACCAGTCACTATTAACTCTCCACACTGTACTGGCACCCAGCCCACAATTCTCCATCATGTTCTCAGGTTGTCCTCAGATACCCCAGCAAATGTCTGATGAAGTCCACATTTTCCCTGGCTGCACCTGATTGAGCAAATAGATAACCCTGATGAAGAAAGGAAATGAGGTTAGTCTGGCATGACTTGGTTTCCGTGAACCCATCGTGATGCCTGGCGATCATCACCATTTCCTTTTCTAGGCATTCACAGAGCATCCCTTTTGTAATACATCTGATTCTGGAGATTCTTTTCACTTTTATGTGAAAAGTGTATGATCAGATAAGTGCTCTAGGCGTTCAAAGGAGGAGGTGGTCTACATAGGCTAGAGTGGTCTGGGAAAGCTTTGGGATAGGGGAAATGGATCTGGGCTCACCACTGAAGAAAGCAGTGACAGCTCTGTGTAGTCCAGTCCTCTGGTCAGTTGGAATTGAAATCCTGGGGTGTGGGACCCAAGACTGGGCAGGTGGAAAGAGCCCTGGACTGGAAGGCCAGCTCCCACTCTCCCACTCACAGTCTCCATGACCACCTTGGGCTCCAACCTTCTATTACCCAGGCTTCTCCAGTCTTTTTTTCCTTTGTGCTTACTCAGTGCAACACCTCTGCTCTTCTCCAGCTGGTGCCATGGTTTCCCATCTCCCCAGTTACACAGTATGTGGCTCCCTTGTAGTGAGGGGAAGGGAGTCGTCATCCTCATCCCCTTGTCTGCCTTCACCACACTGTGTTGTCACTGTTTCTGTCTCTGTTTGTGTCCCATCAGTCTTGGTTCTGCCCAAAGGCAAGAACTGCTCTGATTCTGTGTGCCCAGCACCTTGCCCAGCATCAGTACTCAGTGGGTTTTAATGGAATGGCTGGATTCAGCCATGAAGCAGTAGCTCTCTGTTCCATGAACTTTAGAAATCCCCCTCTTTGAAGGTAAGGGATCCCACCTGTCTAGGTCCACTGGGGAGTTAGGACTGGTAGATGACCTTCTGGGGGGTCAATTAATGTGAATCACTGTTCACCTGGTCCCCAGATGGGGCAGCCCTGAATGAGAGGAAAAGGAACCCCATTCTGTACCCTTTCTATAAAGCTGTCTATCCCAAGCCTACTTCTAGAAACCCCCGTATATCTTGGTTTTGGAGCCTCTGAGCACACTGGAAGGGAAGAAGAGCGATGATTTTTTTTCCTCTTTTTGAGTCATCAGGTCTTTAGAAGGTAGCACTATGTGGTGGAAAACCAGACCTGGCTTCTTCAAACACAACAACAAAAAAACTTATTATGGAAGATTGCAAACACATACAAAAATACAGTAATAAATCTCTGCTTTAAATTCCATCTTTACTATTTGTCTGCTGGGTGAACATGGGCAAATTATTTCAGCTCTCTGAGCCCGTATTCTCTGAATATTTGTATGATGAATAATTCAGACACTGTATACAAAGGCCTTACACACAACAAATGTTAGCTTGTCTCTTTTCATCCTGCTCTTCTGCCAGACTCAGTTAAATCATCTGGAAAATGGGAAAAATAATACCTCTTCTACTTTCTTTAAATTGTTGTTAAGAATGAAATACATGGAAGGAGTCAACACAGGGTATGACATGTAGTGAGTGCTCAGTAAAGATTGTTGGTTAGAGGGGAGGCATATCTATAGGTGCACATGTATGTGTGTGTACATATCTTGAGAATGCTCAGTGGTATGGCTTATGGAAACAGCTCAAGATTAGATGTCAGGAACTGGGGCTCTTTCTGGTTCCACTCAGCTTCCTGCAGCATTTTGGACAGGTCTCTTCTCTCTCACCTTCAGCCTCAGTGAATGGAGAAGAATTGGTTTGTCTCTGACCTGAGGAGCTACATACATACTAGCTGTGAGGATGAAACAGGTATGGGCTACCAGGAAAGGGAGGGAGTTGAGAGGACAACAAGAGCCAGCAGACAGATGGGGAGAGCATGGATAGCTAGAGGGTGGTGGAGGCTTCACAGAGAAGGAACCTTGAAGAAGGGGTAAGATCTAGATGGTCAGGGAGGCAAGGAGTGGAGTTCCAGGCAAGAAGAATGGCGCAAGCAACACTGTGGAGACAGGGAAGGTGTGCGGCTTCTTTGAGGTCGTTATTCTGTCTCTCTGGGAATGCTTCCTTGATGGGGAGCACACAACCAAAAAGATTTCACTGCACCCTGACAGATACCTCTAATTATGGGAATGATTTCCCTTATATTTAGCAAAAAAAAATTTTTTTTAATTTTTTAAAATATTTGTTTAGTTTTGAGAGACAGAGACAGAGAGAGACAGAGTATGAATGGGGGAAGGGCAGAGAGAGAGGGAAACAGAATCAGAAGCAGGCTCCAGGCTGTGAGCTGTCAGCACAGAGCCCGATGTAGGGCTCAAACTCATGAGCCATGAGATCATGACCTGAGCTGAAGTCAGACGTTCAACCGACTGAGCCACCCAGGCACCCCAGTTCAGCAAAAAAACTTCCAATTGGAGATAGTAAACAGACTGTTGAAATAGTGAAAATCAGGATGAAGGTGGTACAGGAGCTCACAGTAAAAACGGGAGAGTGAATATAAACGTTATTACAAAGAACAACGTACAGTCTTTTTTTCCCAATCATTTTCGAGCTTTTTATTTTACTCAGTCCAAACAAAACTCCTAGAGGTGGACAAGGCAGCAGTCATTACCACCAGAGAAGTGAAGCAGGTGCCCTCGATCACACAGCCAGGGAGAGGTAACCCCTACTCCTGCAAGCTCCCCCACCCAGTGCTCTTTTAAAGGACTGGGAACCAGCTGCCTGTAGGGGAAGGGGTGAGTCATGGAAACTGCAGTGGTGGTAGACCTAGATCACTAGAAGGCCAGTCTGGCTGAGAGAACTGTAAGGGGCGGTGGGGAGTGTGTGAGCATGCTGATATTATCGATAATATAGCCTAACACATTTGTATAGGGCAGTTACTCTGTGTGTGTGTGTGTGTGTGTGTGTGTGTGTGTGTGTGTGTGTGTGTGTGTGTAAGCCCTCTTATCCTAGCATTATCTTCTTTGATATTCACAGAGGTAGGCAGAGGTCCAAGACTGGTAGTGACAAGGGAGGAGGCCTCCTCCCCCACCCTAACTTTAGTCCTCTCCCAGGGAAGGGCATGTGAGCCTCTCTCCAACCACTTTGTCCCCACTTCCCGCCCACAGAGCCCAGAAGGTGTTGGGACTTGACATGATATAATTTTCTAGAGAGGTGTTTGGGACCAGAAAAGAGACTAGGAGCTTTGGCCTACAGGTGTCAGCAACATGGCGCATGCACTTGCTGTCAGAGGGCTCTTCTGAGGCAAGAAGAACAGCCATGTTTTGTGTGGCCTCAGAAGATAGTCCTTGGGAAGAAGTCCATTTATTTGGTAAATTTTAGTGAAAGCTATTTTGTGCCAGGCCCTGTGCTGGCTCGCAGTGGGTCAGACATAGTCCCTGACTTCTAGGAGCCCTCAGTCTTGGATGCAGACAGAATGTTTAACTGTAGAGTGATCGGTAAGACAGAGCAGAGGGCCTGTGGGAGCACAAATGATGGTACCAAACCTGGGGTGGGAAGGAAACCAGGAAGGTTTCTTAGAGAAGCCTGAACCGGTCTTTAAAGATGAACAAGTATTTGCAGGAAGACCAAGGTGGGAGTGGGGATGGAGGGACAGGTTGGGGTTTGTAGGAAAAGGATCTGCCCTCAGTTTAGTGGGGGGAGCCCTGTGGAGGGCCATGAGCATGAGGCTAGGTTCTGAACACATTCAGGGGAGTCAGGGTGACCACCTGTTTCTGATGTGGTAGGAGGGGTGTCTCTTTGTAGGGAATTAGAAGAGCTCACTACTAGGGTGTTTTTCCACTCAAAATCTATGATTTTGTCAAACCAAAGGCACTGTGCCAGTGGGCTCCCTGGGTCTTGGTGGGCCAGCCTTCTCTTCTGCCGGCACCATTTCCACTGCTTTACATGGTGAGACCCAAGCCAGCCACTGGTACCAACCAGGACCAGCCCGTACCCCACCCCACCCCCCTTCTCTCGTGGCCTATTGACAGATCCTCCAGAATCTGAAGGAATTCAAGACAAATGGTTAAGGGGATGGAGTTAATAAAATTTGAAAAATTGAGGCCTGTCACTCCACTAAACTTTTTTCAATACCACTGACAGAAACATATTTCCCCAATGAGTGACCTTCCACAGCTGTAGCGGGCAGGCGCAGCCGCAGCAGTGCTGCCAGGAAGCCAGTCTGCTATTTATCAAATATTATAAGCTGGGACACACTAATCTGGAGCAGGGAGAGGAGGGGAGGGGTCCTGCACTATACTGCCTGGGGTGCTCCAGGTGTTGGCCCCAGCCCCAGACAGCCAGTGGGAGGTGACGGATGGCCTGCGATTAGCACTCCCCACCTCCATTCAGCCCTCTCACTTGCTCCCAGAGGCCTGACCCTCTAGACCAGCTGCTCGGCCCGGAGGGGCCCTGGGTGGGAGACAAGGGGAGGTCAGGCCAGGGCACGGGCCATCCTGATGCCCCTGGAGAGGGCAGGCGGGTGAGACCCAATGTGGTTATTTATTGGAGTATAATGGTTTGTGGCCGTTGGTCGTGGAGGTGAAATCGATCAGTTGTAGAAGTCAGGTTCTATCAATTATTAGAGCAATTAGTCAAGTCAGAGCATCAGTGCAAGGGTGCGGGGGCTAGGGA
The DNA here is from genome assembly GCF_027475565.1 of Acinonyx jubatus. Taxonomy (NCBI): domain Eukaryota; kingdom Metazoa; phylum Chordata; class Mammalia; order Carnivora; family Felidae; genus Acinonyx; species Acinonyx jubatus. The sequence continues at coordinate 54,765,573 of NC_069390.1, read as the reverse complement.
CTAATATTAGATGGACATTTTCCATGATGCCCCCACCTCAGCCGTCCTAAAGTGGGAGCAGAAGTGCTGCCCTGAGGCTCCAGAACCTTGGGGAACCTGGCTGGCTTCCCCCCTCAGGAGTAGCTGGGGTGGGGCCTTCTGGGCTAGAGATAGGCTCAGCACTGTTTTAAAAGGCATCCTTGTGCTGGCTGGCCCAGGTGCAGAGATGTCCTACCTGTCCCCATCCCATCCTTTATGAGAAGTGACACGACTCCTACTAGAAATTACTCAGTGGCCAATGTTTATGGCACACATTTTTCATTCTGTAAGCAAATATAGATCACTGACAGCACTTGTTTGATGCAACTAATCTCACCCTATGTTCTTTCTCCCATTGTCTTCCTCTCTTACCTTCTCTTGCTCTCCCCCCCCCTCCCCTTTTCTTCCTGTTTCTCTTCTCTTCTACTCTTGGTCCTCTTTTCTTTCCCTTCTATAGGTCTCTGATTCCCCCTTTATTCTTTTCTTTCCCTTCTATAGGTCCCTGATTCCCCTTTTACTCCAGTCCATATCTAGTGACAGAGCTCCCCTTGAGGCTGCCTAAGAAAGGAGACCTTTCCACTCTGCTAAACTGTAGCTCCCTTTCAGCTCTAGCTATGGTCCCGGAAATAGGGGTGGTGGGGCGGGCAGTTGCCATCTGCCACTGGCCCTCGGCCCTTGTGAAGCCCCTCAGTGTTGAGCACCAGAGAGAACAGGAGTGGGCTGGGAAAGCCAGACCATGTGAGCAGGCCCCTTGGCACTCCATTCCTTCCTGGGCCCCCACAGTACTGTCTGTCCCTCCTTCAGCCCAAGTTGTAGTTGTATGGTCGTCTTCCATCCCCCTTAGCTTCTGGAAAGCTGAAATTGTTCCTTGATGCAAACTCTAGATAACAGCTAGTCTTAAAGACAGGAAGAGGAGCCTGAAGAAGAAATGGTCACAGAGGTGTGAGGAAAACCTGAAAAAGTGGTTTTATAGAACTCAAAAGAGTGGCCAAGGTATCAGTTGCTATAGAGTGGTCAAAAAATACAAAAAAGACTGTTCACTGGCTTTGCCAATCCCCCGTCATCCTATATACAGAACCCTGCTGATACAAAGCACCCAGTCACTGCCAATAGAATTGAAAGGGTGAGGTTCCAGCTGAGCCCCTAAAGACCCACCTACTAGTTACGAAGAACACAGACACCCTCCTTACCAGGGAGCTGGCACTTTATCCTATAAGTAGTGAAAAGCCAGGGAAGGATATTTCAGCAGGAGTATGTTTTGGCTGCCCTTTTGGGAGTGTGGAGAATTGGAGTTGAGAAAACCTGGCCATGGGTTTGACTCCTGGTCCAAGCAAATAATTAGCTTTGTAACCTTGAGCTATGATTTCACTTTTCTGAGCTCTAGTTTTCATGTCTATAGCATGGGGATTTTAATTCCTACCTCTCAATAGTGGTTGTAAGGATTAAGTGATGTAATGTACCTGAAGTACAGAGCACAGTGTCTGGTACATAGTAAGTGCTCAGTAAATACCTATTATTACCACCACTCCTAGATATATAACCAAGAGACATGAAAACACACCCACGCGAAGACTTGTGCACATACTTTCATAACAGCATTATTCATAATAGCCAAGGGGGAAACAGCCCAAATGTCTATCAACTGATGAATGGCTAAACAAAATGTGGCCTATCCACAGAATGGAGTTTTATTCATCCATGAAAAGGAATGCTGCATTTCTGCTTTCATGTTGTAGCATGAATGGCACTACAACATGGATGAACCTTGAAAACATGCCAAATGAAAGAAGCCAGACAGAAAAGGCCATATACTGTATGTTTCAATTTATATGAAATGTCAAGTATAGGCAAATCTGTAGGAACAGAAAGTATAGGTTAGGGTGTCTGTGATAATGGCTATGGGCTTTCTTTTTGAGATTATGAAAATGATCTGAAATTAGTGGTGATGGTTGTATTACCCTGTAAGTATATTAGAAACCACTGAATTATACACTTTAAAAGGTTGAATTTTATGGTATGTGAATTCTATCTCAGTAAAAATTATATATATTAATACTTTATATCAAATTCCTATTAGAAAATAGGAATCATGTATAAAAGTATTAATTTTTCTCATTGATAAGTGTCCCTGCCCTAGATCATACTTCTTGCTCTCTCCTCCACTCCCTTCTCCTCCCGCACCTCTTCCCCTGCAGCCCAGGCAGACAGCCACATGTAAATGCTTAATAAAGCTTACAGTTGTTGGTTGATAAATTTATAGACCTTTAAGAAGCAGAGAGCTTCAGTAGGAATAGTTTTAGATCATGGAACAAATGTTCCACAGCCTAGGATTAAGAAATGCTGAGTTTTGGGGCACCTGGGTGACTCAGTTGGTTAAATGTTCCACTTCAGCTCAGGTCATGATCTCACTGTTCATGGGTTCAAGCCCCGCGTTGGGCTCTGTGCTGACAGCTCAGAGCCTGGAGCCTGCTTCAGATTCTGTGTCTCCCCCTCTCGCTGCCCCTCCCCGACTCTCACTCTCTCTCAAAAATAAATAAATGTTAAAAAATTTAAAAAGAAGAAATGCTGAGTTTTTATAGTCCATCAGTAAACAGCAGCGGGACACACGCCTTGAGCCAGGCCCCATGCTGATGTGCATTGGCCTGCATATTTAGTGTTTCCAACCAACCCATTAGATCCTTCTGGCAGGGACTATGTCTTAACCCTTCTTTACTTCCCGACAACACTTTATTAGCAAGAAAGAAGATCGAGGAATATTCCATTTAACACATAGTTCTTGAGTATCTGCTGTGTCCAAGGCACAGCTCTCTTAGGTTTCGGTCTCCCTGCTTCGAGAGAAGTGCCTTTGGGGCCAGGCCAGATCTGATTCTTTTGTGTCTCAAGCCCCACACATTCAAAGTTTGACAAATTGAATGGAATGGACAGTTTTTGAAGTGGAGAGTGAGGGTTCAGACCTGGGCTTTGAGAAGGAGATTCTAATAATGTGGGGGTCAGAGGAGCCTTTCTTCCATATCTGCAAGGCTTTGCACCAAGTAGACACTTTATACAGGCTTGTGAGCTGCCAGAACTTAAAAGAGAAACAAGGTAGATGCATGGACCCCAGCAAGCCCCTTCTTTTTATCATACTTCAGGTTCTCTGTCCTCCAAGCACAGGAACTGATACAGAAAGAAATGCCTGCCCACATGCACATAGTCACCAACAGTTGGAATTGGTAAGGGCATCAAACCTTGGGACTAGCATAGCCAGGTTCCTGGTAATGCCCACTCCCTTCCAGAGGACTCAGCTAACTCTAGTAAGCAAGAAATACCAGAGGTAAAAGACATTAAAGAAGAGAGAGGAGTGGAGAACAGAAAGAAGGGGGCTGTTTCACCTTTTTTCAGAAAGTCTGTGCTTTAGAAAGGAACCCTATTATATGGTTTTATTAATGAATATTCATCTGTATGCAGATGAGTTTGTTAATGACTAATGCATTGGCATTAGGATATATTTATGTCTTTGGTGTATTTTTTAGCATATTCAGCTGTGTGTGTTTTCTGTGTGTGTGTGTATAGAGCACACCTGTGCATACATAACACATGTATGTGTGGGTAGTGGTAGTAGTGTGGGTAGTATGTTTCTGCACATATGTGCATGTGCATGTAGGAACGCCAGTACCCTGACCTCTATGTCAGAATTAAGAACTCTCCTGTCAGAGCAGCTTGATGTTTGTCACACCATTCTACAATCTCTTAGGGTTTTGTTGCTCTCTATTTCCATGGGAATTCCTTACTTTGAAATCAGGGCCCAAGTCACCTTTGAGGGAAGGCTGAGGCCCCAATGATCACTCATAGAGTCTTTAGCTACTTTTCTTCTTCCTGCCAGGAGCCAACCCCCTTCAGAGGAATGAAATGGGACACACACCTTTGGATTATGCCCGAGAAGGGGAGGTGATGAAGCTTCTAAGGACTTCGGAGGCAAAGGTAAATTTCGGAGAAAGGAGAAGGCCTATGGGTACTCCATGCTGCATTTAATCGTTTGCTCATTAAATGATGTCTGGCTCCACACCAAAGGCCACTTCTCCTTAGGTGATTATTGTCTGTTTTAATACAAATCCAGGGGGAGCCTGGGTGGCTCAGTTGTTAAACATCTGACTTTGACTCAGATCATGATCTCATAGTTCATGAGCTCGAGTCCCACATAGGGTTAGCTTGAGCCCCGCTTCGGGTGAGCTCGTGCCCTGCTTCGGGTGAGCTTGAGCTCTACTCCAGGTGAGCACGAGCCCTGCTTTGGGTAAAACACAAGCCCCGCTTTGGGTGAGCCCCACATCTCTCTCTCTCTTTGGGTGAGCCCCCCCTCTCTCTCTCTCACCTTCTCTCCCTCTGTCCCTCCTGTGATTCTCTCTCTCTTGCCTCTTGCTCACTTGCACTCTCTCTCTAAAAAAAAAAATACACACACACACACACGTATGTATCTATATATACATACACATAATGTGTATATAAACACATACATAAATCTAGTCCCCAGTCTTAATAAGAATAGGAAGCTACCCTTATCATGACCAGGCAGAGGCCTGGGCCACTTCTGGGTTCTGAGGACTAATCTTCAAATTCAGTTTTTGAGCTAATAGACCTTCTAGCTCCTTTTCATAGGACCGGGATAGTTAGACAAAATCTTTAGCCCAAGTACTGTTTCTTCAGTCGTTATGTATTCTATAACCTCAGCAAGTAATCCTTTTCCATCATCTCTCCTTTCAGAACCATTCCCTGACCCTTCCCCTCCACACACAGTCCAGAGAGCCTGGTATAGTTTGAGCCAAAAAAATCTCCATCTTAATTTGATCTTCTCAACCAAACTTTTGAGCTCCCTAAATACAGGCAGCTTTCTGCTCTTCCCAGCCACTGAGCTATCAGTCAGGAACTACTTGGCAGAGTCCAGGCATTAGAATCACAAATCTCAGAGCTGTCAGGGACCTCAGAAATTGTCAAGTCCGGTGGTAAGAAATTTTACCAAAGCCTAAACAATTAAGTCAGAGGAAATTAAGATGTTGTGGTTGAGGAGAAGTGGACCAGAGTTGCACCCAACTGGCCTAGCCCTTCTCTCCTGAGCAGCCTCAGGGGAGGCTCTGCTGTGAACACACGTTTTAAATCTCTGAAGCCTAAATCAATGGACTCGTTTTACTCCTGGGGAAACTAGAGCTGAGGGATGTGACATGATTTTGGTCCCAGAGTGAGTTAGTGTCAAACCTAAGCTAATGGACTTGAATACAAGGTCAGGTGATAGGTTCCGTGGTAGGACTGGAACTGGAAGACTTGGTTGCTGACTCTCATTCTTGTGTTCTGTCCAGGATCATGGAGTCTCTATTGGCATATTGGCTGATGTACCTTGAGATGATTCAGTGTGACAGGTCCCACCTAGTGGCAGATATTCTCTGTGTCTTGAGTAAGAGCACTTAGGTCATTGGACTGAAACAGAGAAGATACGGGTTGTGATCCCAGCTCTACCACTCACTAACTGGGTGCTGTTGGGCTAGCACTTGCTTTCACTGAAGCTCAATTTACCTCTGTGAAATGAAGACATTGGACAGAATGGTTTCTACGTTCTATTCTGTATACAGTTGTCTACATGTCAGGATAAACCAGATTATGTTGTAATAACCCAGAATTTCAGTGGTGTAAAGCAATAAACATTTATTTTTGGCCTCATGCAGCCTATCCATCATGGGTCAACAGTGGGGGCTCTGTTCATCAAAGGCCTGCAGAGACCAGACTGGCATTGCAGCCACCCTCTGGGATGTTGGCAGGTTGCTTGCCAGAGGGAGAAGAATGCTCTGGAGGGTCTTGCATATGCAGTTAAATGCCCAGTCTGGAAGTAGACCCTTCCACTCACAGCTCACTGGACAGAACTAATCCCTGTTCCCACCCAATCACAAGGCACCAAGGAGAGTAATCCTACCATGTGCCTACAAGGGGGAGACTGGAAATGTCTGGCAGCCAGAATTAACCATATAGTTTGTTTCCCTGGGAGCCTTAGTAACTACCCTGCAGTAGTTTCCTCCAGAGGAGAGGAGGTAGGAAGGGAGATGGGCTTTCACAGCACATCCTGAGGGGTGCTTGGGACCAGCAAGAGTGAAAATTCCTAGAGAGCAAGTAATTCCCTCCTCTCTATTCAGATTTTCCATCCCTAGGAATATCCCTAGAGGTAGAGTCAGTTTGCCCAGGTGCCTTAAAGATATCCCTAAACGTGTTTCACATAACCTTGGACTGCACTCCCGTCATCCCTCAGGTGCAATAGCTGTCCCATGAGACCATGCCCTAGACTTGGCCAAGAGAACCCATGGTGTGTCAGGTGGTCTGACATAGGGCAAGTCTCTTAGTGCCAGCATAGGTGGAAGGGTTAGAGCTGCTGTGGGATCCTTAACAAAATTTGGCTGCTTAAGAAGTGGCTTGATGTTGGCCATGTTAGTACAAGGCTAGTGTCCCGAGTAAATAAATGGTGGTTGTGTTCCTCTGTTCCAGTCAGACCCTTCTGGACCACAGAGGGCAATCGCAGACACTACCTTCTGAGTAGAAATGGAGCTCTTAGAATCTGTGCAGAGTAGGGCAGCTAAGGGGAAAGAGGAACTATGCCAGAGAAAAAGCCAAAGGCAGTGGGGACATCAGGCCCAGAAAGGAGAGACCACATATAGACACAGGAATAGCTGTGAGTGAAGGCGGGGGGGTGGGATTCATTCAGTGGCAGAGCTGGGACAGAGCCAGGCTCGGTGGCAGCTATCGGGAGAAGCTCCCTAACAGAGCTGTCACACAGTGCACGGGGCTGCCTTTAGAGGCTGGAAAACCACGTAGAGACTGCTTGGGGTTCTGTAACCTCTCCATGGAAGACTATTTCTCTGTTGTCACCTCTCTGTACTTTATGTTTTCATCTGGTCTGAAATGTCCCAACTGTCCACTGAGCATCTCTCCTTGATTGCTGTACAGTCCTGTCACCCCTCAGTTCTCCTTGGGTATTAGCATTGTCTTTCAGTTGCTCAGCATCTACTTTGTCACCCATTCTTCTCTGATTTTTTTTTTCCCTCTAAGCTGCAAAAAAACACTACCTCTTCAAAATCATGAGGCAGAGCTTCATGGAAAGAACACTGCTATAGACCTGGTTCTGTCCCACTTTGCCAGTAAGTAAGCAGTAACTGATCCTCTCTGAGTTCAGGCCTTACGTCTATAACCTAATGACTCAGGCCTGGAGGGTGCTGAGGCTCCAGCCTGAGACCTCATCTCCTGGCTCTTTGTCTAGACATGGGTGACTGCCACTCCGATCTTATCTTACTCTCCTTCTATGCACCCAGCATCCTCCTGCTTCCCAGCCCAGCCTTGTCTACTCTGTAGTCAAATATGTGTTCGTTATGGAAAATGTGTAAGTATAAAAGTCATACGTGTCATTATAGAATATTTGGAAAGTAAATTGAAGAGAATTAAATAATTTAGTACATGTTTATGAATGTCTGTGTGCCAAGCTCTGGGCTAGGTAAGAAGAAGACAAGTGGATGAAACACTCAAAGAGCTTACCGTCTGATGAAGAGACAGGCAAGTGAACCATGAAAGTGAACCAGGGAAGCCCAGGGACTGTGGGAATCCAGAGGTGGCTTCGAATCCTACCTGGGGAGATCAAGGCAGTCTCACTGGAGAGCAGGGCAACTGAGCTGAATTTCAATGAACATTTTAGCCCTACTATCGATATGTGATCACTATTAATATTTTTAATTATTTATAATAATAGTAGGTATTATTAAGTGCATCTTTTATCAGGTGCATCTAGGTACTATGCCAGGTGCTTTCTCTGCATTTTTTATAACCCTCTAACAAATCCTTGAAGCAGCTCTTATTACCCCTGTTTTATAGATGGGAAAACTGAAGCTGAAAGAAAGAAAGCAGATACTTAACAGAAAATCAAGTTGTTAAAAGTAACTATTGGGGTATGAATCAGAGGATTTACTTTCATGATACTATATTTGCCTTTTCTGAACCTTACCTATATATATGTATATAGATGGCCTTTTTTTTTTAACCTGGTTGATAGCCTACGGTACATACAGGGGTCTTAAACTTGCAGCCATGTTTTATTTTAACAATCCAAGAATTTATTAAAAATGTGACCCCGTAAGGGTTGGGGGTGTGGATTCCTCCCAGCTCGCTATTATATTTTGTGCTAGCCTAACAGACATTTATATTTCCTACCTGGCCCTGAAGGTGTTTGAGTTATGATCCTAGTCCCATATTTGGAATTTGCTTTTTTTTTTTCACTTAATATTATTTCTTTTTTTTAAGTTTAATTATTATTATTATTTCTTTTTAGTAATCTCCATACCCCAGCATAGGGCTTGAACTCACAACCCTGAGATCAGGAGTCACATGTTCCTCTGACTGTGCCAGCCAGGTGCCCTGCTTAATATGATTTCTTGAAAATTTTCCCATTTTCAAGTTATCCATAAGCCTAATTTTTAATTTCATTCTGCCTTTTAAAATGTGTCACGTATCTAAGAATCTCTGTCACTTTTTTTTTTTAAGTTTATTTCTTTATTTTGAGAGAGAGAGAGAGAGTGAGCAGAGGAGGAGCAGAGAGAGAGGAGAGAATCCCAAGCAGGCTCTGTGCTGACAGCATGGGCTTGGACCATGAGATCATGACCTGAGCCAAAATCAAGAGTCAGATGCTTAACCAACTAAGCCACCCATGCACCCCAAAGAATCTCTGTCACCTTTAGTAGCCTACATGATTTTCTCCTTGCTGCCGGTTTGCTCAGTTTCTCTGCTTTCTCTGTGCAGAAGCTTCCTTGGGCCCCCTAAGAAGATTCAGAGGTGGATGAACCCCAGCCCCTGTCCTCTGAGCTGGCCATCTGGAAATGGAGGATGGGAGAGAGGCAGGCACCCTTGGTTCTGATAACCTACAGACTGATTTGTATGTTAGGAGGGGTCCACAGAGAGTTTGTGGGGACTCCAAGGAAGCATGGATCACCTTCAGGCAGAATGAGCAGGGCAGGCTTCGTAGAGAAGGTAGTTGTGATCTCACTTTGAAGGATTTCGTTACATGGAGAGTTTAATACTTAAAGCTTAGACCATTTTCATGTTTTAACTAAGAGACGAAGGAGAGAGGTAGAAATATATCTCTGTGCACACGATGGCAGATAAAACAAAAATATGGGGAGCTAGTCCATGATGAATATTCAGCTGAGGGGGACGTGCTGGTGCCAGCCCGCATCTCCACTCCCGGGTCCTCGTTCCGCCGAGACTCACGAGGAATTTATTGCTCATTTTAATCACACCCAGAGAATGAATTGGCAGGAATATTAGGCAGATAGGCCTATCATATATATTTTATTTGCATATCCCAGTGACAGAATCACAAGCACATTTCCTGTATCCATATTTTTTCATTTGCTTCAGGGATAGCTGGGGATGCAGTGCTCCCCTGGGCCCGCATTCTGGGCTGTAAACCTGGGTGCTGAGGAAAGCCCTCTTGGAGACAAGGGGTGAGGTACACAGGAGAGTAAGAGGGTTATCTTGCTCCTGTCATAGGGTGAAGTGATACCCTTTCCCCACTTTGCCCAGCCTGCTCCCTGCTGCATCTCATTTCAAGTGCCAATGTGCCCCATGCCTGGCCCTGTGCTTGGCCTTACGGGGATGACAGCAGCACCATCTGACCTTCATTGCAGCTTTACAGTGGGCCAGACACGGAGCTGTGTGCTTTCTCTTTTCTTTGTTTTTAACTTTTAAATAAGTTTTTATTGAAATATACTTGTATAAGGTGCATATATCTTAATTATATAGCTCTCTGTATTTTCACAAGCTAAACACAGCTGATCAAGAAACAGACCATTATAGACACTCAGAAACCTACCTTATACTTCCAGTCACTGCTTATCCCCCAGGGGTAAGCATTACCCTGATTTATTTTAATTTTATTTTTACATAATTTCAAAAATAGTGCGATGAATTCTGTAAATTCTTCACCCACATTACCAATTGTTAACATTTTATCACATTTGCTTTATTATATATATATATATAGAGAGAGAGAGAGAGAGAGGTAATTCTTTCTGAACTGTTTAAGGGTAAGTTACACACGTGATGCCCCTTTATCCCTAAATACTTGTATTTCCTAAAAGGACATTTTCTTACCTCAGTACGGTCCTCAAAAGCAAGGCATTAATATTGATATTAACTAATCTGTCAATGTTATTCACACTTCACCAGTTTGTCCCAATGACTATCTTTACAAGAAAAGAAAATTCTGGATCCCAAATTGGATTTAGTTTCATATCTCTTTAGTAGTCTCCGTTAATCTAGAATGGTTCCTCAGTCTTTCCTTGTCTTTCATGACCTTGACATTTAATGGGTTCAAGCTGGGTATTTTGTAAAATGTCCTTCAGTTTGGGTTTGTCTGATGTTTCCTTATGATTACATTTAGATTACACATTTCTGGCAAGAACACCTTCTGGTGTTTATTTCAATAAAATCATTAGGTAGCCCCATGCTAAAAGTAGGAATAGGAGATTAGTGTTTTAAGTCTCATCTCCCTAAATAGACTGGGGCAGGAAACAGGTCTTTTCTTATCTCTAGGGTGTAAAGTGCAAGCTCTAGAGCCAGACTGCAAAGGTTAGCATTCTATCTCTATTACTTGCTACCGGTGGACCCATGCTTTAATGTACTTCATCTTTGTGCAGAGGAGGAAGAGATACACTGAACTTCTTATGGCTGGGAGGATTAGAACAGCTGGTTTCCAGTCAGATGAGACTCAGCAATTGATGCTAACACTAGTGAGTGAGAGTTTGAGGAGTAACAGGATTATTTACATAGGCTCAGATCCTCACCACACAGGATACTTATTAATTACAAAGGGGAAAACGGTAGTGGAAAAACATGGCACAGACCACCTTAACCCAGTGATCAAAGTCAACATCACCAGTTATAAAATAATCAACATCCTGTGCCTCCTGATATGATGCACTCAGAACACAACTCATCTTCTCACTTGAGCCAGTCCTCTTAACCTTCTCTCACCAGTCTTTGAATCAACCCAGCTATTTGCACAGTGACATGATCTGATTTACATATTGAAACCTCACTCTGGCAGCAAGGAGGATGGGCTGGAAGAGAAGACAATGGAATCCAGGATGCTGACATAATGGTCACTGAGTGTAATGGAAGTGACACCTGCTATGTGCCCTAACTTTCTCTACAGGGATGTATACTTTATGAGCTAGTTCAAGAGATTTTCAAGTCCCTTGGGTGCCTCTCTCATCCTCCAGGCCTCTTTGTTGGACCTCCTGGGCTCCTCTTACCATCATTCCCCCACTCAGCGTTCTTTCCATCATCCCCTGACCCTAGTCTCATCTGTTGCCCCCTGTCCTTTTGGTGACTTTCTTACCAAGTCCTCTCTGTCATTGCAGCTTCAGAGCATGGGAGAAGCCCTGAGATGCGAATTGGGGTCAGCGTCAGGAACATGGGGCATATCTGAGTATATCTGAGAGCAGCCTAAGTGGGCTCTGTGACCCTGACCTCCTATGAGAGGTAAATGGTAGTTTGGCCTTTCTTCTGTTCCCTCCTCCATACCTATTGCATGCTTGCCCAGGGTCTCATTCTGTCTACTCACCACTCCCACCTTCACCTCAGCTGCCCTTTCAGTGAACACATTGCCACTTTCATTGTCAGACCTATTCCTTGAGGGATACCCAATAATAGGGTTGCCTGACATACCCCTTCTCCCTGTAACCCTCCCCCAAAGAACCATTCATCCCAGCTACCCACCGCTGAGTGCGTGCAGCTAGGCTTCACCCCAGCCTCCCAGCCCTTTCCTGTAAATGCACTCACAGCCAGGAGGGGTGCCATATTAAATCAAGAATGATAGAAACCAGTGGCCACGATTATCCGCCAAGATGCAGCATGGGGAGCTGGTTGCTGCTGGCTCCAGGTGAGGACTTCTGAAGCTAATTGCATGTGGCTTTTATTAAGAAGATGATCACTCCCCCACTTCTGCTCTTGTGGGTGGTTTCTTCCTAGTGCTCTCAGCCCAGTGTCCTCTCCTTCTGCAGGCTGGGTCACCTGCCCTATCTTCTCCTCTAGTGGAACTGTGTCAAAGCAGGGCCTCGACCTCAGTCCCTATAGGCTTCCTCTCCATCTCCTCAAAAAGCCGGAAACAGTAGTAGCCTACATTTATGGAGCCCTTACCAAGTGCCTTCTCCCATCTTTCTCTCCTTCCCCAAAGAGAATATATCCAGACCAAATATTTTCCTTTCCTATGTTCTTTCACAAGCCTGGGCTCATAGCTGATGCCTCAAAAAGCCATTCATTCAGGGGTGCCTGGCGAGCTCAGTTGGTGAGTATGATACTTGATCTCAGGGTTGTGAGTTTAAGCCCCATGTTGGATGTAGAGATTACTTAAAAAATAAAATAAAATCTTCAAAAAAAAAAGGCCACTCTTTCATTCAACACATTTTTTAAAAAATACAAACTCTGTGCTAAGCATTAGGAAAAGAGCATGAAGCAGTAAACTTTAACCTGGTTTAATCCCAGCATCCTATATATTTTTATCAAAAAGTCCGATCCATTTTCAGAAGTTTTTCTGAGTAGATATTGAGAACTCCAGGCTGGGGGAGAATCAGGATGTGTCCTGATTTAGGCCACAGGTTGGATCTTTCCCGGGACCATCTAGAAAGCTCCTGAGAAACCAGCCAGATCACAGTATAACCTTTTCCCTATACTCACCCCCATAAAAGCCAGGGACCCTTTACCCTTGCCCAAGAAAATAACAGGAATACTAAACTCATGACATCAGAGAAGAGTTAGAGGAGTAGAAATGTTTCCCTGGGGAAGACTTAGGAAGACCACAGGGTCCTACCCAAACCAACAGAGTGGCAAGAAAAGTCATGTTGCCCGTGACAAATGAAAAAGATATGTTCTGTGAGGCCCACACACCAATGCATGGAAAGCACCTAGAGGCTGAATTTCTAACACATAAGGAAAACTGGCAGGCAGAGATGAGCTGCCTTGTGCAGTTGGAGGTATCCCCAGAACCTCGCTGGTGTTGAGACTGTACCCTACAGACCTAGGCTTCCTAAGGAGGGAGCCTCAAGAGCCATTTCTGGGGTAGTGGGGCATCTAAGTGGACTAGGCTCCTAGCTTCTGCTTGAGCCAGAGCAACTCTTCATCTGTGGAGCCCATACAGGTTAAATTAGTTAAAAGGGTTCCTGTGTCCCCATCCCACCTCCAAGAAAGCACTGGGTTAAATAGTTATCAAAATGCAGTGAAGGAGAGAAATAACATTTATCAAAGGCCTTCCAAGGGCCAGCTACTGTGTTCTCTGCTTAAGTCTCTCACACTACCACTTCTGCTATACATTTGCTATGTGCCAGAGACTCTGCCGAGTTCTTTGTGTATGTTATCTCACCTGATTCTCCCCAGCATCCCACCAGGACCCTGGAAGGTGGGTGTGAGTCACCGTCTCCGTATTAGAGATGAGGAAATGAAAATTCCGGGAGTTGAATGAACTTCCCCAAGGTCAGCTAGCTAGTAAGTGGATGAGGTGAAGTTTGAATTCAGGTCTTCATGGAACAGAGCTGCTTATTTCTGCCACACAGCTTGCCCCACTATGAGCCAGAAGAGGAGACAAACTTCAGGTAGGGACAACTGTAACAATTAAAGACACTGTTTTTAGAGGGCAGTGCCTTTATATGGTTCCCGGCACTCAGCCCCTGCTCCACAACCAGTAGTAACCTCATTCAGTTGGCAACATGTATTGACTCCTTCTGTGAGCCAGGCCCTTGCTATGTGATGGAGCTGTTGAGATGAGTAAGACATGGTTTTTGTCACCAAGGACCTCATGGTTGAGTAAGGAGAGACAAACAGGCAGTTAAATAAGTGCTCTGGAGGTCCCAGGGGCAGGCATGAAGCCTTACGATAGGGTCCTTAGACAATGTGGTATTTAGGTTGAGATCACCAGGGCACTTGTAGGTGGGAATGCAGAAGACTTTTGTGGTGAGGGAGCAGTGTGAGCAAGGGCTCAGAGGCAGGAATACTCTGAGACCCATCACTAGGAGAAGGAAGGGAAGCAGACTCAACAAACCCTGGCAGTCAGCTTCCATTGCCTCAAGCTGCTTTTGTGGCCTGCCTGACTACAAGCCAGCAAGGCCACTAGCCAATGCAGCACCAGGCAGTATGTGTACATGTCACCATCAGAGCCTTCCAGCCCAGTGGACCTAAGTGCTGAGAGGGGCTGGGTGGGCAGGGAGGAGGAGGAGGCAGATATATGGTGGAGTCGTCAGAGCCAGGTGATGTATGTGGCGCCTGAGGGAGCTGCACAGTGACACTCTGGATTCCAACCGGCAAGCGTCGCTCCACTGGGATTGGCGCCGAATTATTGCTCCATATGAAACCCAGGACTGATGGGAGCTTTCAGTTACAGACTGATAGCAACAGCCAAAATTGGATTGTTTGCTATTTATTTTTTTTAACTTCTGTCAAGGTCACTACTGTAACAGGAAAACACTGCCCAAGCAGCAGGTATTTTTCATCCACTCTGCCTGCAAGAGCAATCTGTAGCCACAACTTTTGTGACAGGGCCTTTCCTTGGCAGCTTTCTTTCTAGAAAGCTGTCAGTGTTACAGGGTCTTAGGGGAAAGGAGCCTCCTGAAGATCCATGTCTCTCTGTCCCAGTCCAAGACCTGCTCCCTTCCACCATCCACCCTGCTCCATGTGCACTTTATCATCCCACCTGCACACTCACCCTCCCTGCCTGGCCCCCAGATAGCCCTCCATTTGCTGCCTGGCCCAGTACTCCAGCTTCAAGCCTCCAGTCACCCAGAAGCCTCCCCAGAATGTTCTGGGCTTTGTATATCCTTCCTTCTCTGGACTCCTGTGCCACCCTGTTTGGCTGTCAATTCTTTCCTCTTATCTATCATCAAATTCACTTTTGCAAACATTCACTAGCTGCCTCCACTGTGTCAGGACTCATGCAAGGAGTAAAAGACAGCGCTTGCCCTCAGGGGGCTCATAAATAGATTTAGAGGACAGAGTCACAAACATGCAACAAATTTGTTTTCAATAGTGGGAGGTTTTTGTTTGTTTGTTTTTTAGAGATGGGTATAGGCTAGAAATATGCACACATGCTTTGGAGGAAAATGATCAGTACTGCCTGAGAAATATTTGTGCACAGGCCCTGCCTCACCTTCCTCCCAACTTAGAGCTCCCTGAGGACAAGGCCTGGCTCTCCTCTCTTCCCTGCAGTGTGATCATATTCAGGCTTCCTCCTTCTGCCTTCCCTGAAATGGACCAAGCCCAGGGCCAGACACATGCCAGACACTCAGCAGTGACTAGAACCCTCTAGGTTCTAGTCCTCCTCTCCACCCTGCCTTTTCCATCATGGCATGCACAGGACAAAACAGACAGCAATTAGTGAATAATTGTGTTTAATTGAAATGCAGTATCATGGAAGTGGAGGGTGTTCATAGCTCTGGTTTAAAAACCAAAAGGGGGGCGCCTGGGTGGCTCAGTCGGTTAAGCGTCCGACTTCAGCTCAGGTCACGATCTCATGGTCCGTGAGTTCGAGCCCCATGTCGGGCTCTGGGCTGACGGCTCAGAGCCTGGAGCCTGCTTCGGATTCTGTGTCTCCCTCTCTCTCTGACCCTCCCCATTCATGCTCTGTCTCTCTCTGTCTCAAAAATAAATAAACGTTAAAAAAAATTTTTTTAAATAAAAACCAAAAGGTTTTTGGGGTACCTGGCTGCCTCAGTCAGTGGAGCATGTGACCATTGATCTCCGGGTCATGAGTTCAAGCCCCACATTGGATGTAGAGCTTACTTTTAAAAAAATGAAAAACAGGGCACCTGGGTGGCTCAGTCAGTTAAGCGTCTGACTCTTTGATTTTGATTCAGGTCATGATCTCATGGTTCATGGCTTTGAGCCCTGCTTCGGGCTCTGTGCTGACAGCACGGAGCCTGCTTGGGATTCTTGGTCTCCCTCTCTCTCTCTGCCCCTCCCCCACTCACACTCTCACTCAAAAACAAACATTAAAAAAAAAGTAAAACCAGAAAAGTTTTCAAGAGGGTAAGTGGAAAGGGAAATAACCTATTTTTATTAAGCACTTAAAACTGAATGCCAGCCATGATGTTAGGCACATTATGTATATCATCATATTTAATCCCCAATTTACAGATGTGAAAACTGAGGGGGAGTAACTTGCTCCAGATGATAAGCACATCTTATAAGTGATAAAGCTAGGATTCAAACTCAGGTCTTCTGTCAGACTCCAGAGTCAAGGGTTACTTTACTAGCAGTACTTATTTTACTAGCAAGATGAGCCAGGACTCCTGAGCAGTGGCCAACTGAAGTAAGGAGAATGAGGTGAGGACTAGGACAAGGGGACAGTGGGAAGGACTGGGCCAGCCTCCAATGACCAGGAGCCAGAGTGTGCATTAGGACCCCTGGAGACCCAGAACTGTGTTTTTTACCCCTGAGTTACAGGGTAGAATGAAACTGGGATCCTGTTGGGCCCTGTGCTCCTGAGCCACCTGCCCTCTCTCCCCACAGTACCAGGAGAAGCAGCGGAAGCGTGAGGCCGAGGAGCGGCGCCGCTTTCCCCTGGAGCAACGGCTGAAAGAACACATCATTGGCCAGGAGAATGCCATCGCCACAGTGGGTGCTGGTGAGTATCAAGATGCCAGCCGGTGCCAGAAAAGGGCTGGGGAGCTCATGGTCTGCTGCAGTGAGGTGTGCATCCTGCTGTCACCATACCAGGCAGAAGTGACTAACATTACAACTTAACATTTGTTGTGTACTTTCTGTGTGCCAGGCATTGTGATAAGCTCTTCATGTATGTTGTCATTTAGTCCTTACAGCAACCCTGTTAGGGTAAATCCCCATTTTACAGATGAGGAAGCGGAGATACAGAGCACTCATAATAATTGCTCAAGGCTGCTTTGCTATACTCTGACTCAAACCTTGATCTGGTCCACTGTCCCCACCCCTAACTTTTCAGGTAGGCAGACTAAGACCCAGAGAGGAGTAGGAGCTTGTCCATCACTTGTAATGTGGCAGCTGAGTCAGAACTAGAACTTCTGGCTCTTGTCTCCCAGCCTGGGACTCTGCCACTTTTCAGTGTTTTTTGTCAGCATCTGGTTCAGTTTTAGGAGAAATACCCTGAACAAGCCTTAAGCGCTTTCTTCTTGACCCTAGAAGCTCTTAGGTCCCATACTGGGAGCCGGAATGCTCTCTGGTATAACCCCTACTCTGATGGCCCTTCTGACCATGCAGACCCCACTAGAGAGAATTATAAAACTAGGGTTCTGCTCAAGATAGTGGTCTCACTTCTCTTCTCTGACTCAGATGCATGACTCTCTGAAGCTGTCCTCAGACAGATGAGGCAAGGGCAGAGTAACCCACGCCTGGCTTAAACAAGCAGGCAGTGGTTCTCAAAGCATGGTCTCTGGACCAGTAGCATCAATATCCTCTAGGACCTTGTTAGAATTGCAGATCTCAGACCTCACCCCAAACCTATGGAATCAGAAACTCTGGGGTGGGGCCCAGCAATCTTTTAACAAGCTGTGTAGGCAATTCTGATGCTCAGCTCATGTTTAAAAACCTCTGCGCTATGGTGTCAGGACATTCTATTCATGTTGCTTACCCCTTCCCTCCAAGCATCTGGCCCCACCAGATGTGATCCAGCAACTACCAAAGACAGCACCTGATAAAGGCTTAGTGATAAAAGAAGACATCAGGCTGTATTGTGGTGCCCCTCTGGGACATTCTGGAGCAGCATATCAGCCCTAGGATACCAATTAGAGGAGTAATTGAAAAATGAAGGCAGCCACCCCTGCAACACAGCCCAGCCTGGTCTCCATCATCCTCACACACCAGTGAGGGACTCATGTGGCAGTCATGAGTCCCTCATCAGCGGATAAAAGGAGCCCATGGACCAGAACTGCCTCACCAGCTAGAAGTCAGGAGGCTGCCTAGAGGCATACACAGGAGCCAAGGAAAGCTTTTTGAACACACAGGCCCCACTACTCAGGCCCAAGCCACACCAGGCTGCCCTTTAGGATCTGGATACAGACATCCACTCTCAGCTACCACCTTACAGGTGGCGACACCTTACTTCTTTGCCAAGGCTGTGGCTGAGGTGGAGGGAGGGGAAGCCCTGGGAGTTCCTGAGGGTTGAAGAGAGGAGTTGCCCATGGAAAAGGCATTACCTGCACAGAGAGCTAAGAAAGCAGTCTCCTGTCCACCTGGGCCGGCACTGCAGCTGCCATCATAGTGTTTTCCCTCTGCTCCTTACACAGCCCTTTCCCAGCAGGCTGTCTCCTCCTCTCTGACCTCTTGCTTCTCCCCAGCTTCTCAAGCCCCATAAGATGTGATGCTCCAAGAAGTTGGAGGGAGGGGAGAGGAGGACATGGGAAGGAGAGATTTAGACCAACGTGGGCTAAAATAGCAGGTCTGCACTCTTTAGCTGTGCAACTCCAGCTAAACACGTGGCTTGTTTGAGCATCAGCTTTCTCATCTGTGAACTGGGGAGCCAAAGCCAGGACTGACTGACTATAAAGTACATGCTCTTTCTAGTCCCTGTCGTCAAGGTGTTTACCAGCTAGAGTGGGGCACTATGTTCTTTAAATTAGGCCCACAGTTGTTTCCTTCAAGCCGAGACTGATCCTTAGTCTCAGCCCCAGGCTGGCCTCTTCCTCTGGTCCTACACCAACCTCTGATGCACCACCCACTTTGTCTCTCCTTGTTGTTGGCCCATAGCCGGAGTAAATGATTCAGTTGCCCATTTCCGAAGGGCTGTCAGAATGCCTGCTCTGAGAGCTTCCCTCTACCCAAAACTCCATTCTGTTACCCAGACTTTGCCTCGGATTGGGAGGATCCTACACCTTGTCCTGTGTTAACGTAGGTTGACCCTGCTGTGGCTTCAGTGACCCTTGAAAAGACAGACAGGTATTGGGGCCTGAGCTGTGGGCTTGTGTATCTCCTCCATTTGTATGGTGATAACTGTATGCCCGCCTAGCTGAGAAGCCTGTGGCTGGTCATCACACTGATAAAGATCTGATAATGTTCACCTACCAACCCAGGTGAAGCATGAGGTACTCTCTGGGCCAGAATTTGTGGCAGGCAAGCAGCAGCCAGTGCTTCAAGATCTCCAGACTGAAGCAAGTATAGGAGACAGACGCACATCCAGAGGGGTAGGCCAGGCCTCTCTGGATCCTCTAGGCTAGAGTCAGATATATGCTAGGGACTGGCTGGGTGGAGCCTGGCACCCCAGGGGTACCATGAGGATGGGCAGCCAGAGAAGTGCCGCAGAATGAATTGATTTGATAAATGGCCATTTATTACCCACACGAATTGGCTGAAACCAATTTCGGTCACATCAACCCCTGGTAAGTGCTGGGATATTGATTTGTGCAAAGTAATACAGTGAATTTATCAGTGTGATCCCCAGCTGCAGGGCTTCTAGCAAAGCTGGCGCACAGTTACCGCCTTACAAATGGAGGAGATAAAGCACCAACCCCATAGCTTAGGCCCCCATGGCCTCTCTGGTCTTCTAGGGTCACTGGAGCCAAAGCAAGGCCAGCCTACATACCACAAGCCAGAGCCTTGGCATTGAAAGTGAGGCTCTCCTTACAGAACCCAGAGCTACTGTTGGTCATGGGAGAGGGAGGATGCCTACCCTGTTGAGCAGACCTCCTGGGATCTCAGAGACTCTACATCCCACCGTTCTCAGAAAAGCAACGAGCTGTCTATTCACATTCAGGACTAGACTCCACTGCTTCCTCCAACTTGTCCACATCCTGTGCTCCTGTCTCAGTAAAGGCACCACTATTCACTTATCTCCTAAAATAAAAACTTAGATTATTCCTTGCCCCTCCTCCCTCTCCCTCACCCCTAACAGCCCATCAAATACCAGGTTCTAGCATTTGCCTCTTTAAACGGGTCTCAAAACTTACCCTCTCCCCTCCATTCCCAATACCACTGTCCTTGCTCAGGACCTCAGGATCTCCCATTTGAACCATATGGTGATCTCCTCCCTGGTCGCCCTGCCTCCTTTCCTTCCCCTATAACCACTTCTCCTACCCAGCTGGAGTGAGCTTTGTAAAATGTAAAAACTTCCCTGTTTAAAATCTTTGAGTGGCTCTTGCTGCCCTGACCAGTATACAAGGCCCACCCCTGCAGCTGCCCCACCTTCCTCTACCATGCCTCCCCCAACCCAGCTCTGCATCACATACACCAGCTGCTTCTGCTTTCTGCATTTGTTGATGCTGCCCTCTCTGCTTGGAATTCCTTTTCTTCTGGCCCTTTCCCCAACCTAGCCCAGCCCTGCCTATCTCCCACATTCTGGCTGGTTTTTACTTAGCCTAACTCAGTTCAAAAGTAATAGACTGTAGACTCCTGAGAGCAGAGATCATGCCTCAGTCGTTTTTGTTTTCGCAGTTCCTGGCACAGCTTTGAAGTAGATGTGTAGTGCAGTTTGTTGAATTAGTTTGGTTGGGCACCATGTCTGTCTCATGCTCTGAGGAGAGAAGAGAAGCTGTAAGCCTACCCTCTAGTAGCTCACAAGCATACTAGGAACATGAGTATATTGATAGTTAATAACAACACACATACGACTTGACCTTTGGCCCCTTGGGTGGATAGGCCATTCCCCAGCTCTGCTCTGGGTCAGCCTGTACACCTGGAAGCTTCCCTGCAGCTCCCTCTGACCAGGGGCTCATCCTCAACACCCATTGCTCTGTTCCCACTTGACTCTCCCTCAGGAGACCTCTGCCAGCTTAAATGCTCTACCATGCTGGGATCTGGCCCAAATTCAGAATCTCACCATTGGCTACGTGGCACACGGTGGACTAACTCGTGCTTCACTTCTCTTTTTGACAGTCCAAAAATGTAATCACCCAAGCCCACCCTGTACCTTTCTGGACCCCTCTTGGGGTCCTGTTTCTGAGCTGAGAAATATAATCAGGCCATCCCTGAGTCATGGTGTGGCAATGATTAATTTAGAAAACTGCTTGCAGTCCCACCTTCACGTCATACCACTTCACATGTTCTCGTTTTCTGGACCACCCTGGTCTGCTGAGATACTCAAGACCCAGGCTATCTCCAGGAAGCCTTCCTTAGCCCTCCACCTGGACAGAGGACCCATTCTTGGGGCTTCCCATGGACATCTTTTATCACTGCACTTAACAAAGGGCATCTATTTGAGGTCTCCCTCCAACGGTCAGGAACTACCTCTCCTTCAGCTTTTTCCCCAAGGTTGGGCACACAGGTGTATAAAAGATTGCTGAACTCAAGTGAATTAAGCCTGAGCCCATCTTCACACTTAGCCTCTCCTCAACACAGATTCTCAACCCGTCCTCTTTCTGGAAGGGTGATCCTTCTAGTGATTCCTACCCCAGTACACCCACGAGCAGGGGGTGGGGGGCTTCGCAAAAGCCAGTCTTTGCATTTTTTATGTGTTAACCACTCAGTAGCAATTGTTTGCCTTCAGAAACACTAATCCTTAGAGACTAAGAAAAGAACTGTTCTCAGGCACCTGGTTGGCTCAGTCGGTCAGGTGTCCAACTTCGTCTCAGGTCATGATCTTGCAGTTTGTGAGTTCAAGCCCTGTGTCGAGCTCTGTGCTGACAGCTTGGAGCCTGGAGCCTGCTTCAGATTCTGTGTCTCCCTCTCTCTCTGCCCCTTCCCTGCTCGCACTGTGTTTCTCTCTTGTTCTCTCTCTTTCAAAAATAAAAATAAGCATTAAAAATTAAAAAAAAAAAAAAAAAAAAGGAGAGAACTGTACTCTCATCACCCTCTCAGCCTGAGGCTCCAATCAGTATCCACTCATCCAGCAAGTACTTCTTGAGCACTTGCTGTGCTCCTTGAATCTATAAGGTATAGACAGGAGATTGCTAATAGATGTGCAGGTGACTCAACCACAGGAGTCCCTCTTAAGGACTCGTTCCCATAGGAGATGCCACAAGCATGGGACAAACGTGTTCCAGGTTAGGCTAAAAAAACCTCCCACACTAGATCACTAGAACTGACCAGGAAGGAGGAGTCAGCCCACCCAGACTGCCCCAGAACCTTGAGCCGGACAGAGGCAGCTGTCTCCTGTTGTTTTAGTTTGGCACACGATGGTTCTTTCTGTCTGGAATGTTCCATCATACCCCTACTGCCTGGCAGTCCCCTCTCATCATTCTCGCCCAGATGCAAATGGCTCTTCCCGCACTTCTCCCAGTGTTCCCATTCCATTTGGAGCCCACAGTTGGCAGAGCAGCATTCACCTGAAAGGAACAGACCTTACTTTAGGTGTCTTTGTAGGTATCCCAGCACCTGGCTCAGAGCTTGTTTGCTGCACAAATGGAAAAGGCTCCCTGGAGAGGGGTTATGAAGAGAGAGGAAGCCTTATTCCCCCAAGGGTAGTAGTAACCATTTGGAGCACTAACAAACTCTTGGGTCAGGCCTTACTCTTCTCGTTTGTAAAATGGAAGTTGAAGCATCTCTTTTTTCCTCCTTGTGATTTCAGAATGACCAAGAATTAATTCATGTAGTCAGCAATGTTATACCACCTTTGGGCTAGTCCCAAGGGTCCCTCAGGAAATGGAACTCCTAGCATCTGCTCCCACAGATTACACAGTCTGAGCAGGGAACACCCTCCTCCAGGAAGCAAGGGCACAGGTGGATGAAACCCCTTACGCTGCCCCTTACTGAGCCCTAGTCTCCTCTTAAATGGAGACAATACCTACTTCTCAGGACTAGCATAAGGATGAAAAAGATATCTATAAAATACCAAAGCTGGCGGCAGCTGCTTTGACTACCGTTATTTGTACTTTTCTGATTATCCTCTCTTACGGAGTGCCTTCATAACCCTAGACTCATTTCATCTACATGTGGGGCTGGCTTAGCATGTGTCTGACTACTCCCATTTTACAGATGAAGAAGTAAGGCTCTACAGGAATAAGTGTTTTATTCAGATTCAGTCAGCTAGTAAGTGGCAGAGCCAGGACTCCAAACTAGGTCCTATAACTCCTACCATGTCTATTATACCACCCCATAGGTGACAGTCGACCAGGGAATACAGACCCCGAGAGTTAATGGAGTAGAGGTGGGGTGGTAGAGTTAATCAAAAAGGTTGTTGCATGTGAGTTTTAAGATGGTCCAGTGGTGGTGGGCATGGCCAGGAGAAGGCAGGCATTCTGCTAAGGGGAAGAACACAGCAAGGAGGCACTGCTGCTCGCCCAGCCTGTGTAGAGGCAGCCGGGCCTGTTGGAGCTCACAGAGATGGGACCGGCCAGGGAAGGGGCTCAGCTGCCCACTCGGGGACCCTGACACCATCTTAGCCCAGAGAGCAGTTGTCAGGAGACTGTTGGAGGACAGGAGCTCCTGAAGCCATGTATCAAAGGCTGAATGAGCCAGACTGGAAGACTACAGAAAAGACAGTTTTCTAGGTGAGGCTAGGGTACGACAAGGTGCTGTGGCCAGGGAGAGCCAACTTCTTTCTTTAAACTCTTGAAGCACCAGTTCAGGCTCCAGAGTCAGCCAGAATTTGGGGTAAAGCCCAGGGTCTTCATTTATTTACCTGTGTAACTTGAATAGGTTACCTAACTTCTTTGCACATATTTCCTCATCTATAAGAAGGGAATCAAGTTCCCTGCCTGCTTTGTCATAATGAGGCTCAAATGAAGTTATGTCTATGCAAGTTGTTGATACACTGGAAAGTGCTAGCAGAGTAAGTTGCTGTTGCTGGTCCACAGTGAGAACATCAATACCTATGGCACATCTCAAGTGGCCCATCAGGGTCTCTGTCCCAGCCTCTGCCCCAGCCCAACAGGACCAGCCATGGTCATCAGCCACCCTGCCAACCACACACCCTGAGGCCTGCCTTCCTCAGTCTTTCCTAGCTGCTTCCATTTTTCATTCTGTCGGACTCCATCTGCTTGGTCGTTTTTCTCTTCAGATATTATTAGAAATATCCAGAGTTGTAATTGTTTAATGGTTGGCATTTCGCCTGTTTCACAGGGGGACCAGATCAAGCCCACCCCAGATCCATGCCCTGGGTCTGGCAGAATTGGCCAGGGACAGCTGTGCAGTGGAGTCTGCCTGGCATTATAAAGAGCTCTCTCCCAGGTGCATTATTAGAAAAGAAGGGGAAAAGATGGCCCCAGGCATAATCCAATTCCACCTTCTCCATGGCGCTTTTGAACTGCATAGCCCAGCAATGTGCAACTCTCAGTGATCGGGAAGCTTTCCTGAAAGAGAAATCAAGATCAGAACCTCAGATTCATGACACCTGGAGGATCCCAAATTCCCCTAGGCCACCTATCTAAGTGATGCCTGGGCACTTCTCTCTCCCCCCAAAACCCCAAGAAGCCTGAACCCAGTTCATGCTCAGCTTTTCAGCCTACACTCTCAATTCACCCAACTTTTTAAAGAATGTGACTCCTTTCAGATGACCCCTGCCTCACCCCTGCCCCAAAACACATCCACACATCATGTTCACAGTCTAACCTTTACCATCTTGTATCTCTACGTTCCCCAAAGCCCCTGCCCACAGGTTCTTATTTCTTTCAGGACACTGGGGACTCCCTCTCAGCCAGGCTTGGGCTGCCCCTTGTCATTCCCAGCCTTCAGGTATCTGTGAGGCCAGTGGATTCCCCTGAGAACCAAGCCTTCCATAGGGCTGGATCAGCTAGTTTAGAGAAGCTAGACTTGAGTGTCTTCTCAGGCCCCCCTCATGATTCACAGAGAGCATCTCCCAAAAGGTTGCACTTCCATCTGTTCCTGCTGAGGCCAGAACTAGAAAGTTCTTTAGGTAGCAGCATTAGAGATTGAGTTGAGAAAGACCACAGCAAAGACCTGAAGTGCTATGGCAGGTATTTGAGACGGTAAGCTGATCCCACCCACAACTATTCATGTTCATTCCTGTTTCTCCATCTGTGTCATGCCGGCCACCTTTGCCCCTTCGGATCCTTCCTGGCCTTCATGATCCCTTATTAATCCTACTTCTTCTAGAAAGCCTTCCCTGATCTGTGTAGCTACTTCTTTGAAACCCAGTCACAGATTGTACCACACAGGATCTTTGTACTTCAGGACCAGCAGACACTTCCCTAAGGCCATCAACTCTTTCTCAGTTGACTTGTTTTCCAGGCCTTGTCTTCTGACATATATCCCTTTGTTAATCTCCCCCTGACACTCTGAGCACCAGAGCATACACGTTGTTCCATCTGTAGACCAACCCTGCACAGTCCTCTGTCCCCTTCTATCTTCTGACTGCCACGTTACCATTAATGCAGTCCGAATGGATACTTTCTAAAAGCAGCCATATGTGAGCAAAAAAAAGAAAACCTGTTTAGAGAGAGAAGTAACTCTACCATCTATACCAACTAGTAGTAATCTACCAGTTATGTGACGTGACGGTCAAATCTCTTTATCTCTGGCCTCAGTTTCCTGCTCAGTATAATGGAGTTAAGAATAATACTTTACTTCTCAGGGTGTTTGTGTGGGTCTTGAGTAATAAAAAAATGTTGACAGTTTTTCTAGTTGTGCCCAGCAGATAGCTTGTCCAATAAATGGTTCTTTTTCTAATGGCTCTGCCTCATTCTGCCCCCTGCTCTTATACTTGAGTGATGCTTCTGGAGCCTGATTCTCCCACTCTGTAGTTGGACACTTAATTTCCTCACCTTGAATGCACAGCCTTTGATTATATACTTCATCCTAAAGAGGGGAGGTCATGGGGTGCCTGGGTGGCTCAGTCGGTTAAGCGTCCGACTTCGGCTCAGGTCATGATCTCGCGGTCTGTGAGTTCCAGTCCCGCATCGGGCTCTGTGCTGACAACTCAGAGCCTGGAGCCTGTTTTGGATTCTGTGTCTCCTTCTCTCTCTGCCCCTCCCCTGCTCATGCTCTGTCTCTCTCTCTGTCAAAAATAAACATTGGAAAAAAAATTTTTTTTAATAAAAAATAAAGAGGGGAGGTCAGGTCTCACTCTGGCAGAGCTGAACTCCCAGGGAACTTGGGACATATCTGTCCCACTCCCGCACCATTTCTCCCTGATGGAGGTCATGGTTAGTGACAGTGCCAACCATGTGGTCCACCCCTCTGTGCCCTGAGCTCCACACTACCCTTGATTGGATTCCAGAAAGTACATTTGGCTATACTTCCAGACAGCAGACTAGGTCTTGGTTTCCCCAAGTGGGAAAGAGTCCAGAGCTCATACCCCAGATCCCTCAGGGCCTGCCATGGGCTTCTGTCTCTTGCATTTGCATAGGAGGCAGGCTCAGTCTCCCACCAGTCGTGAGTAGAAGTGGAACCAGCCCTCTGAGAGCTAAAGTTCCTCTCCAGTTCTCCTTCACCAGCCCCCTGCCCCCTTCACCTCCATTCACCATCCACCCGCCTTTCAGTTTCCCTGGCAACGCTGAGTGCTCATCCTGGAAAACTTTATCCGAAATCTGCTCTGGGCAGCTTTCCAAATCCATGCTAACCTGATTAGGTGTCTCTAGGGGCCTTGCCAGCTAATCAGATTAGGCAGCACTAATGGTAGTGAGGACTTTGAGTGGGCGCAGAGCAGTAAAACATATTGTATACTTAGTGATAATTATCCTGCCTTTTGTGTCATTGATTTATCTGCCTCCCTCGCTGTGCCCCCCCCCCCCCCCCCGTCTTGTGTGTTTGGCCCTAGCGATCCGGAGGAAGGAGAATGGCTGGTACGATGAAGAACACCCTCTGGTCTTCCTCTTTTTGGGATCATCTGGAATAGGTAACTGGGAGCAGAACGGCAAGTAGGGAAGGAGTGCTGAGGGAGCCCCAGCTGCTATGGGCCAGGGTCACACAGCCCACTTCTGAATTCCAGCTCTCAAAACAACTGCCTCCAAATTACAGAGCCAGAAAGAGGGTTGTCTGTCACATTAGGAACAGCTGGAATGATGCCCCTCCCTCCGGAAGCTGTGGTATAGGGCCTGATGCACCTGGACAACCAGGCCCTTTGGGGGTCTGTTAGCCCTGGTCCAGCCACTCTGCATCCCCAGTGGCTGCCCTTTGGGAACAGTTGAACCACCTCCACTGCCCAGCATACCAACCTTATTTATTAGTACAACTTGGGACATAACCTTCTAGCAAGCTAAAGAAAGCCCCTGGTGGCCAACACAGGGTGGGGTGCATAGCAAAATTGGTTTCAGTCAAATGGGTTTGGTATTTTTCTAGCCAGTTGGGCTGGATTATCTGAGGCATCCTCACTCCCTCACTCTCCACCCTCACAGACCCCTGACCTGCACCACCACCTCCCACCATTGTCTTTTTGGGGAGTTTCATGCATTTGTTGTCTCTTCCCCTCTCAGCATCTTCATGGGCCTAGCTCTCCCCCAGATGTAGATTACTGCCACCTCACCATGATACTGTAGAACTTGATTTCCTATACTAGACAGTGACTTCCAAAGGTTTGGCCATCATACCAAATGGCCCTTAGAGCCACCGCTTTGGTATTGTCATTGTTTCTTTATGTTACAAAGAAAGGCTGTGAAGCCAAGGAGAGGTATTCTTTATCCTCTCCCAGCCTCTGTTGGCCTATGGCTCCAGGGCCTGGCTGGATGGCAAGACCATGAGTGTCCAAAGAGATGCAGTGCAGTGACCAGGAAGTCAGGGTGTTCCTGTCAGAGGCAAGGTTTGCACTGGGCTTCAAAGGATAAGTTGGCTCTGGATTATAAGTGCCAACCTCCCACTGTTAGGATGCTGCTATAGAGAAAAAGTCTCAGTCTCCATCCACAGAAAAATCAAGATGCAACGCACTTTGATTCTGGTCTCAGCACCACCTCTAATTCTCCCAGTGACATTGGGAGAGTCACCGACCTTCTCTGAGCCTCAGTGTTCCCACCCATAAAATACATTATTTCCAGTGTCCATGCATTTCTAATATTCTTTCATTCCAGGAGATAGTCATCTGGTCCTAACCGAACACCTCTTCCTTCCGTCTTACTAGGAAAGACAGAGCTGGCCAAGCAAACAGCCAAATATATGCACAAAGATGCCAAAAAGGTAAGGGCCAGGATCTGGGCCTGAGGTGCGGGCCATAGAAACCTCGCCATTACTGCTAGCCTCCAAAATTCTAGGCTCTCTGAATCTGTCAATAGTGAATCAAAAAGATGGGCCCTGACCCAGGAAGCAGGCCTCAGCTCTGGCCCCCAACTTGGCTACCAAATATTCCAGGAGTTTGGGCAAGTTATCCAATCTCCTTGTGCCTCCATTTATTAATCTGTGAAATGGGAAAAATAATCCTTGCCCTGCCTGCTTCCTGGGGCATTTGGGAGAACCCACTGAGATTCATCCATACATTTTTAGGCATCTACTTTGGCCAGGTACTGTAATAGATTCTAATAACTCAGCATTTAAGACACTTTCCCTTACCTGAGGAACTCGGGCTGAACAAGGAAACAGCTTTAGAAACATACTATTACTGTCTAGTGCATCAAGACCATGCTAGAGTCTTGGGGCCTATAGAAGAAAACAAGAATGAGAAGATGCCTTATTGCTTCTCTCCATTGTATGTGAGCTTTTAAACATGATTTCTTATGCCCTAACCTGTGGTGTGGTCATGGTCCCCTTTGCCCCATGACTCAAAGCCCACGGACTCTTCATAGGAGAAGGCTGTCCCTGTCCCATATCTATTCAGACTCTGGCTTTCCAAGACCTGCTTAATTGGACTTTCTAGGCAGACTTAACCAACTGAGCCACCCAGGCACCCTCTAGGCAGACTGTAAATGTTTTCACGTAGAGAGAAACGTCCAAGAGATACATCCTTGGAGATTGTAGAAACATTTCAGCTAAAGCCAGACATTCTTCTTTCCACCAGTCTTTCCATTGTGGAAGCTAAAGTCTCCCTGCTCACCACCTGAGATTGCCCATGACCCCAGATGCCCTTACCTAATTTCTATGGAAGACCTCTGCAGCTGAGGCAATGAGGAATTGCTCAGGCCTCTGCCAGCCAAACTGCCGCAGCAGCAGAGTCCTGGCCACCTTTCCTCCTGCTTCTGGCCTCACCACCCCTTTGCCACCTCCCTGAGGGCCTGGCACCACAGAAACAAGGTAGCTCAGGCTGTGTCCTCTGGAGCCACATCCCTGGCCCCCGTCTGCCTAATAACTGGCTAAAGGCTCCTAAGCCTTCCTGGCTCTGCCAGTAGCTGTGCTCTGCCTCAACCAAACCCAAAGCAGACCCACTTGACAGGCAGTAGGCAAGAAGCAGCACACAGCATGCTAACATACTGCAACCAAAATAGCATTTTTAAGACAATTCATCAGGTTGGCAGCGATTGAAACAATTAGCACTCTGGAAAGAGCCATAAACTAGCAGGACTATTAGGGAAGATACAGTTACGGGCAGGAACCACCTGATTAGGGATGAAGAATTCTGAGTGGTTTAATTTTAATACTGTCAGAAAGGTTAATATTTAATTACAAATTATAATCTCCTTATCCAAGCTGTCTTAATATGTCTTCATACACAGTGGAAGAAGGGAAAGCATGGTCTGATTTGCTGGTGTAGGAGGCAGGCGGGGCTTGCTAAGAGACTGATGATTTAAGTCATTTTTCAGTTGGGGCATCTGAATGAGGGGCAGACTGACACCAGTGCGGGGGCTCCTAGAAGCATGGTTATGGCATTCTGCAGTACACCGTCACCCCTTGGAGGCAGTGGGCTGGGCAGTCAGGGCCCTGGAGCCAGCCATTCCTCAGTACAGGCTCCAGTTCTCCTTTCTCCTGACCTTAGGTGGGTTACTTAACCCCTCCAAGTTTGAGCTCTCTTGCCTCAAAGTGAAGCTGTCCAGTCCTGTGTCTAAGATGGTTGTGAGCATGCAGTGAGGTAATATGAATCACAGTGAGCTCAGGCTCTGGCACATTTAAGTAAGTGCCTGATCCCTTGTCTCATGTGTGTTCATCATCTGGTACTTTCTGCAGCACTACCCCATCAGCTGTCTTACTTGATCCTGCGATGCTAAATTAGATCCACTTTTCAGATGAGAAGACTGAGATCCTACAACATGTAAGGGCTTGTCCAAGTTCATTTGTGAGGGGAGGAGGTAAAATCAGAATCCAGTCTCTCATCTCTTCTCTCAATACAATTGTTCTCAGCTACAGTAGGAGACTAGATTGTAAACTTGTCAGTTTGTCCCCACGTCACATAGGGAGATGAGAGGCATGAGAAGCCCAGAACAACTGTCTCTGTATTTAATTTTCATTTTATTTATTTTGTTGTTTTTTAAGTAGGCCCCACACCCACTATGGGGCTTGAGCTCAAGATCCTAAGGTCAAGAGTCATACGCTGTACTGACTGAGCCAGCCAGGTGCCCCTAATTTTTAAATCCTAGGCGGTGCTTCCGTAAAACTCCTACTTGTACCAGCCTGTGGGCCAGCTCACCTCAGAGTCTGTGTTTAGTAGAGACATTTTCTGGCCATATAACAGGCAAGTTTGAGACCTACCTTCAAAATCCGAGAGTCTTAAACTGTACCCAACACCAACAGGACCCAAGGAATGATTCATAGGAAGTGTCGTGTCATAAAAAGGGTAGAGTAGGGCTGACTAAATGAAATGCATGCTGGCCTGGGAGTTGGTGGCTTGAATTTAAATTCTGGCTTTGTGATCCTTAGTTTCCTCATTGGAAAAGGGTCACTGGTACCTCTGGACCTGGTTGCCTCACAAGGTCTCATTTGTACAATTTTATAATTTCTTTATTGGAATCAAGGGTAGTCCACCTGCCTGGGTTCAAACCCCAATTCTAAGCTACTCTGGAGTTTGCTGGGATCTCTGTTTACATCAGTTTTCTCATCTATAAAATGGGTCCAATAATGGTGCCTAACTGATTAGATTATTGTGAAAGTTAATTGAGATAATAATGTAAAACGCTGGACACCATCATTATCATGTAGTAATCAATCAGTACATGTTGGATATTACTGTCATAATTGTTGTCTTACTTCATCCTAAACTAAGATCATGTGAAACCAAAAGTATTCAAGCCAAGAAACTCAAGCCCTGAAACTTGTTCAAAGTTACTTAGCAAATCAGTAGGAGAACTAGGATGAGAACCCACATTATTTGACATAAGTGAGCAGTAGAGCCTATACTTCTGGATCCTGGGACAATTGACATCGGCACAAAGCCCAGGATTCTTCAGATGAAGACTGCCAAGAGCCCTGCTGATTGACAGAGCAGGAAATAGGAGGCAGTAGAGTTTAGTGGCTAAGAGCACAGACTTGGAGCTAAATTGTCAAACCTGAGTGACCTTGGTCAAGTTACATTAATCTGTGATTCAGTCTTCTCTTCTGCAAAGTGGGGATGATAAGAATACTTACTTTACAGACTTGTACATGTTCTGAGCCCTGTAGAGCAGCTGGCTTAGAACATTGCCAGGTACTTAGCACACAGTGACTGTCAGCTATTATCATTAGATACCCATCTCATGGGTTCCAATGCTTTGCTCCCTCTGGGAAGCACTCCCGACTTCTTCATGTCTGTCCTCCCATTCTTCCTCAAGTCTTTGTTTCTCTTGGCTGAGCTGCCTGGGACCCTCTGAAAATGTTTTCTGGCTAATGCCCCATGTTCTCGGATAGCAGTGGTCACCTCCACATTGCCTTACTACTTCTCCAGCCCTCCTCTACCTCTTGGGTTAGGTCTCTCCTCAGGCCCCTGGTGAGCCAGGGAGAGGAAACAGGGCCTGTGTTACATAGGAAGAAACTGCAGTTCAAAAAGGGGGAGGGGGGCAGCATGCCCAGTGCCACACAGACAGTGGCCAAACTGGGCCTGGAAACCAAGGCCCTGCCAAGGCTCTTCTGCCGCCCTCTACCTCTGGTACAGAGTGAACAGAACAGAGAAAAACTACGTCACCGAGTGAGTTTCTGACCGGCAGCAGAGCTAGAATGTGGCCTGGATTTCAGACATAAATAGCTACCTCCCTCTAGGCTCCTGGCACCCTGTCATCCCCAGCCCTCAGAAGAAGCATATTCAGTGAGTGCACTTTCTAAGGTGGAAGTATGTGCCACTAGGAGAGGAACCTGGGAAACCCAGGCGCTGAGTAGAGAGACAGGCTACCTGTGAATTCCCTTTTCACTCCCTAAATCCATTGTGAGAAGGAGTGGATACTCTGCCTGTGTTAACTCACAGATCCCATACTATACACATACACACACACATCCGCTCCCTCTGAGGCTAATCATAGTTGAACCTCACCCCAGAGGTTCCCTTCAAATCACTCCTAGGCCCAGTGGTGGAGAGAGAGGGGCTGTAAGCTGCCATATGGATAACTGTTAAATAAATTAAAAGATTTCTTAGCATAAAAGAAAACTAAAACAAAGGGGCATGTCCCTATAAAGACCTGCACAGCTGAGGGCACCATGGAGCTGTCTGGGTATTTATTGTACCCTTCCTTCTCATCATGGTCCACACTGATGGTGACCGAATTTGTCCATGTATGTCTGCCCCTACTTGAGGTGTTCTCCTTGAGAACGGAGACCAAGACTTGTTCACAGCTGTAGCTCCAGTGCCCAGCACACACAAGATGCCCTCAGGAAATGTGGGATGGGTGGGAAGGTGGGTGATATGGTAATCAGACCAGTAGAAGCCTGAAAAAAGAGACATTCTGAGCCAGATTTAGAAGGGCAGGGATATGACTTAGGTTTATTAAGGTAGCGAATGGGGGGGAATCATGTGGGGGAGGAGTGAACAGAAACCCACTATGGTGAGAATGGGGTAGAAGATCTTGGTTGGTGTGGTCTGAAACCCTAGGGCCTATTTGAGCAGCTCTCCTCCTTAACCCTTCCCTCTACCTTCCTGCCTCCAAATGGACTCCTGCTTGTTTCCACACAGGGCTTCATCAGGCTGGACATGTCTGAGTTCCAGGAGCGGCATGAGGTGAGTGAGAGTCCTTGGTAAAACGTGGTTTGGTGGATCTGTCAATCAACATGATTCTGCCTTGGGATTTGTCCTTTGGGGGCATATGTGTGCAGCAGGATCACTGATCTGTTTTGTATCGGACTTGCTCTGAAAAACAAGCATAAAGAAGATCTGTCTGCTCTCTCATTACAGCAGGATTCCTGCCACCCCAGGAGAAAGCCTGACTGTCCCTGTTGACACATGCAGTCTTTTTTTTTTTTAAGTTTATTTATTTATTTTGAGAGAGAGTGTACAAGAGTACATGTGCACACGCACACAGAGGAGAGTTAGAGAGAGGGGGAGAGAGAATCCCAAACAGGCTCCATGCTGTCAGCATGGATCCCAACGTGGGGCTCAGACTTACAAATTGTGAGATCATGACCTGAGCCGAAAATCAAGAGTCAGACGCTTAACCAACTGAGTCACCCAGGTGCCCCTTGATACAGGCAGTCTTAATGAATAAAGCCATTTTCCTATGTATGCCCATATCGGAAACTAAAAGCATAGAAAGGCTTTTTCAATATGTTTCCTTCCTTCCTCCAGGTGGCCAAGTTTATCGGGTCCCCACCAGGCTACATTGGCCACGAAGAAGGTGGCCAGCTGACCAAGAAGCTGAAACAGTGTCCCAATGCTGTGGTGCTCTTCGATGAAGTGGACAAGGCCCATCCAGATGTGCTTACTATCATGCTGCAGCTGTTTGATGAGGTGAAAGTGACTTTGGGCTGGGATGGAGGAGGGGACCCCAAAAGTATGGGGTGCTGTGAATCAAGAATCAAGGGCCCAGAGGCTTGTCTGATCCCTTCACTTGCCACTTTGCCCCCAATGTGTATTCAGTCACTTAGCAAATGATGCTTTGCCCCCTTTCTGGACCAGGGCCTGGGCTGGGCACTTGAGGACAGACCAGTACTACCCAAGGATTGACATTTTCTGGCTGCCCAGACTGCCTTCTAGAGAGACATGGAGCAGAGGTACCAAGACAGAGAGACATGAATTTTTAGTTCCAGCTCTGCTCCATCTCTAGGCATCAGGGACCTCATGTGACAAAGAAGGAGGCTGTATCCAAGATAAGCTCCGAGAACCTTTCTGGCTTGTGAAGCCCTTTTCTTCCAAGGAGTTCCAGGCTCACCACAAATTAGATAACCTCCTTCTGGTAGGGTAAGCTCTAAATAAGAACTCTGCTTTTCAGTACATTCTGTGTACTAGGCTTGTGCTAACAACGTCACCGCTAATCATCACAATAGCCAGGCAGTGACAGCTGTCTCATTTTTTATTTATTTATTATTTTTTCTAATTAAAAAAATTTTTTTTTAACATTTATTATTGAGAAACAGAGACAGAGCATGAGCATGAGAGGGGCAGAGAGAAGGGAAGGCGTAGAATCTGAAGTAGGCTCCAGGCTCTGAGCTGTCAGCACAGAGCCCGACGCGGGGCTTGAACTCATGGACCATGAAATCATGACCTGAGCCGAAGGCAGACGCCCAACCAGCTGAGCCACCCAGGCACCCCAGCTGTCTCATTTTTTACAGAAGAAGAAACTGAAGTTCAGAGAGGTTATAAATGACTTGCCTGAGGCCATGGAGCTATTATACAGAGGATCCAGGTTTGGACCACAGATACATTTGATTCCAGAGCCCCAGTTCTCCTACTCTGTGCCCTTCCTTACCTCAAGCAGGGGAGGGAGAGCTTATCATAGGAGGATTGGATCTCTTCCTTTAGAGGCCGGGCAGAACTGAGCATGAGGCTTCTCCTCTGCTCCCAAGCCGGGGCTATATTAACCAATATATGTCCAGATGAAGTCCAGCCCACTTTTCCACTTAGCCCCTTCCAGCTCTGGGACAGCAAGGAGGGGTTTTGCTTCCCATGTCGCAAGTGTACTTGATGAGGTGTGGGAAGGGACTCCTCATGGACCAAATAGCACACCAGATGCCCAACCAAGAAGACCCAGATCCAGATATCCCCATAGCTGCCCATCACCTTCCCCACATGGCCCAGTATCCTTGTCCCTGCCCTAGTTTCATTGCTGTCTTCCTAGCCCCCCAGCTCTTCCCTGTCCCCAGACCACCCACTGAGGAATAAAGGCCGGTCCTTCAAAAGTCATATATTAGTTACCCACATCTGTGCTGTAAGACCTCCCACTTTATTCTAGTCTCTTGATGGGATTCAAGTACACAGCTATGGACTAGACCCAGACCTTCTCTCTGGGAGCTCCCTGCCTAGGTAGATAAGTGGAAAGGAGACATGATAATGTTGAAATTTTTGACTTTATGTACCAGGCACTGGTCTAA
Organism: Acinonyx jubatus; assembly: GCF_027475565.1. Lineage (NCBI taxonomy): Eukaryota > Metazoa > Chordata > Mammalia > Carnivora > Felidae > Acinonyx > Acinonyx jubatus. Next base: position 54,730,377 of record NC_069390.1, on the reverse strand, counting down.
AACAGTTACTTGTATCAATTCATGTGATCCTCCCAACATCCCTACGAAGATAGTTCTTATTACTGCCTCTGTGTAAGATATGGAAACTGAAGTAAAGTGAGATAAGTAATTTGCCCATGGTCCTATAGCTGGGAAGAGAGAATCCAAGGTTGGAACCCAGGCAGTCCAGTTCAGAGCCTACAGCTTCACTAAGAACTACCATGCAGGTAGGACCAGAAGAGAGAGGTAGATCTGCAGTGAAGCATTCACAGGAAGGGAGGGCCCAGCTCAGGGAGCGTGAGCACAACAGTTTCTGACATCCCTGGAGAGGTACCTCTGATGACCACCTTGGCCCAGAAAGAGGGAAGGCAGCTGCTGACTGAAATACAACCAGCACCACCTAGAACTTGTTACCGCCTCCATATGTAAGCCCTGTCCACCCATTCCCTGCTACTGTCACTCCATTGACTACCTTTTGGGAGTTGATAATAATCCCTTCCTACAGCCCCCACCAGCCTACTGTCATTCCTGAAATTTATATCCTTGATTCCATTGACCAAAGCTGTCATCCAAGATTACTCAGCCAGAGTTATGCTTATAGGCTCCTTGTGGACAGGGACTTTATCTTAGTCCAACCATTCCCAGAGCCCATGAGGTCAGGGGAAATGCTCTGTTAAGTAACTTAATTCAACAGGAATATAGTATACCTTTCAAGGATAAATCAGGAGGTTCTAGGCGAACGAGCGGAGAAGGGCTGGCAGCAGACACCTACTGTGCCGAAGCACGGGGACGCGAGGCCGTCTGGCCTGTCCAGGGAACTGCAGCTGCTCAGCACTGCTCAGCTACAGAAGGGAAGTGAGAACAGAACAGTGGAGGTGAGTGGGTAAGTTGTCAGGGACCAGTTACAATCCCAGGAGATGAAGTATGGGTTTACTTGTTAGATTGTAAGGAGCTTTTAAAGACTTTAAGCAAGAAAGGAAACATGGCCAGGTTCTTACTTTATAAAGATCTGTCTTCCTAGCCTGAGAGAAGGCATTGGTGAGAGAATGGACTGGAAGGCAGACGGGGAGCAGCAAGGAGGCTGTTGAAGCCTCCGGGCTAGAGCTGAGGATGCCTTCTCTAAAGCAGAGCCACAGGCTAGCCAGAACTCCCGGAAGGCTGACTATGCAGGGCTCAGTGATTTGATTGAATTTGAGGGGAGACAGAGGGGCCAGGGGTGGCCAGCTGCAGGGTTTCTGGCCTGGGTGACAAGATGGCCGCTACTGCCATTGACTGAGGCAGGGAACACAGGAGGATGAGCAGCAGATTGGCGAGGAAGGTGAGTTGCTGAGGTTTGAAATCACTGAAAATGAGATGCCTGAGGGACGACGACCAGATGGAGGTGTCCGAGAGGCCAGTCATCAGTTGGAGAGATCTAGAGCATAGTATAATTCTGGACTGGAAGCAGAGATTCAGGAACGCATCAGCACGGACAGGGTAATGGAAGCCATAGGAAGGGATGAGATCTCTCAACTAGGGGGTATGTAGTGTGCAGAGAAGAAAAGGCTAACCCAGAGCCTTGTGACCTATCAGGAAAGTCAGAGGGAATGTGGTTCAGGTGGGGCAGAGGGGACACAGGATGCACAGTGTCTGCCTTGGTGTTCATGAATGAGTGGGGCAGACTGGCAGCAAAAAGCATTTTAGCCCACTGTGGTGCATGCTGAGCTAGAATAAGTTACAATTGTCGGGAGTTGTGGGGGCATATGATCCAGTCTGAGGGCATGAAGGAAGCACCCTTGTTCCCACCTAGCCCAGTTCTCACAAGCCTGGATCCAGAGAAGCAGGAGCCCTAATGTTCTCACCAAAACACCAAGCAGGACTATGACCCCAGAGCCTGTAGCACAGGGAAGAAGTCCCAAGAAGAGACTGGCTCCTGAGGAGCCCAACCTGCTCTTCCCTTCAAGGATGGAAGCAGTGGGAAAGCAACCCCTATAACCCAGGGTAGCATTCACACCCACCCAGTCACTGCTGGGAGGTGTGCCAGTGACAACTCCCTCTTTGGGACACATCCTATTGCCAAAGACTCTGAGGAAGAGAAGACATGAACACTGAAAGTCATCCTTTGGGTCAGTCTTACCCTGCACCTGTTCCCGTCACCCCTCTAGGACCCATCCACAGGCCCAGTTAGAAGCAGCGCTTTGATCCTGGAATGAAATTGCTGTTGGTTGTTGCTCTAGCCAGTATAGCAGCATGTGTACTCAGTCCTTGGGGTTGAGTTCTGTGAACAGTGTCCTATGCGCACATTTGGACACATCTCACACACACACACACACACACGCGCGCGCGCACACACGCACAGAACAGGTCTTCAAAACTACAATTGCCCCTGGGTACCTGGGTGGCTCAGTTGGCTGAGCATCTGACTTCGGCTCAGGTTATGATCTCATGGTTCGTGAATTCAAGCCCCGCATCAGGCTCTGCGCTGACAGCTCAGAACCTGGAGCCCGCTTCAGATTCTATGTCTCCTTCTTTCTCTCTGCCCCTCCCCTGCTTGCACTCTGTCTCTGTCTCTCTCAAAAGTAAGTAAATGTTAAAAAAGGAAAAAAAGAATTGCCCCCAGGTAGATTCTGTTGATCTATAACTCATAGATAGGGAAGCTAATGGCAAAAGCTAAAGATTATCTGCTCCCACCCTTGCTTTCCCTTCTTCCCACCCAAGGCAGGGACAAGAAAGTGATTAGGACTTGAGCTGCACATCTATTCTAAATAGACCCCCTTGGAACTAACACTTTCTGAGAGGCCTGTGTCAAAGACCCATATAAAGCAAGGCTAACAAGCACCAGATACCATGCCCAGCATGGAGTAGGTGCTAGGTTAATGCACAATTCTTCCCCTTTAGCCCCTGAGGGCCAGGGCTAGTCTGCCGTTGCTTTGGCTTTAGAAGCAAGGGCTGACCCTGAGTCAGGTCCATACCACCAGGGAATGGGAATTGTTAAAGGAGGACTAGTTACCATCTGAGCCTGGGGCAGGCAGGAGCTGACAGGTTGAGGTCAGTGACCTGTCCCCAGAGCCATGGTCTATGGCCTGGCATGAGCTTGTGCTTTGTGGGAAGAGTGTGGGAGCACATGGAAAGCACTAAACAGGAGACCTGCAGTGGATGTAGAAGTGCCCCATCGGTGTCCACTGTTGTTATTCCCATCAGTTCTGCTCAGCGAGGCCCTGACCATTGCTTTTGTCATAAATGACTATAAAGTGCTGTTGTACAGTCATAGCCCTGATGTTTGCTGAGTAGGTGGAGCTTCTTGCCCTTGAACTGAGTGGCCCCAGACAACTATACTTTCTTCGTTGTTCTGTCCCTTCTACTGTAGCTCCTTGTATCTTTTCTCGGTGCATCTGTCTCCTGTATAGATGGTTTCATCTGTGTCACTTCAGAAAGAGCTAAAGATTCCAAGGAAACTTCCCACGTTGGCTAAAGAGGAGCCTTGTTTTCTCTTCCTCTCTGTCAGGCAAAAGGATGGCTTTAAAGATGGAGAGATTTGGGGACACCTGGGTGGCTCAGTCAGTTAAGCATCTGACTTTGGCTCAGGTCGTGATCTCACTGTTTGTGATTTTGAGCCCCGCATCAGGCTCTGTGCTGATAGCTCAGAGCCTGAAGACTGCTTTGATTTCTGTGTCTCCCTCTCTCTCTGCCCCTCCCCTGCTTGCACTGTCTGTCTGTCTGTCTGTCTCTCTCTCTCTTTCTCAAAAACCAATAAACATTAAAAAATTAAAAAAATAAATAAAGATGCAGAGTTTATACTGGTTTCAGTTCATGTCATTCATTTTGATACAGCAAATGTATATTGTCTGCTGTCATAATAACAGTTCAGGATATTTGCATAGTTTGGTTAACTAAGGGTTTTTAACCAACATGACCATATTAGTCTTCACAGTGGCCCTATAAAATACCCTCCTCTGAACTCCTACAGTGACCTTATACCACTTAACTCACTGAATTGTCATTGCTGGTTTTTTGAGTGGCATTTCTTCTCTTAAGGAGGAGAATGTCAAAGGTGCGGTGCGCCTCGAGCCTGGCCCGGACTGGGCCACCAAGGAAGTGTGTTGGATAAATGCATGTTTAATCAGGCTGACTTCCAGGGTGCCAGAGAGGAATCAAGGGCCCTTATTGATGACAAACAGAGGTGCAATATTGCCTGAAGTCACTCTCAACAGGTGGAGTGGTTGCAGCCCAGGGCAGTGAGCACTGCAGCCTAGGTGTGAGAATAGTGCTCAGAGAACTGGGAGGAGGGAGCAGCTGAGGGTTCTAGAGAGAACTTCTGGAAGAGGTAGTCAGGCTTAACCCTCCATGAACATGGAGTCACTGTTCTTTCCCAGGGCCGGCTGACGGATGGAAAAGGGAAGACAATTGACTGCAAGGATGCCATCTTCATCATGACGTCCAACGTGGCCAGTGATGAGATCGCACAGCATGCCCTGCAGCTGCGGCAGGAGGCTTTGGAGATGAGCCATAACCGTCTTGCTGAAAACCTTGGTATGGCACACAGCCTGAGCTGTCTGGGCAGTTGAGCAGGTGCCCAGACCACCAGCACATCTCTTCCCCAGGAGGTGGAGGATGACATCAAGCAGGAGGCCACATCTGTCATCTTTCTATTTGGAAGTGAACCCTCCAACCCCTCTTCCAAGTCAGAACTCAAGTCTTGTCCTGACTCTTCTCCCCCTCTGTTCCTCCCTCACACAACTCCTACCCTAAGGAATCCTGAGCTTTGGATTTGTAGCACATAGAGATGGAAGGGCCTCAGGAAGTGCCCAGTTCTAACCCTCTCAATATTCAGGTGGAGAGCAGGCCAAGGCGTAGAGAGCCTGAGACCCTGACCAGGATCACACAGACCATCAGGGGCAGGACCAGATCTCTTTTCATAAATGGGGCCACGAGGCAGACACAGTTCCCAAAGCTCCCTAGGTGTGGGGAGTAGGCAATTTATGATTCTTTTTCCACAGGGGATGTCCAGATTAATGACAAGATTACCATCTCAAAGAACTTCAAGGAGAATGTGATTCGCCCCATCCTGAAAGTAAGAGGTCTTTGTCCTTCCTATTGGAGTCTTGGGTGGGAAGATCCCCCTTAGCCATCTCTCTGTCTTCCCCTTTGGGGTCTAGTAATTCCCTTTACCCCTTCTGGGTCACAGAGCTCACCCCACCCCTAACCTGGCCCTACAGGCTCACTTCCGGAGGGATGAGTTTCTGGGACGAATCAATGAGATTGTCTATTTCCTCCCCTTCTGCCACTCGGAGCTCATCCAACTTGTCAACAAGGAACTGAACTTCTGGGCCAAGAGAGTAAGAATAGGAACTGCCTATGGGTGGGGATGGGTCATCTGCCTGTTGGAAATTGGGGAACACTGGGTTGGGAGCACCCCCTTCCTAGAGGCTTGGAGAACAGTGGTGTGGGTCAGTGGCCTCAGGGGCACACAGTCATTCACAGGCCCAGGCCTCAGGCCAGAGTGGTGAGAGATGGAAAGCACTGGGCCACATGCAGGCACGCTCCTATCTGACCTGTCTCAGGCCAAGCAAAGGCACAATATCACGCTGCTCTGGGACCGCGAGGTGGCAGACGTGTTGGTCGACGGCTACAACGTGCACTATGGCGCCCGCTCCATCAAGCATGAGGTGAGCACAGGATCCTTAGAGAAGTAAGGCACCTCTACACTTCCCACCCCAGGGCCCCAGACCCAGCCCCTGGGCTCCCAACCTGGAATAGTTCATACCCAGAGCAGATGCCCCTTCACAACCAAAACCAGAAGATGATCAAGTAAAACCCCTGTCCTGAAGGATAACCGAGTATGAATCCCTGCTAGGAGTGAGGAACTGAGCTGGGAACCTCAGAAACTGACACCCCTGAGTCTTTAGCATAGTCCTTTAAACTGTGTGTTTTTAGCCCCACTCTGCAGAGGGAAACTGAAGCTCAGAGGTTTCTGACTTGCCCTAGCAGTAAGTGATGGAGCCTGGGCTCCAGGCTCAGGCCACATGCTAGCCCAGGCCACAGCGGTGACGACCACTTCACCTGTCACCTGCAGGTAGAACGCCGTGTGGTGAACCAGCTGGCAGCCGCCTATGAACAGGATCTGCTGCCAGGGGGCTGTACTCTGCGTATCACTGTGGAGGACTCAGACAAGCAGCTGCTCAAGAGCCCTGAACTGCCCTCACCTCAGGCTGAGAAGCGTCCACCCAAGCTGCGGCTGGAGATCATCGACAAGGACAGCAAGACCCACAAACTGGACATCCAGGCACCGCTACACCCTGAGAAGATGTGCCACAGCCTCTAGCTTCTACCTACCTACCTATACATGCCCTCGACATCCAATAAAGACCCCTCGGCTGTGGCATGGCAACCGCCCTATCTTCCCCTCATGCCCTTTACCTCGTCTCCACCCAGCCTAAGGCCTGTTTACCTCCACAGCCACAGGAAGACCCCTCCTTAGCCTCAAAATCAAAAATAGGGGTTTTGCCCTCCCCTGGACCATTTGTTATGGGCCCAAAATTTGCTAACAGGTCCCCAGGAGAGGGGCTGTCTTCCCACCCTCTTCAGAGCAGGGAGGAGAAGGACGTCCCTTTTCTCTATCCTTCAGCATGATCCCCATGGCCTGTATACTCTCTGGAACTTTATCATGGTCCGAGGAAGCTCAGAAGTTTGACAGCTAAGAACAGATCTGGCTCAGGAAAGACAGGGACCAGGCTGCGACCTGTCTGCCACCCTCTGCTGGCCCTCATGCAACTGAGTCCCCATAATGTCTGCACAGATTGTGGAGAAAGAATGCAGAGGCCCAGGCACAGAGGTTGTACAGTGTAGGCTGAGGCTACCTCTTTCCCATGCCCTAAAATTCCAAGGAGAAGGGACCCATAGAATCCCCCACTCCACTGCCATGTGGTAGCTACTCCCCCTCACCACACATTCTGGTGTCAGGCCAGACCATGTTTCTCCAGCTTTGGAACAAAGCCAGAATAAGGCACCTCTAGGAGGAAGGCTGACTGGGTCACTACCCTCCTCTGCTCTGGAACTGGACAACAGTACCAAATGACCAAGCAAGCTCAGCTCTATGGGACCTCCTTCAGGAATATAACACAGACATTGGGGAGCTGGAGGGAGAGAGAGAATGAAGTCAGTCCTGTGCCCAAGTGGCCATGACATCTGTAGCAGCTCTGTCTATTCTGCTGTCCCAACTAAGTTAGTCTGGAATAAATAGCTTCCCCATGCAGTCTCCTTCTTTGTCACTAAGCAGAGGGGCTGCACACCATCCCCCAAGGGCATTCCACAAACCAGCCACGTTTCAACCCCAGCTTAGCAGGGCACAGCAAGGCCTGGTGCATCCTTGGGCTCCATCGACAGTAGCCACCATTGATGACCACTCCATCACCCTGCAGGGCCGTTTTAGAACTCTCCTTTTGTGTTAGCTGATCTCTTTCAGGAAGCAGAAAATGGGGGCAGGTGATGGAGGAATGCCATGACAGTATGGTCGGTATGAAGCAGACAGAAGCTAAGGCATGGGCTCCAGCAGATGCTCCAGTAATCACTGTCCAGCCCCTCAAGGAGCTGCCTGCTGTTCCCTACCTCAGTGACTGCTGTTCTTTTTATTATTACTACTACTGCTACTACTACTACTACAGCTTCTTGTTTTGAAATAAGTTTAGGCTTATGTTGCAAAAATGGTAGAGTTCCCATATACCCTTCGCCTCACTTCTCGTAATAGTAACATCTTAAAAACTGTAGTATAGTTATTAAAAGCAGGAAATTAACATTGATGCAGTACTAACTACTCTGTAGACATTCAGATTTTGCGAGGTTTCCCGCTGATGCCCTTTTTCTGACCCAAAGTCCAATCCAGGATCCCGTGTTACATTTTGTGGGGGTTTTTGTCTTGTTTTATTTTTCTGTTTTTAATTGTTGTAATGTTTGTTTATTTTTGAGAGAGAGAGAGAGAGACCGAGCACAAGCGGGGGAGGGACAGAGAGAGAGGGAGACACAGAATCTGAAGCAGGCTCCAGGCTCTGAGCTGCCAGCACAGAGCCCAACACGGAACTCGAACTCACGGACTGTGAGATCACGACCTGAGCTGCAGTCAGACACTCAACCGACTGAGTCACCCAGGTGCCCCTGTTTGTTTTGTTTTCAAAGTTGGTCTATTTTGAGAGCGAGAGTGCTGCGTGCACAAACGCACATATGGGGGAGGGGGAGAGCGACAACCCAAGCAGGCTCCGCACTGTCAGTGTACAGCCAGTGCAGAGCTCAGCTTCACGAACTGTGAGATATGACCTGAGCTGAAATCAAGAGTCAGATGCTTAACCAACTGAGCCACCCAGGTGCCACCCCCCTTTTTTGTCCATGTTACATTTTGTTGTCCTGTTTCCTTCATCTCCTTCACCCTGTGACAATGCTTCCATTTTTCTTTGCTTTTCATGACCTTGACACTTTTGAAATGTCCAGGCCAGTTGTTTTGTAGAATGTTCCTCAATTTGGATTTGTCTTCTGTTTTCATGTGATTAGATTGAGGGTTTGCATTTTTGACAAAACTACCCCAGAACTGATGATGTGCCCCTCTAGTGCCTCATAGCAGGTGGTGATGTTACTTTTGATCACATGGCTGAGGTGGTGTGTACCAGGTTTCTCCACTGTAAAATTACTAATTTCCCCTTTGAAATTAGTAAGAATCTTGTGGGGAGATACTTTGAAGCTGTGTCAATGTCTTATTTATTCTTAGACTTTTTGCCCACTAATTTTAGCATCCAAAAACCAAGTGGCTTTTGTTTACAAGTATTAATGCTGTGTTGACCTAATGATGACTTTCTGTTTACTTATTTTATATGTATTAGTTGGTATTCTACTGTGGGGAAGAGCTATCTCTTTTCCCCCATATATTTATCCAATAATTTATATCAGTATAAACTAATGGATATTTGTTTTATTCTATGGGTTATAATCTAATACTAAAATAGTTCATTTGTTGCTCATACTGGCCCAGATTTGGCCATCAGGAACTCTCTCAAGTTGGCTTCTGTGTTGTTTCAGCATTGTCCTCATCATTTTTTTTTTAAGTACTTCCTTACTCTCTAGCACCACAGGATGTTCCAAGCTCACTCATATTTTTCTTGTTCTAGCCCTGGCATCAGTTATTTCCCCAGGTAGCTCCTGGTTCCTTTCACTCGAGAATGGGCATCAGATGTATTCATTGCTACTGGGGTGTCATTATTTCTAGGCCCTTTCAGCATACGGAGCTAAAGAAATATGTGTATTTATGTTAACACACATCACGCACATCTGAATTTATTATTGTGTCTATATGTATATTATTAAAAATCATGAGTTCAGGTGATACCTAGAGTTCCAATCCAATACCATAGGATTTGTGACACTATTATACTTTACTTTTCTTTTTCTCTTCTTCTGCTATCTCTGTTTCTTCTCCTTTCACTCTGTTTGGTGTTCAGACTTCCCTTAGGGGCTCTAATTCAGTCAGTTAGTGACCATCCTATGTGGAACATTCCTATTGGATTAAGTTCGTATGCCTGGCTGTCAGTCTTTGGTTCAATCCGCTGTGACTAGGAGCAATAGGCATATAACTCAAGACCAGACAACTTTCATATTAGAAAACCCAATGGCCACCTTCCTGAGAGGAAAGTAGGAGACAGAGTAGATCCTCAGATTTTGAGGAACTTAAGTATTACCACTTCTACAGATTCTTAGGTAGACCTCCTAAGTGATGTTGGGTCCCTATCATCACTTCCAGAGCATCCTAGGCAATACTTAGTTCACTTGTATTACTTGTTCTGTGTCTGTGTTTGTCACTAGAATATAAACACCCAGAGGGCAGATACTTGTTTAGTTCACTGCCCTATTCACAAGACCTGACACAGTGCCAGCATATGACAGATGCTCCAGGTATTTGGATGGGTGGGTGGGCCTTGCAGCAAGCACAGATCTTCACAGTGGGTCCCAGGACAGAACAGTATCATTTATTCAACAAGCACACATTTATTTGTCATGATTTTGTGCCCAGCCAGAAGGACCTGCCAGGATTGGACCCTCAGTAAATGGGGTAAAGTAAGACCCTGATCCCATACTGAGTATCCTGGAATGTGTGAGACTGGGCTCGAAAGTTAAAATGTAACACTTATTATTCAGAAAGAAAAACTCAAAGATGTGTAGTGATTGTTTTAGAGATTTAGGAAAGAAACACATTTAAACCATACAAAAATAGAAAATGGACCAATAAAGATAAAACCTAAAGTTAAAAAGTAGGAAAACGGACACCTGGGTGGCTCGATTGGTTAAGCGTCCTACTCTTGGTTTCAGCTCAGGTCATGATCTCATGGTTTGTGGGAATGAGCACCATGTCACGCTCTACACTGACATCGAGGAACCTGCTTGGGATTCTTCCTCTCTCTCTTTCTTTCTCTCTCTCTCTCTCTCTCAAAATGAATAAACTTTTTAAAAAAGTAGGAAACCAAAAAAAAAAAAAAAGACAAGTAGAAAAATGACTCTGAAAACACCAATAAAATAGATAAAACCTCAGCTTGATAAATAGAAAAACAGCAAAAAAAAAAAAACAAAACCAAAAAAAAAACCAAAAAACCTGCAGAATTAGGAATGAGAAACCATGTAAATATGGAAACTTTTTAAATTTTAGGAGAATTCTATGGCAACAAATTTGGAAACAATAGATAATTTCCTAGCAAACACTGACCCAAAACATACTTTGAATAGACCAATTAATTACCAAAGAAAAAATTGGAAAGGTTATTAAACATTTATCCTTTTAAAAAATCATGTTCTTTTAAACTTTTTTGTTTTGTTTTGTTTTTAGAGAGAGAGCACACATGAGTGCTAGAGGGAGAGAGAGAAACTCTTAAGCAAGCTCCACGCCCAGCACAGAGCCCAACACAGGCTCGATCTCAAGACCTGAGCTGAGATCAAGAGTTGGACAGTTAACCGACTGAGCCACACAGGCGCCCCTACTTAAACTTCTTTTATTGAAATATATGTGGAAAAATGCACAAATCACAAGTATACAGTTCATTGAATTGTCACAAGGTGAACACCACTTGAAGCTGTCATCCAGCCCAACAAATAGATGAGTTACAATTTTTAATTATAAGTTGCTTCAGACTGTGGGATAAGATGGAAAGATGCTTGGTTGATTTTTAAAGGCCAGCATAAGATTAATACTCCAACCTGATAGTGCCTAAAAGAATGTCCTAGCCTAATCTCACCTATGCCTATAGATTAAAAATTCCAAATAAAACAAAGTTGAATTGTATGCTATGATCATATTAGGTTTATTTCAGTGGTACAAACCTCAGTATTAGAAATTTATTAATATAAGTCACTACATCAAGAACAAAGAGGGGCACCTGGCTGGCTCAGTTGGTAGAGCATGCGACTCTTGATCTCAGATTCAAGCCCTGTGTTGGGTGTAGAGCTTACTTAAAACAAAAACAAAAAACTAGATTATTTAAATGTCAGATCAATATCAATTTTCTTATTTTGATAATACATGATTAAGAGAATGTCCTTGTTTTTATAAAATATACATTGAAGTATTTAGAGGTTAAAGGTAAAAATTTGCAAATGTATCTGGAAACTTTATATATATATATATATATATATATATATATATATATATATAACTATACATACATACACACATACATACATACAGATGCATGGACTCATATATGTATACACATGTACACATACACACCCACAATGATAAAACAAAAGAGTAAAGTATTAACAGGTGGGAAATCTGAGTAAGGATATATAGGAATTCTTTATATTGTTTTTGGAACTTCTCTCTAACTCTAAAATTATTTCAAATAAAGTTTGCTAAATTAAAGGAGATAAAATATTTTATCAGTATATGCTGAAAAAGCATTGAATAAAATTTTTCAGTTTTAATGATTTATGATATAAAAATAAAGCTCTAAGGGTGCCTGGCTATCTCAGCCAGTAGAGCATGTAACTTGATCTTGGGGTCCTGATTTTGAGCTCCATATTGGACATAGAGATTCCTTAAAAAAATTTTTTTTAATGTAAAATAAAGCTGTAAGTAAAAGGAAAAGATAATTCATCAAAAAACAATCACAAACATTTCTAATAGTGAATACTAAAGCTGTTTTTATTGAAGTCTGAAATAAGACAGGATTCAACATTGCTTTGAAAATTCAACTGAAAACAATTAGGCAAGAAAACTAAATAATTGATGAAAATACTGGAAAATAATAACTTATCTTGTTTTGGTGAAAAACGATTGTGTATTTAGGAAATCCAAGAGACTATACTAAAACCTAGTAGCATAATAAGGAAATTTGGTAAGTGTATGAATAAAAGGTAAATGTATAAAAATCAATAGCTTTTTTTCTATTCTAGCAGTAGTCAACTAGAAAACAGTAACAAAGGAAAGGTATTTCATTCAGTTGCAACAAATACATATATATATTTGTTCATATATACAAAAAAAATACCTGTGAAAGGGGAATTGGGTAGAGAGAGGGGGATAGCAATGGAAGTGGAAAATTCACGATATTCATTTTTATACTTTTAATTTTGAACCATATTAATGTGTTACCTATTCAAAATTATAAAATATTTAAGAATAAACTTAAGAAAATCCTACTGAAGGGCATAAAATGAGAAGATATACCAAGTTCTTGAAAAGTATGACTCAATATATAATTCAGTGTAAACCTAACTAGACTCAACAGCATTTTTAATTTAAAGTTAACTAGGGGTGCCTGAGTGGCTCAGTCAGTTGAGTGTCCAACTTCAGCTCAGGTCATGATGTTGCGGCTTGTTAGTTCTAGCCCCTCATTGGGCTCTGTGCGGACAGCTCGGAGCCTGGACGCTGCTTCGGGTTCTGTGTCTCCCTCTCTCTCTGCCCCTCCCCTGTTCATGCGCGTGTGCTCTCTCGCTCTCTCTCTCTCTCTTTCACTCTCTCTCAAAAATAAACATTAAAAAATTTTTTTAAGTTAACTAAACTCATGTTACACTGCAGTGTCTAGATGTGAAGGCACCTGGAGATACTGTTTTCTGGATCTAGCTCTTAGAACATACAAGCTACTGGCAGTAACTACTTAATAGTGTGCAAACTAGAGAATGAGTCCATTTAACTCCCACCAACACACACCCTAGGTACAATGAGAGAGAAAGGAAAGAGAAGAGTCATCTGTGACTAGAATGTGGAGACTGTATCTGGATGTGGAAAAGAGGAGAAAGCGGTGGAAAATGAAGCTAGAGAAGCAAGTTTCCTAATTTCATAGTGCCTTGAATGCCATCTAAGGGAATGAAATTACCATATTTATGTTTTCAAAAGACCCTTTGGGCTGACTTCGGACCAGTTTGCAATAGATGGAGTAGTTACAGGCAAAATCCCTTCCCACCCTCAAACATGGAAATAATATGTAACAACAAAAAGTTTAACACATAACTGGGCTTGAAACTAAAAATGGGAGATCCCAAGGTGCCAGAAATGAATGGGAACCCAAAAGTCAAAGGATTTGTGAGAGTGGAAGTCAAGGAGTTACTGTTCTTTAAGGATATTCCCATAATCAGCTTTTCACAAAGGAACCCATGGGAAAACAAGTCCTATTAAAAATGAGCTTACAGGGAGAAATTGAAAAAGTTACAAAAGAAGAAGAAGGAGAAGAAACAACAAACCAAGGAAAGAACAAATGGGAGAGATTACACTCCAAGAATTGTTTTTAAAAGAGTCTGAAGGGTGCCTCACTGGCTTAGTTGGTGGAACCTGCAACTCTTGATCTCAGGGTTGTGCGTTTGGCCACCACTCACATGTAGAGATTACTCAAAATTGTTAAAAGAATCTGAATTTATATATGTTTAAAATGTTCAGAGAGATAAAGGGAAGACTGGAAACCATAATGCAAGAAAGGACAGTATAAAAAATAGGTGAATCTGAAAACACTCCAGAACTTTCCTCAGATTTATGTCCATGTTTTTTACATCTAAGCAATTTTCTATTTTGTTGTGGTCCTAATTGATACTATGTATTAGGTATTAGATACTAGGACCACTCGGATTTTTAAAGAACAAAGATTTGGATCACCTACTAGGCAAAGAACACTAATGATCTAAGGAGATGACATAGGGCAAGGAGAATATGGAATGAGTAGAAGAGGAGGGAAGTCACTGGAGTGCCACCCCACCCACCCCCACCTCTGGGCCATGACCAGTTGCAGAAATAAGGAATGTAGCCTCGACCACAGTCCTGGAACTATTTGCTCACCATCGCCTAAAAGTCAAGTCTAATCCCACCATGCCTCACAGGTTTGTCACAGTAATCCCAAGCGTCTGAACCTCATTGGTCATCTACCACCACATCACACATACTGCTCCCCTTCCCAGCCCTTTGCCTGTGCCTTCCAGCACTTGCCTTCTATAATCAAATTCTTTTTTTTATTAAAAAAATTTTTAACGTTTATTTTTGAGACAGAGAGAGAGCATGAATGGGGGAGGGTGAGAAAGAGGAAGACACAGAATCCGAAACAGGTTCCAGGCTCTGAGCGGTCAGCACAGAGCCCGACGTGGGGCTCAAACCCACGGACCGCGAGATCATAACCTGAGCTGAAGTTGGATGCTTAACCGACTGAGCCACCCAGGTGCCCCTATAATCAAATTCTATGTAAGCACCTTCTTGTTGGAATGTTTCCATCACTCTTCAACTTAATTGTCCCCTAAAGGGACTGCTTACTTTGGCTGTTCCATAAACTGTTGCTTCCCCTGTAGCCTTCCTAAGTGGAGGCTGCTTTTATTGTCATACCCAGGAAGTGAGCCCCCCACTGCTGCTTTGTGATTATTTCTCATCCTTTCTTCCAGCTTTTAAAATTAAGCAGTCTGACTACTATCCCAACCCTTCTGTCATTGTTCTTTCTACTGAACTCTCAATGTCCCTCATACAGGGAAGGTTTTAGCTCCTGTAGTATCACTTTCTCTTTTTCCCACACATGCCATTCTTGGTGGCTTTAACTTACCATGAATGACGGTTCCAACTCTCTGCTTTACTTATATTTAATGATCTTTTTCTGCCCCTGCCCACTTCACTCACCTATGTCACTGTCATATCCTACGTCTTATCAACAGTAACTACACTTCAAGAACTTTTACAACTCAACAATAAAAAGATGAATAACCTAATTGTAAAATGGGAAAAAGGTCTGAAGAGATATTTCTCCAAAAATGTACAAATGGGCAATAAGCAAAACATCATTAGCCATCAGAGAAATGCAAATCAAGACTGCAATGAGATACCACTATACACCCACTATAATGGCTATAATCAAAAATATAGACAATAACAAGTGATGAAGTGGAGATTTGGGAATGTAAAATGATGCAATCACTTTGGAAGAGTCCAGCAATCCCTGGGAAGATTAAACAACTTTCAGGGATCCCTGGGTGGCTCAGTCGGTTAAGTGACTTAGTTTCAGCTCAAGCCATGAACTCATGGTTCATGAGTTCAAGCCCCATGCCGGGCTTTGCACTGGCAGTGCAGAGCATGCTTGGGATTCTCTCTCCTCTCTCTGCCCCTTCCCCACTCGTGTGCATGCACTCTCTCTCTCAACATTAAAAAAAAAAAAAAAAGTTTCTATAGGTCCCAGCAATTACAGTCCCAAGTATATACCTGTGTCATAAAACACACACAAAAACTTGTTACATGAATGTTAAAAGCAAAAAAGTGGAAACCATCCAAATGTCCATCAAACTGAGGAATAGATAAAATATGATATATCCATACAATGGAATACTAAGCCATAAAAAGAATGAAATACTGATGTATGCAACAACATGAAGATGAGCCTTGAAAACATATTAAATGTAATGGGATCCAGTTACAAAAGATTACGTATTCTGATTCCATTTATATGAAAATGTCCAGATAGGCAAATCCATAGAGACAAAGTAGATTAGTGGTTGCCAAGAGGAGAGGGAAATGGGAATGATAATAGGTTTCTTTTTGGAGTGAGGAAAATTTTCTGTACATAGTGGTGATGGTTGAACAACTTTGTGCAAACCAGTGAGTTAATTGTACACTTTAAAGGGTGACTTTTATGACGTGAATTATCTTAGGTTTTTTGTATCAAGAAAATTATACCTCAAAGAAAAAATCATTTAGAAAATAACCTTTTTAAAAAATGCATCAAAGCTAAATGTCAAGAGAATGAGAATACAAATCATAGACTGGGAGAAAATATTTGCAAACTACATAATCTGATTAAAGACTGGTACCCACAATGTACAAAGAACTCTTAAGATTCAACAAAAAAAAATGAACAACCAGATTACAAAATGGGCAAAAGATCTGAGCAGACACCTCTCCAAAAAAAGACATACAGAGAGCAAATAAGCACGTGAAAAGATGCTCAATATCCTACATCACTAATGAATTACAAATTAAAACAATGAAATACCACTACACACACATTAGAAAAGAATCTGAAGCACCAGTGCTGGTGAGGATGTGAAGCAACAGGGACTCTCATTCATTGCCAGTGGGAATGCAAAACAGCCACTTTGAAACACAGTTTGACTATTTTAGTTCTTACAAAACTAAAAATACTTTACCATAGGATCCTGCAGGTCATGCTGCTTGGTATTTACCCAAATGTGTTGAAAAATCCACACAAAAGCTACACACAAAATTTATAGTAGCTTTATTCCTAATTGCCAAAACTTGGAAATAACCAAGATATTCCTTAATAGGCAAGTGGATAAGCAAACTGTGGTACATCTATTCAGTGCTAAAAAGAAATGAGCTATCAAGCCTCAAAAAGACATGGAGAAACCACGAATTCATATTACTAGTGAAAGAAGCCAATGTGAAAAGACTACATACTGTATGATCCCAACTATATGACATTCTGGAAAAGACAAAGCCATAGCGACAGTAAAAAACATCAGCAGTTGCTGGAAGCTTGAGTGGGGCAGAGAGGAAGTGGACCATAGGGGATTTTTAAGGCAATGAAGCTCTTCTGTATATTAGATATTGTTGAGTGCATGCCATACATTTGTCAAAACGCATGGAATGGACCCTACTGTAAACTATGGACTCTGGTTTATAATGACATGTCATCAGTCGTAACAAATGTACCACTCCAATGGTGATGTCGATAGTGGGGAAGCTTTCTAGGGATGGGGGAGTATATGGGAACTCTATACTTTCCACTCAGTTTTGCTGTGAACCTAAAGCTGCTCTAAGAAATAAAGTCTATTAATTTTAAAAAGTTAAATGAACTTCATTTTAATACAGCTTATCAAAGAAGTCAAGGTTCATGTCCCAGCAGGTTAAAATTACAAAACTGTTTTTGAGTCTAACTCTGCTTAATTTCTGTGGTTTATCTGGACATACTCAGACACAGTATAAATGCTTACCAGGTGCTTTCTGGAAGAGCAAATCACTCAAGCTTTCTGTGGCCTAATGTCACAACTTGGGTTTTTATCTTTGATAGTTTCTTCCCATTACAGTATCTCTTCAGTCAGCTGGCTTATTCTAACAAATATATAAAACAATTATAATTTCCTGGTCACTAAAGCATACCAGCTTAAAATCCTCACAGTGTGGCAGTTAGTATCCCTAGAGCAATCTAAGAGTGAAGCAGAAGCAACCTTATCTAGTATGATCTAGGTCTCAGCAGTAGCACACCATTATTCCCACCATATTCTCTTCATTAGAAGTAAGTCTCCTATGGAGAACAATAGGGAGGTTCCTCAAAAAATTAAAAATTTTTTTATTTTTAGTTTGGATCCTGTGATCCATCAATTCCACTTCTGGGTATTTACCTGGAGAAAACAAAAACACTAACTCAGAAAGATATATGCACCCCATGTTCACTGCAACATTATTTACAATATCCAAGATACAGAATATTCAGCCATAAAAACAATGAAATCTTGCCATTTGTGAAAACATGGATGGACCTTGAGGGCATTATACTAAGTTAAACAAGTCGGAGAACGACAAATACCATATGATCTCACTCATATGTGGAATATTGAAAAAAAAAAAACAGAGAACAGTTCAGTGGGGGCCGGGGAAAATGGGTAAAAGCAATCAAAATATACAAACTTCCAGTTATATAATAAATGAGTCATGGCGATATGTAAATAAAAAATTTGTATAATGATAGATGTTAACTAGATGTTGTTGTGGTTATTTTGTGGTAACATATAAATGTCAAATCATGTCATATACCTGAAACTAATATGTTATATGTTAATTATACCTCAATACAAAAAAATTACTACAAATTAAAATACCTGAGGGGACAGGAAGTAAGTTTCTAAGTCCATCTCAAACTTAAAAGAAGAATAAAGCTCCACCTTTTAAAGCATCAAAGAATTCATATATATATTTTTTAAACTACTACACATGCCTGGACACATCATATATTTAAAATTCCAAAAACCAAAAATAAAGAGAAAAATCTTGAAAGCAGCCAAAGAAAAAAAGACACATTATACAGGGAACAAAGCATACTTCTCACCAAAACCTCTGCAGGCCAGAAGACAAGAGAATAACATCTTTAAAGTGCTGAAGGAAGAAACTGTCAACTCAGCATTCCATACCCAGTGAAAGTATTTCAAAAATGAAAGTGAAACACTTTTTCATACAAATACAAACTGAGAGAATTCATTACCATCCGACCTGCATTACAAGAAATGTTAAAGGGGGTTCTTCAGAAAGATGGAATATGGGATCAAAAAGAAACTTTGATCTATATTAAGAGATGTAGATCTCCCTCTGAGCCATTATTTAACAATAATGCCTGCTGCTTTCCACTTTTGATTGGAAGGATCACACAACATTGGAGGCCCAGAAAAGGGTGTGTTGGTGGCCTCCAAACTGGTAAAGGCATCTTTGGCTAGGGTCTTTCTGTGACCTAGGGAACCTTTGGAACCTTCGCTGAGGGCTTTGATTTTCTTCGAATTATGGCACCACTGAAATCTTACCCCTTCTAGGAAGTGTCCATCAAGAAATTAGAAGACTTAGTAATGGAAGACTCCTAGGCAACAGTCTGCTCAGGATTCTCCTTCTGATAGCAACGCTGTCCCCCACCCACTAACACCATCCAAATGCTTTTCAAGGTTGCTGTCATGTTTGGTCCATTCATGGCCATCCATTGCTCTCTGGATATACATCTGGATATATTTTACTGGTCCTAATGTGATAATGTACTATGACCCAAGCTGGACCAACCAGACTCCCCTTTCTCCCCCCACCAAGAAATTTTAAAACCAGAGCTTGAGAGAGAACCCCAAGGCTCTCCTTAGAGTATCTAAGATGTACAGCTCTGGAGCTGGCCATGGCCAAGTTATCTGCTCTGGGGGCCAGAGTAGTGGAAGAAACTGATGAGCTGAGAGTAAAGAACAGACTGCAGAGAGGAGCAGAGCTAAAGGTCAGAGAGAGTTACAATGGTGTCTGGGTCTCTGGTCCCAGTTTTCCCTGAAGCCCACCTGCTGTTAGGTCCTATAAGACAACAGAGATCCCTAAAACCAACTTTCTTTTTTCATTTAGCTGGAGTTTACTTTCAGGTGAAATTTCTGTTTCTTGCAACCAAAAGATTCCCAAAAATCTTGCTCACTGCCTCGCTGAGCATTTCACCTGAAACCCTTGTGACTATATATGTGGCCAT
Organism: Acinonyx jubatus; assembly: GCF_027475565.1. Taxonomy (NCBI): domain Eukaryota; kingdom Metazoa; phylum Chordata; class Mammalia; order Carnivora; family Felidae; genus Acinonyx; species Acinonyx jubatus. The sequence continues at coordinate 54,710,722 of NC_069390.1, read as the reverse complement.
CTGTTATTTGCAGGTGGGATCATTTTAAGAAAGGTTGATGTATTGGGGTGCCTGGGTGGTGCAGTGGGTTAAGCATCCAACTCTTCATCTCAGCTCAGGTCATGATCTCACAGTCCTGAATTCAAGCCCCACATAGGGCTCTGTGCTGATGGTGTGAAGTCTGCCCAGGATTCTGTCTCTCCTTGTCTCTGCCCCTCCCTCACTTGTGTGTTCTCTCTCTCTCTCTCTCTCTCTCTCTCTCTCTCTCTCTCAAAATAGAAAGTTTATTTAAATTTTAAAATAAGCAAGTTTGATGTATTAAAATACAAGTGTACAGAGACACCTGGCTGGCTCAGTCAAGGGAATATGTGACACTTGATCTTGGGGTAATGAGTTTGAGCCCCACGTCAAGTGTACAGATTACTTAAACTAATAAACTAAAAAATAAAGTGCAAGTGTACATGCCTGGAAAAATACTGGGTAAGTATTAATTAGCTTGAAATAATTGTTTGCTCTACAAAAAGAACTTACCAGAAAGGATTCTATAATTTATAATTTGCATAGTGCTCTAGAAATATTGTTTCAGGGGTGCCTGGGTGGCTCAGTTGGTTAATCATCTGACTTTAGCTCAGGTCATGATTCCACAGTTCCTGAGGTCAAGTCCTGCATCAGGCTCTGTGCTGACAGCTCAGATTCGGATTCTTGTCTACCTCTCTCTCTGCCCCTCCCCAGCTCATGCTCTCTCTCTCTCTCTCTCTCAAAAATAAACATTAAAAACTGTTTTCAAAAAAAATATTGTTTCAAAACCATTGTGTTCATCACAATAAATTATAAATACTACACAACTAATAAGAACAAAATGAATCTGTATGTGCCAATAATGAAATATCTCCAGGAATATTATGGGGAAAAATCTAGTTCATATACATTATGGTTTTATCCCCTTTGTGTATGTGTATGTACACTTACACAGACACACACACACACACACACACACACACACGGGCTTTTTTTTTTTTTATTTCTAGGAGAAATAAAAGTATTCACAAAGGTTACCTTTTGAGAGAAGGACTAGGGGAAGAAAGGAGGAAGACACTTTATATATCACTTTCTATTTCTTTTTTTTTTTTAATGTTTGTTTATTTTTGAGAGACAGAACCCATGGACCACAAGATCATGACCTGAGCCAAAGTCAGTGCTTAACCCACTGAGCCACTCAAGCACCCCTGTCTTTCTTAAATCATCTGGCCTAATATATGTATTTTTATTTTGAGTTAGTGAAATTATAAACTTTTTCTCTCAGTACATTTCTGTACTCTATTAAAAGTGGAAACTGAATAGGGAAAGCAGAACTGAGAAAAATGAATAGCAGAACTAAGAAAACTAAACGCCCAATAGCTACAGAGTGAATGTAAAAAAAAAAAAAAATCAAATTTATACCACAGGACTCCAGGAAACTCCAGGACTGTAAATATATTTTATTTTTTAAATGCAGTAAGACTGAGGTGCCTGGGTGGCTCAGTCAGTTAAGCGTCTGACTTTGGCTCAGGTCATGATCTTGAGGTCCGTGAGTTCAAGCCCCGCTTTGGGCTCTGTGCTAACAGTTCAGAGCCTGGAGCCTGCTTCGGATTCTGTGTCTCCCTCTCTTTCCTCCCCTCCCCCGTGCGCTCGCTCTCGCTCTCTCTCTCTCTCTCTCTCTCTCTCCTTTCTCTCTGTCTCTCTCTCTCTCTCTAAAAAAAAAATAAGTAAACATATGGGGCGCCTGGGTGGTTCAGTCGGTTAAGCATCCGACTTCAGTTCAGGTCATGAACTCAGTCTGTGAGTTTGAGCCCCACATTGGGCTCTGTGCTGAAAGCTCAGAGTCTGAAGTCTGCTTTGGATTCTGTGTCTCCCTCTCTCTCTCTGCCCCTCCCCTGCTCTGTCTCTGTCTCTGTGTCTCAAAAATAAATAAACATTAAAAAGAAATTTTTTTTAACATAAAAAATTTTTTTTGATGCAGTAAGACTTCCAGGTCTCCTCCTACATCCTGGTCAGCTAATTACCTCCTCCCTGAAGAAACAGGAAACTGAAGTGTTAGCCTGTGGAAGAAGCCAACCAGAGAGCCTTCAGGCTCAGGACCACCAAGAACAACAAAAAGTGAGGTATAAAAGCTGTTCCCAAAACATACCCCGGCTACTTCTGCCACATAGCTTCAAAAGCAATGGCAGCCAGGCACATTTCCTTCTTGGGCAGAACCTTGAAAGATTTCTCTCTAGAGATACTAAAAGATCATAGAGAAAATATCTATAGTTGCAACATTTTGCATTAAAAAAAAATGGATGAGTCCTTATCCAATGACCATACAGAGAAACCACATTTCACAAGCTCTGGGCACACAGAGCTCCCAACAAACTTTGATACTTCACTCCTAAATATGAAAGGAAACAAGGGTCACCAGACATGTGAGGAAAGGTTGAGCATAAAAGCCAAAAATATAATCAAGAAGAAGACTAGGGGCACCCAGGTGGCTCAGTTGGTTAAGTGTCTGACTCTTGGTTTCAGTTCAGGTCATGGTCTCACAGTTTGTGAAATCAAGCCCCGTGATGGGTTTGCACTGAGAGTGTGGAGCCTGCTTGGGATTCTCTGTCTCCCTCTCTCTCTGTCCCCCACTTGTGTGCTCTCTATCCCTCTCTCTCTCTCTCTCTTTCTCAAAAATAAATAAATAAAACTTAAAAAAGAAGAAAACTAGAAGAAAGCAGAAAATACAGAAAACAATAGAAGAAAATTGCCCAAAAAATATAAAGATGAAGAATAAAAAGAGAAAGATAAAAAAAAGAAAATAATATAACCATGAAACAAAAAATAAGATTCTTTTTTTAAAAAGTAATAATAACAGAACAGAGATAACTTCTGCAATTTTAAGATATGTTAACTAATTTTTTTAATCCATAAAATAATTAGAAGATAAACTTGAGAAAATCTCTCAAAAAGTAGAACAAAAAGAAATGGAAAATGAGAGGGGTGGCTGAGTGGCTCACTGTGTTAAGCATCCAACTCTTGATTTCAACTCAGGTCATGATCTCATAGGGATCAAGCCTCACATCAGGCTCTGCACTGACAGCAAGGATCCTGCTTGGGATTCTCTCTCTCCCTCTGTCTCTCTGCCCCTCCCCAGCTCATTCTCTCCCTCTCTCTCCGTCTCTCAAAACAAACTTTAAAAAAATTAGGGGCACCTGCATGGCTCAGTCGTTTAAGTGTCCAACTTCAGCTCAGGTCATGATCTCATGGTTCACAAGTTGGAGCCTCACCTCTGGCTCTGCACTGACAGTGCAGAGACTGCTTTGGATTCTCTCTCTCTCTCTCTCTCTTTCTGCCCGCCCCTCAAAATGAATAAATAAAGTTTAAAACCATTTTTAAGAGTAAGAAATTATAATTACATCCCTCAGAAACAACATAGGAAATTGAAAGACAATGGTGAAATGCCTTCAAATTCTAGAAGAAAATTATTTTCAACCTGGAAATTCATACCTGGCCAAATTCTTAATGAAATGTGATAGCCTAATCAACATGTTAATCAGATATGAAGGGGGCTCAAGAAATGTGCCTATTATGCACCCTTTCTCAGGAAGCTACTTTAGGATATGCTCCATTCAAACAAGGAAATAAACCAAGAAAAAGGAAGTCACAGAAATCAGTAAATAGGGTATCTGGCCTGATAGATGGGCAAAGGAATATCTCAGGAAAATAGCTCTGCAAAGTAACAATTAGTCCAGGAAGATTTTTGCAGGATTTTGCAGGAAGACAGAAGGCATTTAGTCAATTTTTTCTATGTAATAAAAGAAAACCTCAAAATTTCAGTGGCTTACAAAAACAAATGTTTTTCTTGTTCGTGGGTCTACATATTGGCTCGGGTTCAATCAATATAACTGGGCTCAGCTGGGCTTGGCTCTGGACTGAAGTTTGAGTTCAAGTCTTCTCACCATGTTTTCTCATTCTCTTGGAACCAGCAGCCACCCAAGCCATGTTATTTTCATGGCAAATTGCAGAAGCGGAAGAAGCAAGCCAAATTACACAAGTACATTGAAATATTCTGCTCCTCTCATGTCTATTAACATTGAGCCAAAGCAAGTCATAGGGCTAAGCTCAAAATCAATGAGGTGGGAAAACATACTCCCCCCTACTCTAATGGAAGATACTACAAAATCACATGGAAAAAGCATGGGTGTATAATTGAATAACAGGAAGGAAGTGAAGAATTGGGAACAATAATCCAGCCTAACCCATAAAGCTCCAGGAGAAATGTCTCCAGGAAAAAAATAATGGGACTAATAGAAGACATGTCTGTGTGGAAAAGAGTATTTACAAATGTTTTACAGTTTCTTAGGAGAGAAATAACTATGGAGAATATAGAAAAGTAAGCAAATGAAAAACAGGCTATTATACTAGGAAAGCAAAAATTCACATGAAGAAATTAATCATGTTACATATATGATACATGGCTCAGGTATAAAGTCTAATTAAATGTTGACATAACTAAAATTTGCATACAATTACTATTCTTCATGGATTCCAAGATACACAAGTTATCAAACTGAAATCTGAGAATCTGAAATCAAAGTCTGTCACAAGTGCTAGCAGATGGGCAATGATCATGACATAGATGCTATTTCATATGCAACTGTAATGGTTAATTCCTATCGCATGACTGAATATGCCACTCCTGGACATTTCAGTCCACAACCCATTTAAGAACCATTTGAGGAAAGGAGAGAAGTCCAGGTTTTGTCTAAGAAGTTTTCATTTATATCTTCTGGAAAAATCAAGTAAGTACCAGTATCGAAACTTGCAGAATGAATATCAATGGTTTGGAAGAAAATCCCACTGATGATAGTGGATCCCTCTCTTAAAAAATGCTATATTGGGGCGCCTGGATGGCTCAATCAAACACCCCACTTTTGATTTAGACTCAGGTCATGATCTTGCAGATCATGGGATCAAGCCCTGGATCAAGCTCCTCACTGCCAGTGGAGTCTGCTTGAGAGTCTCTCTCCCTCTCTCTCTGTCCCTCCCCACCTCTCTCTCTCTCTCACTCAAAAGAAATAAACTTTAAAAAATGCTATATCACCAATACTCTTGAAAGTATGGGGTATGACACTGTATTAAAAAAATAAAATGTGGGCATTGTGAGGCAAAAAATTAAAAAGAATGAGACTCTGAAATAAATTTCAGAAATATTTTAACCAATTTATTTGCTTATCTTTTTCTTTTTGCATGCATGCACAAAAGCGTATAATAAATTATACATCTAAAGTATAGATGTATAGTGTAAAGTAAGTGGTCTCTTTCAATAAATATAAAAATATTCTTTTTTTGTTAAAATTTTTTTAATCTTTATTTATTTTTAAGAGAGAGACAGCATGTGAGCAGGGGAGGAGCAGAGAGAGAGAGAGAGAGACAGAATCTGAAGCAGGCTCCAGGCTCCAAGCTGTCAGCACAGAGCCCGATGCAGGGCTCGAACTCACGAACAGTGAGATCATGACCTGAGCCGAAGTCAGACACTCAACCGACTGAGCCACCCAGGCACCCCTAAAAATGTTCTAAGTGATAAGAAAGTATAATGGTTATTTTGGTAATTTTTTTTCTTTTTAGTGATATATAAAGGTGTATTTTATAGTCAGTGAGGTCTTAGATTCAGTGAAATAAAGCATATTGGGTTAATATTGGGAGACACACTAGGGACTTAGGTGGTGTGAGTGGTAAATATTCATACTAAGAATCCAACAGTCTAAAATTAATAAGGGGTGTCTGGGTGGTTCAGTCCGTTAAGTGTCTACCTTCAGCTCAGGTCATGGTCTCACTGCTTGTGTGTTCAAACCCCGCATTGGGCTCTGTGCTAATGACTCAGAACCTGGAGCCTGCTTCAGATTCTGTGTCTCCCTCCCTCTCTGTCATGCCCCTGTCTCTCTCTCTCTCTTAAATATAAAATAAAACATAAAAAGTTAAATTAAATTAAAAGATTAATAAATCAAGAAATCACAGGGTAAACATACTGAAAAAACATACTACCTAGGATTAAATCCCAACTCCACCATTTGCTAACCATGTGACCTTATGTAAGTACCTAACCCCTCTGCGACTCAATTTTTCTCATCTCTAAAATGGGAATGGAAATAGTACCTACAATATAAAATGATTATAAAGACTAAACATGAAAAATGCTTAAGATAAAGCCTGACACATTGTAAACAATAAATGTTAGCTAAAATTATTTATCTAAATATATGGAAGTCAATACCAAAAGAAACAGCTGAAATGTTTTGCAAAGTGAGGTGTGGGTTCTGGGGATACAAAAGGGTAGAGAGGAGGACTGGTGTTTTTCATTATAAGTCTTGATTTTTTTTAATTATGTACATTTTAATTTGATAGAGTAATTGTTTAAAATATACATGTTAGTTGACCAAAGAACCTAAATGTAAAATGCAAAACTATAAAACTCCTAGAAGATAACATAGGAGAAAATCTAGGTGACCTTGGGTTTGGCAGTGACTGTTTAAACACAACACCCAAAGCACAGTCCATAAAGAAACAATGGATAAGTTGGACCTTATTAAAATTAGAAATTTCTGTTCTATAAAAGACACTGGTAAAAGAAAGAAAGGACAAGACACACAGCCTGGGAGAAAATATTTGCAAAACACATATCTGATAAATGACTAGTATCAAAAATATACAAAGAATCCTTAAAACTCAACAATAAGAGAACAAACAACCTAATTTCAAAACAGGCAGTAGATCCTGGCCCCAGACCCCCTCCCTGTCCTGGAAGCCTGAGGAAGTGGCTGGCCTTGGGAGGAGCTGTGGAGGCATCACCTCTTTCTGCTGTTTTACCCCACCTCCCCAGAGGGCCTGGTGGCTACCCACCTGTCTCTGCCCTCCTGGGATGTCTCAGCCAGACTCTGACATTTCTGCAATCCAGAGAAACGCTAAATAAAGCAATATGTGTTTAAGAAACAAGGAAGGAAGGGAGGGAAGGAGGGAAAAGAAAAGAGAACCGGACTTCAAGCTGTATTACAAAGCTATAATCATCAAGACAGTATGGTACTGGCACAAGAACAGACACTCAGATCAATGGAACAGAATAGAGAACCCAAAAATGGACCCACAAACATATGGCCAACTAATCTTTGACAAAGCAGGAAAGAATATCCAATGGAATAAAGACAGTCTCTTCAGCAAGTGGTGCTGGGAAAACTGGACAGCGACACACAGAAAAATAAACCTGGACCGCTTCCTTACACCATACACAAAAATAAACTCAAAATGGATGAAACACCTAAATGTAAGACAGGAAGCCATCAAAATCCTCAAGGAGAAAACAGGCAAAAGCCTCTTTGACCTTGGCCGCAGCAACTTCTTACTCAACACATCTCGAGAGGCAAGGGAAACAAAAGCAAGAACTTACCAAACTCAGCTCCAAAAAAACACAAATAATCCAGTGAAGAAATTGGCAAAAGACATAAATAGACACTCTCCAAAGAAGACATCCAGATGGCCAATCAACACATGAAAAAATGCTCAACATCACTCATCATCAGGGAAATACTAATCAAAACCACAATGAGATACTACCTCACACCTGTCAGAATGGCTAACATTAACAACTCAAGCAACAACAGATGTTGGCAAGGATGCAGAGAAAGAGGATCTCTTTTGCACTGCTGGTGGGAAAGTAAACTGGTGCAGCCACTCCTGGAAAACAGTATGGAGGTTCCTCAAATATTAAAAATAGAACTACCCTGTGACCCAGCAATTGCACTACTAGGTATTTATCCAAGGGATACAGGTATGCAGTTTCGAAGGGGCACACGCACCCCAATGTTTATAGCAGCACTATCGACAATAACCAAAGGATGGAAAGAGCCCAGATGTCCATCAATTGATGGATGGATAAAGAAAATGTGGTACATATATACAATGGAGTATTATTCGGTAATCAGAGAGAATGAAATCTTGCCGCAACTATGTGGATGGAACTAGAGGGTGTTATGCTAAGCAAAATTAGTCAAAGAAAGACATATATCATATGACTTCACTCGTATCAGGACTTTAAGATACAAAACAGATTAACATAAGGGAAGGGAAGCAAAAATAATATAAAAACAGGGAGGGGGACAAAAACATAAGAGGCTCTTAAATATGGAGAACAAACAGAGGGTTATTGGAAGGGTTGTGGGAGGGGGGATGGGGCTAAATGGGTAAGAGGAATTAAGGAATCTACTCCTGAAATCATTGTTGCACTATATGCTAACTAACTTGGATATGAGTTTAAAAAAATTAAATAAAAATGTTTAAAAATGAAGAAAAAAAGAAAAGAAAAGAAAAGATTTGAACAGATGCCTTACTAAAAAAGATAGCAAATAAGCATACAAAAATATGCTCCTTATCATATGTTATTAGGGAGTTGGGGAATTGTAAACTAAAACAACAATGAGATACCACTACACACATCCTAGAGTGACTAAAACCAAAAACACTGAAAACACCAACTCACTAAGACATCTGGTTTTATCAGCATCTTGTCATGATTATAGTGGACTTGTGTGATATCCCCTGTGATGTTAAGATGATCGAAGTGTCTATGGGACTAAATTGCGTCAAAATGATGAAGGTGTACTTCTGCCCTTGCCAGATTAAACAAAAATACCTTTGCCTCCTCTTTGCCTGCTGAAATAGAGAAAAAACACTTGCAAGCTAACAACTTTATTACAGGTGGCTGAATCTCTGTTGTTTTGCTCTAGTAAAGAAACCATATCTGGAGTCATCACCTCTCTTAACTTTTCAATAATTCACTGCCATTCTCCAAGCATCTTCTGACTATGCATAAGCCAGACAGGTGAGTTAAGAAGGTAAGTAACAGCAATCGCTACCTCTGAATTTTCAGATCTTTGATGGCTGCACTAGTCTTACGTTTCCCCCAGCAATACAGTATTATTTTTGGTTTATAATTTTGATAGGAAGGAAGTTGTAGGGCTTCCACTTCACCCTTTCAACCATAATAGCCATATTCCATGGATTAGAGACACATTCTGCCACTTGCTGAATATGCCTAGTCCAACTATACACTCTGGAGTTGGAAAAATCATGGGTTTAAAAATGGGTTTAAGGACTAGACTGACAGTGAGGTAGATGACAATCAAAAGTCATTCTATCACTTGACTCCATAAGCCTCCACTCTTGAGTGGTGGATCACTGTGCCAACTACAGCTCCAATTTGCATTAGAGCCCGTGTCAACAATACCTAAGGGCACAGTTACTCTTAGTTTCCTAGGGATGCCATAACAAAGTACTACAGACTGGGTGACTTAAAACAACAGAGATTTATTCTCTCACAGTTCTGGAGGACAGAAGTTCAAAGGTGTTGGCAGAGTTGGTTCCCTCTGGAGACTCTGAGGGAGAATCCATTACATGCCTCTCTCCTAACTTCTCCTGGTTTCCAGCAATTCTTGGCTTGTAGATGCATCTCTCCAGCCTCTGCCTCCATCCTCACATAGTGTTCTTTCTGTGTGTCTGTATGTCCAAATGTCTTTTTATAAGGACATCAGTCATTGGATTAGGGCCCACACTAATCTAGTATGACCTCACCTTAACTTGATTACATCTACAAAGAACCCATTTCCAAATAAGGCCACCTATTCCACAGGTATTTAGGGCAAGGACTTCAACATATCTTTTTGGAGGATGCAATTCAACTCATAAGTTATCCTGAGAAATGACTAGAAGTCCCACTGGGGAAGCCTATAAGGAATATATAGACAGATCTTTATACAACTTCCTTAAGTGTACTTGTCTTCACTTCATTCAAGGAACTAATCCAGGCCTGAAAATTGGGTGGGAGACCATAACTCTTTATCTTAAGTTGGCCTTCTGTTCACAGGTTCCAAAGGATTCTTGGTTTTATGAATCAGTTAACACCTTAGTGAAATGCCCATATTCTTTAGTCCCATCTGCAGTGTCTTCCCCCAACATCCCTGGCCTACAGAAAACAGTTACTATGCATTTTCCAAAGATGTTATTACTTTCTCACAAATATGTTTCTCAGTGCCTTAGTGAAGAGAATGTCATCTGTACCCTCTCAGGGGTTGGAATTGGTTGTGGATGAATCACGCTTTCCTAGAAGGAAAGATTTATAAACCAACATTCCCATCTCCCTAAGTGTTTGGATTCTTTCTTCTACATTATAACAAAGGATTCTTGGCATCTCAATTTCATTTAACTTCATCAATGAATCCAGGTTTCAGTCAACCAACTCAAAAAAAAGGCAATAAAGTCCACTGTACACCCACAAGGATGGATAAAATTTAAAAGACTATTTTTGGGGTGACTGGGTCGCTCAGTCAGTTGAGCATCCAACTTTGGCTCAGGCCATGATCTCACAGTTCAAGAGTTTGAGCCCCTTATCAGGTTCTCAGCTGTCAGCGTGGAGCCCACTTCAGATCCTTTGCCCCTCTCTCTCTGCCCCTTCCTGCTCATGTGCACTTGCTGTCTCTCTCTCTCAAAAATAAATAAACATTTAAAAAAAAAAAAAGACTACTTGACAATGAAAAAGGTTGTGGAGCAACCAGAATTCACATACATATTGGTGGGAGTATAAAATGGAACAACTACTTTAGGAAAAGTTCTTGTAGTTTCTTATAAAACTAAGCATACATCTACTCTATGACCCAACAATTCCATTTCAACAGAAATGAAAACATATATCCACCAAAAAAACTTGTACATAAATGCTCATAGCATCACTACTCATACTAAGACAAGATTAGAAATAGTCCATATGTCCATCAAAAGAGAATGGCTAAGCAAACTGCATATTAGATTAGTTTTATGTTACTGTGTAACAAATAATCTAAAGCTTAGCAGCTTAAAATAACATTCAGTCATTAGCTCACAATTCTGTAAGTCAGAGTTGGGCACAGTACTCATCTGCTAAGGATCTCAGAGTATCAGCCAGGATGCATTCCTTTCTGGGGGCTCTGAGGAAGAATCCACTCCCAAATTAATTCAGGTTCTTAGCAGAATTCAATTCCTTGTAGGACTGAGGTCCTCTTTTCTTATTGACTTTCAGCTGGAAGTCACTCTCAGCTCCTAGAAGTCACCCACATTCTTTACCATGTGGCTCCTCCATTTGACGATAAAGAATCTTCCTCCTGTTGAGTGATGCTTCAAATCTCTCTGACTTCACTGTTTCTGACCTTCTGACCCAAATATAAAGGGCTCATTGTTATTAGATAAGATCTACCCATTTTCTCCGGCTCTCACTATGTGCTTGCCCTGATGGAGAGGCAAGGAACTGAGGGCAACCTCTGGCTAACATCTGGTAAGGACTGAGCCCTCAGTCCAACAGCCCTGGGTGAATAGAGTCCTGGCAACAACCATGTGAGTGAACTTAGGAAGCAATCTTTCCTAAGTCAGGGCTTAATTTGAGACTACAGACTTGGCACATTGACTGCCATCTTGTGAAAGGCCCTGAAGCAGAAGACCCAGGTAAGCCACATCCAGATTCCTGATCCGCAGAAATTATGAGATAATAAATGTGTATTGCTTTAAGCTAATAAGTTTGGGGGTTATTTGTTATGCAGCAATGGATAATATCCATTCTCTCCTTATTCCTCAGCAACGCAGACTCTATTTTGGGCTGGGGAATACTAATATGCTCAGTTAAAATCTTGCCTTTCCTAGTCCCCCATTAAGTTTGATGTGACTATATAACTAAGTTCAGACAAAAAAGAAACAAGTAGATGTGTTGTATGGAACTTCCGGAAGGTTCCTTATAGGGAGATGTCTCACTGAGTGATGCACTTTTTCTTTTCCTTCTTCCTCATTCTTGATGCCTAGAATGGAACTCTAGGACATGAAGTAAACATGAAGTTAGAAACCACACTCTAGGAAACAGAAAGAAGGAAGGAATAGGAGTCCTTGATGCCCATGAAGCAGCCACACAAGCAGTGGACTCCTTACTTACAGACTTACCTTAAGTGAGGAAGAAATAATCTATTACTTTTTTTTTACAGTATTGTTATTTTGGATTTTTTCTTATGTGCACCCAACCTAACCCTAACTCATAGAGGGCTCATGGCTTTTGTAGCCATCCAGATCCTTTCATCACCACCATGCTGTCTGCATCACTTCTTTCAAGCCATTCTCTCACATAGGAGCAAACTTCCTCGCAATCCTTCAATTCCTCATTCCCTTTATACTGATCCCTAACAGCCCCCCTTTATGCTCTTTATGGCCACTTCATTCCAGGTGGCCACTCATAATACATTGATGAACTATTTTTGCCATTGAATGACACTCTATCTCTGGATTTTCACTGCCTTTGGTCACAACCAGGCATCAAAATTATTCCAAGATTCCAATAGTTCTGAGACCCTGATGCCCTCAGCCAGTCTAGTACCAATTTCTGTATCAGTCAGAGTCATTAGTTACAAGCAACAGAAATGAACTCCATCTTATTTAAGCAAAAAATATATATATTAGTATATTACATTTATAAAAAATATTAGATATATTAAAGAATTACTGGAATGCCTGGAGGACTAAATACAGAACCATAGATCTAGAAATACTGCCCTAAATTAAGCTGCATTGTTTTCTCCGTGAAGACAGCCCTGCCACCACTGTCCCTTGCACAGCTGATGTGGTTGGTGCCAAACCCTCAATGCTGCCAAGAACAAGCTCTGTAGGGGCCCTCCTGCACCTAGAACTAGACCTTGTCACAATCCCTTGCCCCTGTAGAGGATTCTTATGGTCCCTGTGTCCTCACTACTACAGATTCCTTAACTTAGTCTGTGATGAGTGTACATGATTGGCTGAGACTAGGTCAAGTGTCTGCATCTTGGTTGTAAGGGAAGTTTAGAAAGCAAGTATCTGACATCTGTTAGGTGGGGAATTCCCCTAACTTAGAAAGTGGTTTCAGATGCTAGATAACAAAAAAAGAATAATGAATGTCAACTCTTTCCTGCTGTCAGGCCAGAGTGCCAAGAAGGACTGGGAGAATCACACTTTTCTGATTCCTCTGGATTTTCCCAATTATCTCCATTTCACCTGTTACACATTTATTATTTCCTAATCAATACATTCATTCACTTTAGGATGTAGCAGAAAACTTGACTATGAACAATCTGCCAATCACATGATTATACTCTTGTTGCAGCCTTAGATTGCTGCCCACAAACAGACATATCCTTACCAAAGTTACAAATTGTCATGCTGTCCTCATCTGCTTGTACCCTCTTGACCCACCTTCCTGAGGTTGCAAATGTAGACAGTATACACCAATATTTTACCATTTTTCTACTTAATCCTCTGAAATTGAAACCTCAGGGCAAGGGGGAAAACTGAGGTCAAGTTCTGAGAGACAACATGCAGTAGTTTTTCCAGCTACTTTATTATCACCTAACAAGGTCATCTCATTTCTAGGCTCAGGATGGAGAGATTCTGACTACATTTCACCTGATATCAACAGGGCCAGTTCCATATTTTAGGGTCTGCTCTTTGCATCACTATGTGCTTAATTCAACTTGAACTAGATTAAATGTAAAGAAGAATGTGTTGGGTGGGAGGCGCCTAGGTAGCTCAGTTTGTTGAGTGTCTGTTGATTTCGGCTCAGGTCATGATCGCCCATGGTTGTGACATCAAGCCTGTATCAGGCTGTGCACTGACAGTATGGAGCCTGCTTGGGATTCTCTCTCCCTCTGTCTCTTCCCCTTCCCCACTTGTGCTCACTCTCTCTCTCAAAATAAATAAATAAACTTAAAAAAAAAAAGAAGCATGTACTGGATAACAAAATTCAGTGGAGGGCTGAACAACTAATTTGCAAAAAGAGTAAAGATGTCTCAGGAATAACTGGAACGAGGCTCCTAAATTCTAAGTCTCTATATCTTTTGCCTCAACTTCTTATTTATTCTTTCTTCACTACAGACCATATTCTTTCTCTTTGTTATAGGGAAAATGGCTGCAAACATTTCCTGAGATTTATATTTACAGCTTTTGCCATCCAAAAGAGAAGGTCTTGTTTCTCAATTCAATTAAGAAGAAATGATGAGGAGCACATGGGTGGCTTGGTTGGTTAAGTGTCTGACTCTTTGTTTTGGCTCGGGTCATGATCTCATGGTTCATGAGTTTGAACCCCGCATCAGGCTCTGCACTAACAGCAGGGAGCCTGCTTGGGATTCTCTGTCTCCTTGCTCTCTGCCCCTCCCCCACTCGTGCTGTCTCTGTCTCTCTCCAAAATAAAATAAAATTTAAAAAACAAAAAGAAGAAATGATGGGAAAGGGTTTATTGACCCATCTTTGGACAAGTATCCACACCTGGACCAATTATGTCTGAGGGTAGGATTGTATAAGAGCAATGATTCCCTAGGTAGCCATGTGGATGGAGGAGACAGTTCCCAAGAGAGGAGTTGTGCTGGGATGACCACACCATAGATGTCCACTATGGCAGTCCTTATGCTGTTTCCTTCCCATGCACAAAAACTTGGATAAGCTTGTCAATATAAGGCATAGTTGTTAGGATCAAACCTTTTTTTCTTCCTCCCTTTTTAAATGTTTATTTTTGAGAGAGAGAGAGAGATTGGCAGAGAGGGAGAGAGAGAATCCCAAGCAGGCTCCATGCTGTTAGCACAGAGACTAACGTAGGGCTCAAACCTACAAATCATGAGATCATGACCTGAGCTGAAACCAAGAGTCAGTTGCTCAACTGACTGAGCCACCCAGGAGCCCCTTCTTCCTTTTTTAAAAGTCCACTCACCTCACCATCTATGTACCATTCTTTTGTCCAGACAACTAAAACATTCTAAGGAGAACTTCCCCATAGATAAGAACCCATGTACCCCATCAGACTAGGAGATTCTTAAAGAAAGCATCCAGGGTTAATTTATTTCCATGTGTCTAGTACCCCATGAAATGCTATCATGGATCAGACCCTAAAAATATTTGTAGAATTGGGTTAAGATCTTTCCTCATTCTTCAGAGATCCTTGATGGTTGAACATTTGGGGCCCTGGAAAGAAGAGGCCTAATGCTAGAAGCTAAAAACTAATGCTAAAAGCTAAATAGGTGGGGTGCCTGGGTGGCTCAGTAGGTTGAGTGTCTGACTTCGACTCAGGTCATGATCTTGCACTCTGTGAGTTCGAGCCCCACGTTGGGCTCTGTGCTGACAGCTCGGAGCCTGGAGCCTGCTTCAGATTCTGTGTCTCCCTCTCTCTCTGTCCCTCCCCCACTCATGCTTTGTCTTTCTCTCTCTCTCTCTCAAAAATAAATAAACATTAAAATTAAAAAACAAAATAAAACAAAAAAGTAGAAATTGGTAGTATACTGGGTAGCCTAAGGTACTAGTGGGAAGAAAAGAATGGTCAACAAGGTTGTCCCCTTAATAGATGAACAAGAGACTATAGGTTCTAATAGACATGTTGGGAGGATACACAGTTAGTGTGTTTGCTTCCAACACTCCCTGGAGCAGAGAGTCACAGCAGGAGAGAATAGGGATTTGGAAAAAGGATGCTTGTGGATTTTGTTATCCAATACATTCTTCTTTATGTTTAATCTACTTCAAGTTGGATTTCTGTCACTTCCAAAGGATGCTTCATAGATAAATGGGTGGGGAGGAGTTCTAGGGTCCTCATGCAGGACCTGACAGTGTGTTAACTTTTCACTGATAGATAAACTCTCTTCCTTTTTAGAAGTTAGACATGGATGTCTGATCAAGCTTTGCTTCCAGTCATGATTGGACAATGGTGACACTGAGGACGTTGCTTCAGAGGGCAAGAAGATAAATTTCCATGGTAGGGAAAAGCCACTGCTCCATGTTCTTTCCATAGGAGAGAAGGACTGGCGAGGGGTACCCTGGATTAATAAGTCAGCTTGGCAGCCACATTCTGAGCCTAGGCAAGCCTGACCTCAGAGGCTACTCATAGAAGTTGGAATAAGGTGGTGGTACCTGGGAATTCCCAGGCTATCATTCTCCAAGTGACCACAGGCAAAAAAAGTTCTCCAGAACATGGGTCCTTCCTCATCCATTTTCAGGGCTCTTCCACTATCCAGGGTCACAGAGTAAGTTAGTTGTCAGAGCAGAAGAAAAACAGTCTCTCCCTACATTCCTTTTTCATGCTGCTCCCTCTGTGGGGGACTCCTCCCATCCTGACACACTTCACTGTGTGGAAGTGACTCTACAAGACCACTCCTTGGACCTCTGTCTCTTCTTCTGTAAAAATTAAGAGGTCAGTCTGGGTAACTGCTGAGCCCTGATTTCTTCTGAAATCTTAAGGATAGAGGTGATGCTATGGTGCAATGATAGGAGTTTTTGTCCAGATTATATATCCAGGTATGAGGTGTAACAAGCCAGAGAAGCCTGACCAGAGTGTGGTCTGGGTCTCTGAGTCACGCAGGGCTGAATCAGTTGGTGAGAGGGAGAAGGAAGTGTGCATATGGACAGTGGTGGTGGCAACAGCAGCGGTGGTGGTAGCTAACTTACTTAATGTTTACTATGTGCTAGGTACTATTCAAACATTTTATATATTTTAATTCACCTAATCATTAAAATCAACCAGTTTATGCAGCCACTCTGGAAAACAGTGTGGAGGTTCCTCAAAAAATTAAAAATAGATCTACCTTATGACCCAGCAATAGCACTGCTAGGAATTTACCCCAGGGATAGAGGAGTGATGATGCAGAGGGGCACTTGTACCCCAATGTTTACAGCAGAACTTTCAACAATAGCCAAATTATGGAAAGAGCCTAAATGTCCATCAACTGATGAATGCATGAAGAAATTGTGGTTTTTATACACAATGGAATACTACGTGGCAATGAGAATGAAATATGGCCTTTTGTAGCAACATGGATGGAACTGGAGAGTGTTATGCTAAGTGAAATAAGTCAGGCAGAGAAAGACAGATACCATATGTTTTCACTCTTATGTGGATCCTGAGAAACTTAACAGAAGACCATGGGGGAAGGGAAGGGAAAAAAAAGTTAGGGAGGGAGGCAAACCATAAGAGACTGTTAAAAACAGAATAAACTGAGGGTTGATGGGGGTGGGAGGGAGGGGAAAGTGGCTGATGGGCATTGAGGAAGGCACCTGTTGGGATGAGCACTGGGTGTTGTATGGAAATCAATTTGACAATAAATTTCATATTAAAAAAAAATCAACCAGTTTACAGGTGAGAAAACTGAGGTATAGAGAGGTTGAATGACTTACCTTAAGTCATAAGCTTGTAAGTGGCAGAGCTAAAACCAGCTATCAGGCTCCAGAATCTGTCATTACTCATGGAAGTGAAGACATTATGCTCAGCAAGAAGGCATCACAGCAAGACTGCTGCAACACTATTTTGTGCTAGAGCATTTTTTTTATTCCCCCAGGAATGCATGCATATGTGGGAGGGAGTTTTAGTCAGGACAAGCTCCCCACATCAGCTCTCAACCACTAGCCTCTTGAGCGTGAGGTCTTTGCAGAGTCCAGCCCACTCTGTTTCTTTCTTCTTTTATGAAGAGTTCTCGGGAAGCCCCCTTTCCTGCCCCCATATCACTTACACACCACCACCACCACCACCACCACCACCACCACCACTACACCACGCAGCCTAGCCTCCAAAGTCTCCTTATTTCCACCATCTGGAAGACCTGAACCCAGTAGTCGACAGGATTCAAAGCATTTGGGGGGGGGGGGGAGGCTATGTCTGTTTCTTTGCCAATCAGCAGGATGCAAATGGCTGCCTGCTGAGAAAAGAACCTCCAAGTCCACAGCCCTGAGTCATGGGAAGGTCAGCTTCTGCCCTGCTAACTGTGCAACATGCACATTACAATAAAATTTCTAATCACCACTGCGATATTTGATTACCTATAAAGGTGTCAAGCACTCAGAGATTATATTGGTCAGAACTTTTGACTGCAGGTATCAGAAGCCCAACTTAAAGTAGGTGTAGACAGAGAGGAGACTTTATTGGCTCAATGACCAAACCCAAGCTGTAGAAATGATAGGGATGGATCATGGTCTCTGAGAAAACTGGAACCAGAAGCTCTTTGCCTCTCCTCAGATCTCTATTTGTCCCTGCCTACAAGCTTCAATTGTTCCTTTGCTTCAGCTTTGTCATTGGAGAAGGGATCAGGCCCCCTGCAAATTCCTCAGATGAGGGAGAACTTTCTTGCAGGCAGAAGGGTGGCTCAGCAGAAGGAAGTTTCCTGTCCCTGCGGAATGAGGGTATGAAAAGGGGAGGATGATCCCTTTCCAGTGAGTGGAGAGTAAGAATCAGGGGATGAGGATTCCTTCCCCAGAAATAAGGGCGGGATTCCCCAACACAAAGATTCCAGCTTAGCTTCCATTAACTCAACAGGCAGACATGAGAAGACCTGTGATGTACAGAATGATGAGCTCGACAGTGGTAGAACTGGGAGGTAACAGTTCTGTCCTGAGACGTTGCACTTTATTGTGAATATTGGTGACATGAGTAACCAAAAGAGAGGGAGGTACTATGGGACACTCAACATAGTCTAGGAGTATCACAGAGGGCTTCCAGGAAACAATAATGTCCAAGTTGAGACCAGATGGATAAACAAGAACCCACCAGGTTTGGGTGTTTTGGGGAGGTAAGGGGGAGTTGGATGGGGGAGGGGGTAGTGGAATGAACATTCCAGCTAGAGAGAACAGTATGAACTAAAAGATCAGTGTGTGAGGGCTTCAAAGAAAGCCAAGGTGAGGTAGAGGTAGAGGTAGGCTGGAGCACTGGTACAGAGGACACTGTGACCAGAATGAGGGCTTGGATTTGATCATGAGGGCAATGGAGAGCCATAATAGGTCTAAGGAGAGCACCTGTGATTTCTCAATTCTGAGATCCCTTGGGCTTCCTGTGGAGGATGTGTCACAGGGAGCAGTACGCTTCACACACCAGTGGGGAGGACTTTTGAAGCAATTTTGCTGCCAGTTTTAGAAGTTTATATCTAAAAAGTAATTAGACAAAACACTTCAGAAAAAAAAAAAAACCCTGTGGCATGGAGCAGTTACAAAAATTGGAGATAGGTGGTCCTTGTGTGAAGCAAAGAACTGGTGGCCAGGGAAGTGGGTGACCTGAGGGTAGTCACGTTCCCCACTAAGTTGGTAAATTGGGAGAAGATATTCCCAGAGTCCTTCTCTCATCCTGCAAGGACTTTGGTAATAAGGTGCCACCCTCCCCTGGCCTTCTTCTGGGTCTTCAGTCCCCCATCTGTAGGACCTACCAAGATTTGGGTGGAGGAGGCTGAGGGCTGGGTGAGGAGGCTGTCCAATCCACCTCAGGTAAGCTGACAAGGCAAAAAGCTTTTTGTTCTAGAAGGGAGTCTGTGTTGGTTTTCCCACAGTGTGAAGGTCTGTGTCTGAATCTGCTGAGGGCTAGGTCTGTGACCAGCTCCAGAAAGAGTCTAAGTGGTTTTCCTGGTGAAGAAAAGGGGGGGGGGGTTAAGAGGCTTAGGGAAAGTGTGGGGGTCACTCAGTTACTCCTGATCCTGACATTCATCGCAAACACAGTCTGTGCGGAAGGTGCTGAGGACCAGTGAGTCACACTGTGTGGAGGCACACAGGGAAGACTGAGCTGGGGAACTAGAGGAGGGGAGAGGCAGGCTGGCCTGAAGGTACAGGGCACGGTTTTGTGGCCAAATCAGGATAGAGGGCTATCGGCTGCAGCAACCCTCCCCCTCAGCAGCCTCCCGTGGCCCCTCCACCGGAATTCTACCACCCCCTGGGTGATCCCGCTGTGGGTCTCAGCTCTCCAAAGGCTCTTTCTCTCAGCCTCTGTTCCTCCTCTCTCTGTCTCTGGCCTTGTCTCTCTGAGACTATCCCTCCGTGTGTGTGTGTGTTTCACTGTCCCTGCCCTGTTTTGTCTCCTCTCTCTCCTGATCTCCATCTCAATCCCTGATTCCGTCCACATCTCATGCGGGTGCCTTCTCTGTCTCCTCATTCTCTTTCTCCATTCCCTCTCTGTCTCTTTCTTATCTTTGTCTGTTCTGTTTCTGCCTCATCCACATCTCCATCCCTGCTTTTCTCTTGTATGCACTTCAGCTCTGTCTCCATCTCTGCCCCTGTGCACCTCCTTGGCCCCATCTCCAATCTCTCTCTGGTCCATGTCTCATCCTTGTCTCCATCTGTGTACTTGTATCGCTCTTGTCCCTTTCTCCATCACGTTTCTGTCCCTTTCTCTCCCTGGGTCCTCTCTTCATCCACGTCCCTATTCCAGGCTCCGTCTCTTCCTTGTCCGTGTCTCCATCCCCCTTCTGGGCTGCCTCCGTGGTCCCCGCCGGGATGGGGACCTCGCTGGGGGCGGGGCCCAGGGGCTGGATCAGAATAACTCGGTTATCGGGACGAATTAAATTAACTTCTTCACATGAGCGCCGCCAGGCCTATTTCCCCTCCCTTCTGCTGGGCCGCAGGTGGAGGCCGAGGAAAGGGGTTGAGACCCTCCAGCCTGGCACTATGCGTAGCGAGCGAAGGTCTGGTCCAGATTGGGGCTCGATGGGGACTCTAGGGATCGGTCCCCGCGCCACCCCTCCCTGCACCTCGGGAGCCCAAGGAGGGTGGCGGGGAACCTTTGGGGTGGGGGTCTGGTGTGGCTGGGGGTGGGGCCTGGGAGGCCCAGGCCCCGCCCCACAGAGCTCGCCCCGCCCCGCCCCCTCCGCGGGGTCCTGAGCGTTAAAAGGCGCGCGGGCCCGGTCTGGCTGCACTTGCATTGCACCCGGGCGGAGGGTGGCCGCGACGGGGCGGGCGGACTCGCGGGCGCTCAGAGCCGGCCTCGGGTCCTCGGCGCCAGGCGCTCGAACCCTTATCCCGACCCCCACCCGGCCCGGGACCCGGACCCCAACCCCAACCCGACCCGGCCCGGTCCGGCCCCCGACCCCGACCCCCGGGCCGATGGACTACTCCTACCTCAATTCGTACGACTCGTGCGTGGCGGCCATGGAGGCGTCCGCCTACGGCGATTTCGGCGCCTGCAGCCAGCCCGGCGGCTTCCAGTACAGCCCCCTGCGACCCGCCTTCCCTGCGGCTGGTCCGCCCTGCCCCGCGCTCGGCTCTTCCAACTGCGCGCTTGGCGCTCTACGCGACCACCAGCCCGCGCCCTACTCGGCAGGTGAGCCCAGCCCCGGCCCAACCCTCCCTCCAAATCCTGCGGAAATCCCAGCCCCTGGTCTATGTGGCAGGTGACTGCGACTGTCCCCCACAGCTGCCACCATCCTTGTCCTCCAACACCCCGCGGAACCCCAGCCTCCCTGTAAGATGGGGTTCCCCTAGACAGAGTTGAGCCCCACCCTCTCATCCTTCCCCTTCCTCTTTCTCACTGCCAGATCCCTATCCTGTGCTCTTTAGGTCAGGGAAATAGATCCCTGGTGCAGCCCCAGACCCCTCACCAGGTCCACTTGTCCCCACCTGCAAAGACTTACCACCAAACCTCTCCATCCCCGTATCCTTAGAAGATGCTCCCGGCTCAATCCAATCAGATCCCATCCTTATCCCCACCCCACTTCATGTCTGACCCCCAGCAAGGGCTCCTGCAGCAGCTGAGCTGCCCACATGGAAACCTTCCTAGAGCCCCAGCATCATCAAGCCCCTCCTGCTTGGTTTTGAACCCATCCTGCCTGTGCCCTGACCCTCTTGCACCACTGAATCCTGTTCTGTTGCCGGAAGAAAAGAGTTAAGCCACTTTCGTTCTCCCTGGGGCCTCTCCCAGCTAGAGTCCTGCAGAACCCAGAGGCAGCCCCCACCACTTCCAAGCCTCTTGATTCAAGTCCCCATCTGAACCCTCAACCTCATGGAGCCTCTCAGCCATCCCCATCTCATGGTTAGAGTCCAAGCTGCCCCACCCAATGTCCTTATCTCCTTCCTTCCTGGGAACACCACTGGGACCCAAGTAGAAGATTGGGGCCTGAAGGGTGGGGAGGGATGGTGCGATAGGAACCTAGATTTGGAGAAATGAAAATCAGCAAGATGGAGGCAAACACTGGAACAAAGATGGGGAGATTGGGTAGTCTGGGCCAGATGAGGATGGGGATTGGGGAGATACAGTCAGGAAATGGGGATATGGGCCCCAGAGAGATGGAGTTCTGAGATGGGGAGATGAGGACAGATACAGAGAAGTGTGAGCAAAGATGGGAAGATTGGGGACCATGGGAGAAATGGGGACCCAGGGCTGGGGAGATAGAGATAAGAACTAGGTGATGGGGACAGGAATTATGGGAGATGGGAACCAAGGAAGACTGGCAACAGAGATGAGGAAGATGGGATAGGAATGGGGTGTTAGAGACAAGGATTAGTGGGGAGATAGAGAACTAGAGACATAGGACAAAGATGAAGGATATTAGGGACCCCTAAAGGATATGGACACCTAAGCAGGGCTTGGAGACAGGGATGAGGAGACAGTGTCAGCAACACTGGCTGTGGGGCAATGGGGATTGGGATGGGGTAAATGGGAGACAAGGATGGGAAGAGAATGAGGGAGGGGGGTAGGGCTGGCTGTGGGGGAGTTGGGACACAGAGGTGCCTGGGAGGAATGAGAAGGGCAAGAAGAAGGTGAAGGAACCTGGGTGGGGAGAAATACGGACTCTTCTCAATGGCCACAAAGAGAAGAATGGTTCAGAAGGGGAAAGATGAAGAGAGATGCGGATGGAGAGAGATGAGGAAGAGGAGAGGGGGACCAACATCTGGAGGAAAATGAGGCATGAGAGGGGGCTGAGAAGATGAAGCCTAGGAGAAAAGAAATGGCAGGGTAGAGGGGGCCAAGTCCCTACATGGCAGAAAGTACACAGGCAGGGCTGAAAGTAGACCCAGGCCAGGGAGTCTCAGTCGCCCAGCCAGGTCCAGAACTGGTACTGGGAAGACTCACGATACTGATAAGACGTGACAGCCAAGGTTAAGGTGGACATGGCACAGCCTGAAACCAAACGGGCAGACTGACCAAGGCAGAAACACCCCAGCGGAGGTCGGAGGGTCAAGTGGACTGGAGGGAGGTTAGGGAACAAGGCGGTGGGTGAGGACAGGTCAGCGGTCTTGACCCGAGGATCAGATCCCGGTTCCTTCTCCTCTGCTCTTGGGCCCCATGTCTACCTGCGCCCTGTCCGCCTTCATTCCTGTCAGCTCCACTGAACGGTAGGGAAGACGCTCAATTGGAGACTGAAAGGAGGAAGCCGAGGGGCCAGGGAAGGGGCAGGGATCGCGAGCGATCTCAGGGGCAGGACACAGCCGGCTGAGTTCTGCCCCTCACACCTTCACCCTCTTTGCTCCCCCTTCCTGCACACACCCCTAGTGCCCTACAAGTTCTTCCCGGAGCCGTCGGGCCTGCATGAGAAGCGCAAGCAGCGGCGCATCCGCACCACGTTCACGAGCGCGCAGCTCAAAGAGCTGGAGCGCGTCTTCGCAGAAACTCACTACCCCGACATTTACACGCGCGAGGAGCTGGCGCTCAAGATCGACCTCACGGAGGCTCGCGTGCAGGTGCGTGTTTTGCGTGTGTAAACGGGAGTGTGCGCGTGTCAGGGGGTGGGAAGTCAGTGCCCGACACCTGGGGGCCACGGGACAGAGTGGCAGACAGGTGCAGCCTGGGGGCGGAGAGCTGGGACCAGGAGCTAGGGCGCGGTCTGGGGGTGGTTGGGAAGGAGAGGATGGGCAGCTGCGGTAGGCGAGGGGGCCAGGACTCGGCAGACCTGAGGCCCTAGGGAGATCTGACGTGTTCAGCCCCCCAGATTTCCCCCTCAGTCTCCCTAGCAGGGACAGGCGTGCGGAATCCTGGAAGGAGGCCGAGTGGGTAGAGCGGGAGCCCGGGGAGGCTTCAGTGCCAAGTGAGGCAGACGAATACGGGAAAGCCAGTGAGCGCCTCCATGTCCCCTCCCCAGGTCTGCAGCTGTGAAATCCCCGAGCCGGGAAATCCCGGGCTCTGGGCAGGCACAGGGCCCAGGAGAGCCAGGCCAGGGTAGATTCTGTTGTCTATCTCAGAAGTCCAGTACAGAGGTTGAGCTGGTCCGCCCTTACTGGAGACCCTGAACAAAAGGTTTCCCCTGTGCCCCAACCCATTCTCAACCGCCGTTGGACACCCCAGGTGGAAATTCCTGGATCTTCGTGTAGGAAGGACTTCGGGGCAGGGCTTTGGGTGATGAGGGGAGCGAAGGCGGAGTCCCCGAGACCAAGAACACTGGGTCCGCGGGTGAGCAGATCCCAAGGGGGAAGACCTGGAAGGAAAGGGCAAGTGGAGGAGAAGAGGTGAACAGAGAGGTGAGGAGGGCAACGGGTCAAGTGGAGGGCTGAGGGGCCAACGCTCAGAAAGCTGGCAATAATCCTGATCCGGTCCCTTCTGGACTGAGGGCTCACCCCGCGCCTTGCGGCCTCGGCCTGACCGGCCCCTGTGCCCGCAGGTCTGGTTCCAGAACCGCCGGGCCAAGTTCCGCAAACAGGAGCGTGCCGCCAGCGCCAAGGGTGCGGCGGGCGCGGCGGGCGCCAAAAAGGGCGAGGCGCGCTGCTCGTCCGAGGACGACGACTCCAAGGAGTCCACGTGCAGCCCTACGCCCGACAGCACCGCGTCGCTGCCGCCGCCGCCCGCCCCCGGCCTGGCCAGCCCGCGTCTGAGCCCCAGCCCGCTGCCTGCCGCCCTGGGCTCCGGGCCCGGCCCTGGCCCCGGGCCACAGCCGCTCAAGGGCCCCTTGTGGGCCGGCGTGGCGGGCGGCGGGGGCGGCGGGCCGGGCGCGGGCGCGGCGGAGCTGCTTAAGGCCTGGCAGCCGGCGGAACCCGGTCCGGGGCCCTTCTCGGGGGTTCTGTCCTCCTTCCACCGGAAGCCTGGGCCGGCCCTGAAGACCAATCTCTTCTAGCCGCCGGACTCTGGAGGCTCCGGGCCTGCCCCCCAGAGACGTCCTTGCCCCTCCAGGACCTGACAGAGTCCCTCCCCATTCGGGCGCCCGCCTGAAGTGCCCATCCGTCCCTACCCCTACCATGTCTGACCCGTAGGTGTGCCCTCCCCAGCTTTGGAGAGAGATCAAGTCAGAGACACTCTCTTCCTCACCTACCCTACCCAGCAGAGCGGGGTACTTTTCACTGGGGCCGTCCCCCCCCTCCCCTCCCCACTTCCAGCTTGGTTTTCTTTGGAACCGGGATGAAATAACAGCGCTGGAATGTGAGGGTCCTCAAGTTCAGTAACAGCCTAGCTCTGCAGCTGGCTGGGTCACTTAGCCACCAGCCTGCTGCCCTAGCCCCTGGGCCAACCCACACTGACCCCACCCGTTCTGGTCGTTGTTGGGATAATGAGCCGCCTGAAGGGTCCCACTGCCAATTTGTCCCCTCCCATTCCCAGCCGGTCTGGCGCAGAGGTTAGGCCGGTTCAGAGCAGAGGGGCTGGCTGCCAGGGCATCGGGACAGAGGGGTTACCTCTTTCCTGATTTTTTTTTTTTTTTTTTTTTGGTTGTTGTTGTTCTTTTCCTTTGAAAAACTTGTAATTTATTGAGGTGAGTTTTGCTCAATCCAAATAAAACTTAATTTATTGAAGACATCACGCTGGCAACCCTTCTGAGTACTCAGGATGGGGCTAGGCTGCCTGCAAGAGACGGTCCCCCTTGCAACCAGCGAGGAACCCACTGCTGCCACGCATCTGCACGCCATGGTGGTATAGACCAGGAGACAGTGAGAACTAAGCAAACTAGCACTTTATGGCCCAAGATTCTTCTCCCCACCCCCAACCGGCCCCAATAATATTAAAGTGCCTGCCCTCCCTAAACCCACGCAGAAAAGCTTAAATAAACCCCAGCCCGGTCCTTGGGCTATTCCTTCATTTCCGGACGGACACCCCCAGAGTTGGGGTTGGGAGAGGTCCTAGCTGAGAACCCCCCACTGTGGTTCAAGGCCAGATAGAGGGCAGCAGAAACCGCGGTGAAGTGGGGGCCCAGACGTACCCAAATGGTCCCTACAGGCACCCCCGGGACTGGGAGTAGGGGTCCAGAAAGGGAGGTCAGCACCAGAATAACCAAAGTCCTTGGTAATTATGGCATCTGACACTGCTGTAAAAGGTGAAGGGCAGGATGTCCTAATTAGGGCATTCCAACATGATTGGGCAGTGGGGAACGCAGATCCCCAATAAATAGGCAGAGAGGTACTGCCCCACCCCTCATAATTTTCTACTTTGGGGCTAAGGCTGGGCCTTAGTAGGGGCGGGGAGGGGTGCTGAGTTCGCAGATTCGCAGTGCCACCGCTATCACTTGCTGAGCTGCAGGGTGTCCAGAAGGAGGCGCTTGTGAGCCGGGTCCTGCACCCCGGCCTCCTCCAGGTCCTCCTCGGTGATGTCGCTGTAGGGGTAAGATAGGCTGGGAGATCCGCGAAGTGGTCTTGAGGGCCCGTAGCTCCGCCCCAGGGGTCAGACCCACCCATCCGCCTCCAGCCCCGCCCCCACCTGAGAAACTCCAGGTCGTCCCAGCCATTGTGCACCAGGCCCTCCTCATAGCGCTCCAAACCGATGGCCCGCAGCCAGGCGCCCATGCCCGCCTCGCCCAGCCCGCTGGCCCGCCCGCCCTGCGGGCACGGAGCCTGAGGGAATAGGGCACGTCAGGGGGAGCACTGAGGGTACCCACACAGAGAAGCACCTGCAGACAGCCACTTTCTACCACGTGCTCTCGGGAAGGAGGCAAGAACTAGGGCTGATTCAAGTATTCCCCTCCCCTCCCCCAAACTCTCCAGTGCCCAGCTCAGGGCAGAGGGGACACTACTGAGTGCTGAATGGTGAAGAAGATACCACCTCAGGTACACACAGACAGCCACCCCTTGTCCACACACCTCCTCTGCCAGGTCCTCCTGGATGCTCTCTCTGATGCGAGGTGGAGGGAAGCTGAGAGGCCGACCATAGTCTGAGGGCAGTCCTCGGGGTGGCTGCAGCTCCAGGGGGCCTGGCAGAAGCACTGAGCGGCCAGGCCCAGCAGGAGCATAGTCCACCTCACTCAGCGTCTTGGCCATCTGCAGCACTGAGCAGGAACGATCGTCCCCACTGGCTACCTCCCCCAGGAAAGTGCTGGTAGGTGAGGGGCCTGGGGGTAGTGGGGGTCTTGGATGGGCCTTGGGAGGTGGTGGGCCACGGGCCTCACCCCCACTGCGGCCCCTGACCACTGGCCCTGTCAAAGGGTCCAGGCTGGGGGGCAGGAAGATGGCCGAGTCTGGCAGTGGTGGTGGTGGAAAGTCTGGAGGGGGCAGTGTGCCCCCAGACTCCTCATCTGATGAGCTCCCCTCTCCCACACGGGGGGGCCGGTGGCGCCCAAGCTGTGGAGCAGGCACTGTGATGGCCACTTTGTTCTTGGTGGCAGGTGGGACAGGGGTCCTGGCAGGCGAGGGTGGCTCCGGGGGCAGCAGCTGGTGTGGGACCCCTTCAAGGACGTAGTAGGCAGGGTTATTGAAGCTGTTCTTGGGTGGGGGGGCCGCCACCCCTTCCGGCTCTGGAGCCCCCTCTGCCTTCAACCTGCATTTGAGAGCAGGATAATTAAGTCAGGACCCAGAGACCAAAGTGAAGGCAATGGGTGCAGTGGAAGGAGAACTGGACTGGGAGTCAGGAGATAAGGGTCCCTGGTCCTAGAATTGCATGAGACCTTGAGCACATTGCTTTCCCTCTCTGGCCCTCTGGTCTTCATCTCTAAAATCGAGTAGACATGGCAGTTGAACAGATAATCCCTAAACTTCCTAGCCTTACTTGCTAAAATTCTCAGAGCGTAAATCAGTGAAAACAGGTGCCAGAAGTCAGGGCAATGAAGGCCTTTAACGGGAATGATCAGCCAGAGTTTGAAAGCCTCTGGAGGCATCTGAGGCCAATCTACTGAGGAATCTTACCCAGGGATTCAGGTTAGTTTTACTCAAGCCTGAGGATAAAACCAAGGCGACTGATAACAGGTGAAGATGAGTGAAAAAGCACCAAAACGTACCTAACAGCTTTTATTGAAGTTCAATCGACAGTTGGATATAATTAGAAAGTAAGCCTCGCTTTCCAAGAGTATGAGCCACAGAATACTAGTTCCCCAGGGTATTAATAGTTACTGTGTGGAAAAGAAGTTTCCTAGCACATTAAGTTTGGGAAACTATATTCAACAGAGTCGAAAAACAGTTTCCTTCCTGTCCACATGCTCAGAGCTTTTGCGAACACTAGTGTGCACTGGACTATCTAAGAAAAGAATCTAGCAAGAACCATTTCCCAAACCCATTTCCAATAGGGCACCTTGTAGGACTGTGGTCCCATAGTATGCACCGAGGGAAATCCCAGACTGAAGCCAAACAGAAAGCTCAAGCTAAATCTGTTTACATGGAAGGAACTATTGCAAAAGCAACTTCTAATTCTATTTTTTAAGGCAGAATGGGGAGGAAAGGCTCACTGTGCTCCTTTGGATTCAGAGAGCCACGCCGAAGAGGGGACTGGCTGGCCAGAGTGGCCACAGGTGTAGAGCCCCGGTACTCCCAGCCATGGGGCATCAGAACACTCAAGCAGCAAATGATCCCCAGGCTGGCCGTGAGAACCAAACATAGCAATAGTTAAAGTGGGGGGATAACAGGTTCCTTCTCTCACCTGGAGGTCAAGGGCTCCTCCCGGGGAGCGGCTCGAGGTGGGGCTGGGGGCCTCCCAGTTGGTGGTGGTTTCTCTGGTTCTTCGAATAACCTGGACAGTGGGCAGGAGGCCTCTGCGGGGGCTGGCTTGCGGTTCCCTGACCTGCCGGGGGTGTATAGGGAGGAGATGCGGTAGAGGGTACCCAAAGCCCCCGGGTACCCCTTCACGGGACACCCAGCACAACCCCAGCTCACCTGGGATCCTGGCTGCCTCGAGACACAGAGGGGGCTTTGCTCTTTGCTCCTGCCTCGTCCTTATCAATGCTGATCCACTCTGGGGGAGGAAGAGAAAAGAGACTCAGAAAGGACCTGGGGTCCTGGACCCTAGATACCCACTGGGCCTACCAGCCTCTTTCCAGCTACTCCTCAGGGCAGGCCCACTCCCAACCATGGCTGCAGAACTTCCAAATATTCCAGGGATTCTAACATGCTCTCCCCACACCCCCGGTTCTCCTTTCCTAGACCTGCCCACACCACCCCATCTCATGCCCCATATCCCTCCCAGTGGAGCCCCCACCGTAGAGTCGCTCACGGGTGCCCAGGCGCTCTGTGGGCACCCGCACCTTCATGGAGCCACGGATGTTGCCTGTCTCCTCGCCACGGTGGGACAGGAAGGTCAGGAACTGCTGTGCTGTGCTGCCAATCATGGACTTGAGTGCAACCACACACTCCCCTGAAGGGCAGATGGGGTAGACCAGCAGATTGCCAAACCTTTCTAGGTCTCTGTTTGGTTTTCTGTGCCCCTTGGCACCCCTCACCCCTCACCATAGGATTCGTAGCCATCCATGGATTTGACCGTGAGCAGGAGGTGCTGGTCCTGCAGGTACTCGATGTCAGCCAGAATTGGCTTGAGCTAAGGAGCAGAGAGACCCAGTGAGGAACAAAGCCCCAACCATCCCCTCCTACCCGACACCACTCATCCCTACCCTTAGGCTCGTCCATGCTCACTCCCACTCATCTACTAGGGAAAAATCTCAAATCCTTAACACAGAGGACACAGCCCCACATGAGCCCTTCATAACATTTAACAGCATCGTAATTAATTTTCTGCATCCTCAATGGCTAACACAGGACCTGACATTTAGCAAAAACTCGAAAAGTTTTTGTGAACAAATAAATGAACCTATAACTTGGTCCCACACCCCTCAAATAAAGCTAATGCCCTCATCCTCATTCATGCCCAGCCCCCACCACACACATGCACATACACACGCATGCACGCACCCACATGTGCACGCACACCCATGTGCACGCACATACATGGACATGCTCCACTGCACCTCTCCCTGTGCCCTCACCTACAAGCCCAGGCCCTGACAAAAGCCTCACCGTGGGCAGCTGGCGTGAAGACCACTGCACCTTGAGGAAGTTGATGTTGTCACTGCTCTGGGCATCATTCTCAAAGCTCTTCTTGTACTCTGGGGTGAGGGTGGGGAATACCCGACTGAGTGCCACCTCCCGGCTTCCCTTCCTCCTATCCAAGGGGGCTGACTGTCTGGGCACCTCTGGCTCCCCATCCCTCTCAGGCCACACCCAGCCCGGGCCCCCCCTCTGACCCTCCAGGCAGGTGGAATAGAATTCAATGAAGAACTTGGTGCGGCTGGCTGTCTTCACAATGGCCTCAATGCTCTCAAACTCAATGTAGGCCTGGTCTGAAGTCTTTGAGAGACCTGAGGGGTAAAGGGAAGAAGGCAGTCAGGAGGGCTGAGAGGGTGACAGGAGGAACAGGACAGAGACTGACCCCTGGAAAGAAATCAGGGGTCATGGCAGAGCAGTAAGGGAGGCCCCAGGAAGGAAGGCCAGGAGGGGCCTCCCCAATCCCCAGCAACCAATGGGGAAACCCCAAAGCCCAGACCATGGACCAGGGCAAACAGACAACCCAAGGATGAGAGACCATCTAAGAAAGGGCTGGAGGATGAGAATGGCTGCAGGGATGGCCTGCCAACAATCCCCCACACTACCAGGCACACTCAGCGGTACACATGTGGTTCCAGGCAAATACAGATACACATGCACCATTACACTCACACACATACACACACTCATGGACATGTACTTCTCATGATGCCCCAGGCACAGACACCCTCACACAGCACACGTTCAGAAACATTACCGCATGTCCGTGTATACACCCAAACACACGCACAGATATATTCAAACCTATGCACATCCCCAGGCCACCACCGGTGCCTATCCACCCACAAGCACATCCAGAATAGTCACCTTTCTTAGAGATGAACTGAGAGGTAACTCCAACCTCAAATGTCCCAAACACAGGGGAGTGGTCGCTGGTGACGATGTCATCAGTGCAACCTGGGATAGGAATGGGAGCTCAGGGGCAAGCTCTTTATTCTCTGTTCCCACTTCCCAAAGCTAGGGCAGTGTCAGGACAGTGGCCACCCAGGACTGCCCATCACCCTGTCCGGGAAACTCTGACCATAGGAATTGCAGATGATGTGGGTCTCAGGGTAGGATTTCCAGAGAATCCGGTCACACCATGAAGGCACATTGGTCCGGACCTGGGGCAGGAGATGGCAGCATGGTCAGGTTCAATAGCTGGGGTTGCTCAGCATGAGCCCCACCCAGAGCTGCAGAGCTGATGAGGCCCTATACTCCCACCACACCAGGCCCCCGTGCCTACCTCCCTTCTTGGGTCCTTGTAACACTCAAGATCACCCCTAAGGCCTCAGAGGAACCACAGAAGCTGGAATAGTAACTGCCCAGACCCTTGACCAGACATGTACCCTTGATTCACTGCAGGCCAGGGGAGTCTCCCAAGCACTCCGCCCCCAAACCTGCCTCATTCCCTTCACTCACCCCAGTTGGCTTCTGCTTGTGCCAGGCATATGTGTCCCGGGAACCCCGCTCATAGCGGTAGGTGGGTGGGAAGGAGATCTCCTCCTCACCTAGGAAAGGCAGGGAACAAGTATGAATCAGGGCCCTGAAGACCCAGAAGTATTGTAAAGGCCCCATCCCTTAGAGACCTCCTGACAGGCCCACACTCACTGAATCGAAGAAAGACCTTGTGTTTCTCACGCTCCAAGTTGAGCTGGTCCACTCTGAGCAGGGGCTCAAACTCCTTCCTGCTGATGTAGTTCAGGATCTCCTGTGGTGAGGACACAAAGACTGAAAACTCCCTCTTGAGCCACAGCCAGAGTCAGAGGTAGGATCCCAACTGGCCCCCTAGCCCAGCTCCCCTAGCAGTCACCACTGGCCCTGTTTGCACCTGGATATCCATGTCCAGGCGGTAGTTGAGGTCCCCAAACCAGAAGAGGTGAGTGAAACGCAGAGAGATGTCAAAGGCACTGAGCTGTCGGTCACCTAGTGAGAGCAGCCGCAGGATGTCCAGGTAGTTCTGGTTCCGCCTATGGTGGGGTGGGGGGAGGCCTCCAGGGTCACGAGCCAGGGACTGGCAGAAAGGTAATTCTCTGGGGTCAGGTACAGGGTAGGGGTCAGGGTGCCTGGGGACAGAGGATATAGCTGGGAACAAGATCAAGGTCAGGAACAGACAGCAGTCTCGGGTTTGGACAAGGGAGAAGGGGCTCTCTGGGGACAGGGAGGTAGATGGGTCATGGACTGGGATATGGGAAAGGGAATAGGTCTCAGGTGAATAGGGAATGAGGGTAAAGACTTGGGGAGGTGCCCCCCTCACCGGGCAGTTTTCTCATTTCCCGAGGTAAGGTGGCAATTCACAAAGCCAAATGAGGTGCCATTAAACATGAAGGAGACACCCACAGCCCCCTTGTTTCCTGTCAGGGCAAGCAAGAAAAGAAGGCCTGTGTCACATCTAGAGGGCTCCCAAGTCTCCCCTCTGCCCCTCGAAGCAGCAGTGGGAAGGTTCTCCCAACTCCCCCCCGCAGAGGCTTATGAGGCAGGCAGGCCCCTGAACACATCCCCTCCTTCCCCGGAGGTGCCACACAGATTACACACGGTCCATCTGGATGGCTCGAGTTTCTCTGCATGTGTGAACAAGGCCCCTGGAGATCATAGGGATCCCAAAGGTGACGCTGAAAGGACTTGCAGATTCTGAGCAGAATCTATGCTGAGGGACCACTGGACCACAAACCAAGAGACCTGGGCACTCTGCCAGCTCCTCCACGTACTAGTCGTGTGACCTTGGACAGGTCACTCAGCGACTCTGGGCCTGAGTGTTTTTTGGGTCTTTTTGAGTTTTATCATCTATGAAATAGAGGGATAAATACCTCTATTATCCTGGCCCTGCCTTCCTAGTGGTGCTGGAAGAGATTTAGAATATGAATATGCTTTACAAAGGGCTCTCTATAGGGGTGCCAGGTGGCTCAGTGGGTTGAGCCTCTGACTCTTGATTTCAGCTCAGGTCATGATCTCACATTTCATGAGTTTGAGCCCCACATCAGGCTCCGTGCTGAGAGCACAGAGCATGCTTGGGGTTCTCTCTCTGCCCTGCCCCCTTCCCTCCTGCTAATTGTCTCTCTCAAAATAAACACACTTTAAAAAAAATGGGGGGAGGGCTCTCTATATAAGAAAGCTGGGAGCAACCAAAAGGAGGAGACTGTGAGCTGGAGAGGAAGCAGGAGGCATGGACAGAGGGACCCTGCCCACCCTGCTCACCCAGGGTGTTGGCGATGCCAGTCTTCACGCTGGATGTACTGACGTGGCTGATTCGGTTCTCGTGCTCTGGCTTGACCAGCACAGCCACCTTGATGTTCCACAGTGACTGCATGGCAATCTGGGTAGAGGGTTTGGGGTCACTCCGGCCCTGGAGCGGGGCCACTGTCCGCATTCCCCTCCCACCCCCACCTACACTACAGACTGTTCCGTCAGTCATAGGATAGGAAGGTCTCCACTACCCCTTTTTCCTGAGGTGCCAGAGAGAAACACAGCACGTTCCCATAGCATGAAGGACTCGGGTTAGACCTCCTAAAGGATATGCCCAGGGACCAAGGGAAAAGCCAGTCAAGTTGTACTCCCCAGGGTCACCCATGAGGTGAAGCAGGATAGTTTGGGGTGGTGTGTGAGGAGGGAGACTGGACAAGATGACTCCCTCACCGGGCGGTAATCCAGATCTGTGAGCTCCTTGAGGCCCCCGCGTAGTAGGTCCAGCCACTCGCGGTCGCCCACCGAGTTCTCCTGGGTCCCAAAGACATAGATGTCATGGGGTATGGTCACTGTGACTTCATCCAGGGTTTTCCCTAGACCCTTCGATGTGAACCAAGATGTCACGTTTTTCGGAGGTGGTACGCTTCCTGGAGGCGAAGGGGATGGGGGTGGTCAGGCCCTTGACCTGGGGCTATTCCTCTCTCCCATCCCAGCCCCAACCTGGGCCTGACCCATATTCCAGGTGCCTATGAAGACAGAGATCATGTCGGGCTCATCTTGCTTCGAGTGCTTGTTCTTCATGAGCTGCAGCAGCTGGCAGAAGGCCTCCCGCTTCTGGGGGGACAGCAACTAGTTAGGGGAGGTCCCTGGTAGGTGGTAGGTCCCATGAGGTCATGCCTGTGAGTTCACTGCATATCCACTACTCAAGCAGACAACAGGTGCTCAATAAACGCTCACTGAATGACCATTTGACTCTGCCCTCAGGCCACCCATTTTCAGTACACATACTCTCTACCCTATCAGACCCACTCCTGCCAAGAGGGATGACCGGCCTACATCACGTGTTCCCTCTCTTCCCATCCCACAGGGGACCCCTGCAGCCCCCAGGGCCTAGCCCAACATGCCACTCACCCGGGCACTGACAAAGATGAAGTCCTTGCGCTGCGTCCGATCCTTCTCCTTCTCAAACACAACTCCCAGCTTGTTCTGGACACGCTGGGACTTAATGAGCTGGCGGACTAGGGGATGGAGGATGGTTACACTGGCCTGTGCACCAAGGCCTGGAGGCCACCCTGCCCACCACCCCAGGTTGCGCCCTGGCTTACTGCGGTCGTGTGTGAAGGTCGTCCAGT
The DNA here is from genome assembly GCF_027475565.1 of Acinonyx jubatus. NCBI lineage: Eukaryota > Metazoa > Chordata > Mammalia > Carnivora > Felidae > Acinonyx > Acinonyx jubatus. The sequence continues at coordinate 54,676,214 of NC_069390.1, read as the reverse complement.
CCTCCTGTGAGTCCCGCTGTCTCCGCAGCAGCACCAGCCTCCCACCCTCCACATCCACGCTCAGCGTGAACTTCTGTGACTTCCCAATCTTGGTCAGGTCACCCAGGGTCACATCCAGCTTCACCTGCAGGTCAGGAGGTGTGTAGGCTGCTGAAAAGACCTCGGGGTAGGTGACACCCCCTTCATCTCCAGCTGCTCTTTGGCCCATGAGGCCCCACCTGTCACCCCTCCGTGTACCTCAAAGGCCTGCACGGGGATGGTCTTGGCCTTACGTATGGATGGCTGCAGCGGCGCCGGCGGGGCTGTGGAGCTCATGTCCTGCAGGGCCTTCAGGGCCTGGAGTGGGGAAGGGCAGGGAAGGGCGGGCAAGGTCAGGGGACATGCTGAAAGCTGGGGCCAGGGGGGACACAGTTGATGTGGGATCAATGCTAAACTGTAGATTCAGGGTTGAGATCAGTTAGGCCAACGCAAATACTCAGAGACTGCTAGGTCAGGTCAGAGGTCAGGGTTAAGGCTACCTTTTTCTGGATGCCTGACAGAAAATCCTTTAACACGGACAGCTTCAGCACCAGGCTCTCTAGTTCCTGCTCCCCAGTCTGTGGTGGATTCTGCACAGAGAAAGAATAAGGTTTGTAACATGCGGCCACCGCGCAGGAGGTCCCCCACCCAACTCGGAACATGAACCCCTTCCCCACAGGTCTCCTCACAATCCCACCTGCTGCTGCAAAAGGCGGGTCACCATGGGAGAGCTCTGCTGGTCAAACACCTTGGACAGGATCTCCAGGCCCGACAGGACCTTGTCCACCTCACTAGGGGAGACAGTAGGTCAGAACTCCCTACCCCGACCCAAGTATGGGGAAGGGGGGCTGAGTGTGCAGCTTCAGCCTCTACGATGAGGATACGAGGGTTCAGGTGAGGACAAGTCAGGAGGCAACAGCTGGCTCCCTGTTCAGGGCCAGAGATCAGAGGTCAGAGCATTTGTGCAGCAAGGGGGCAGGCGAGGACAGGTCAGAGGAGAGGCTGCATGCATGGTGTTGGGTGCCCCAGGTACCTGTGCAGCCTCCGGCAGGAGGTGGCCAGGGTGCGGGTAAGATGGGGCAGGTTGCTGGCTCCACCTCGCACAGCCTCCAGGTCCAGTCCGTAGCTACCCTTCAGGTACTCGTGTGAGACAGTACTCAGCCCATTGGGAGCACTTCAGGGAGGGGTTAAAAAGTCAGTGAAGAATCTGCTGACCCTGTCCCAGCACCGCCACCCTATCCCTAGAGGAGATAGTACTGGTAACAATTGGAGCACCATGGATCAGGGAGTCTACCTCTGGGGCTGAGATGGGATGAAGGTCCCTAGGGGGGGAGTGGGGGCTGGGAAGGTCTCTCTACCTTTGATGAGGACAAGTTCTCAGAGGAGAAAGGGAATTCCTGTTCGGCGTAGGGGGTTGCGGTCTTACCTCTCAGCAGCTGGAGTTGTGGGAGTCTCAGGGGCTGCTGGGGGGCTGCCGGGCCCCATGGGGGCAGAAATACTGGTGGAGCCAGAGCGTGGGGGCAGCGGGGGCTTCTCATCCTCCCCATCTGTGGACAGGAGTCAGTGGGGCAGCTGTTTGGGCCTCCCCATTCTCATTGAAGTATGGGGGGATGCTATGGCTATCAGAGACTTCCACGGAGGTGGGGTAAAGGGCTCTGGCATCATGGTTAGGGGCAAGGGGCTTTAGGGCAGGCAGGTTGAGAAGATGCGATGGGAAGAAGCAGGTGGTGTCTGGGGAAGGGACAGAGAAGACATATGCACATGGCACAGCAGGCAGCACCTGAGGCATCACGGTCGTCCGGTGGGTCTGGCTCTCGCTCCCGCTCCACAGGGAGCAGCAGGGCGCACACAAGGCCCTGGTTGGGCTGGGCATACAGGCCGATGAGCTCACCCAGGGTCTGGAAGCGGCGCACGGGCACGCCCTGCGAGGTCTGCGAGCAAGCAAGGGTGGGAGAAAAATCAGCCAGTCACAGGCTGGAATCAAGGTCAGGGGTCGGGGTCCAAGCTCCTACCTGCACGGCCAGGAAGTCTTCTCCATCAGGTAGAATTCTGTATGTATGCACATGCTTCTGATATCTGATGACAAAGCAGGGGTCAGAATCTGTCGCCCCCAAGCTGGGGTCTAAGCCTCAAGGTACCCTCTCCTCCTGCCACCAGGCTCAGCCCCCAGCCCACTCAGGTTAGTTTTCCTAAAATCCTTTACTCAGTCCACACAGGGTTAATGATGAGGCCAGTCTACTTCTAGCCTGCTAGTGTTGCCAACAAGAGCAGGAATGACCAGCAGCATCCCCCCCGCCCACCCCAGCCAGACCTACATAGGCTCCACACCCACCACAGGGCCCAGGAAGCAACAGGCAGCTCTTTTGTGGCCTCCACAGCTGTCTAAACAGCCCCTCGGGCTGTGGTACCAGCTCTGGCCCCCCGCCAGAGTAAGAATCCTCAGAAGCTTGGTAACCTCTGTTTGCATGCATAGGCGATGTGCTAACACACGTGTGTCCCTGCTGTCTGTGTTTACGTTGGTGTCTGTCTCTACTGGAGCTGGCTGTGTCAGGGGCCATTTTTGCTAGGGAGTATGCGGGTATCCCAGCTTCTGTCCCCCTTCCCCAGATACCAGGAAATTGGGATGACCCAAGGGGTCCCCTGTGGCAGACCCAGGCTTGTAAGAGCCCCAAACTGAGGGGCAAGAGGGGTACTGACAGGTGGCAGCAACAGCTGAGCAGGTGACAGCTGAGCCAGGCCTGGGCAGCACAGGCCACACTCAATGGGGGCAAAGACTCTCTCTTGCAGCCATACCTCAGGTAGGCTTGCTCAACGGTGCCACCCGGGTCCATGTGTGTGCTGGGCAGGAGGGGGGCACTGGCACCAGAGGACCGAATGCCTGTTTGAGGAGACCCTACACCTTGGCCACAGTCCATCCCCCACCTCAAGTAAGCCCCCTTTGGGCACTCTCCTGGATGCTGACGGGGCAACATTATGTGCGGGTGTCTTTGTGCACTGGTTTGTGGACTGTGGGTCTGTATTTATAACACTAGCATCCCAGGAACTGAGCCCTGTCTGCATGACAGGCTGGGTACTCAACACCCCACAGATGTGATCTCATTTAATCCTCACATTTTGGTACAGATATGAGCACCAACCCCATTCTCCAGAAGAGGAAATAGGCTCAAAGAGGAAAAGTGATTTGCCTCGCTTTTAAGTAAAAGGCAGAGCTGGGACTTAAAGCCAGGGCAGAGCCCAGTGCCTGTATCCTGACCTGCCGGTCAGATTGCCTGTGCCTGTTGGAGCAGGGGTGTGTCCGGAAATGTTACCCACCTACAGGTAAGCAAGTATGTTTCTCATCACCTACCCCCAGGCTTCTATCCCATTTCTGACCCCTCCCCCCATCCCCGGGCTGTAGAGATGCAAGGAGGAGCCAGAGTCAGCTGGCAAAGCCAAAGCCCCTGACACAGACAGACCCTCACTCCACCCATCTCCTCCCCTGGCAGTGGAGTCTGGGCTCTCCCCTCCTGGGACAATAATGTTCCTCCCCTAGACACAGGCCCAGCTGTCCCCCTCCCACTCAACAGCTGACCCAGCACCTGCCTCCCTCCCCTCTCTAATTAGGGGATATGCCTCAGAGGGGGCTGGGAGGCAGGACTCCATGATATTTATCTGCGGAAGCTGTCCCTTGTTAGTCTCTCCTACTGGACGTCAGACTTGGTGCATAAGCTGAGATTTAGGGGACCCCTTCCTCTTCGTCTTCCAGTCCACTGCCCAGGCCGGGGTTTCTCAATGCCAACACTACTAAAATTTTGGACTGCATAGTTCTTTGTTGTGAGGGACTATCCTGTGCATTTTAGGATGTGTGGTGGCATCACTGGCTTTTACCCACTAGATGCCAGTAGCACTATATCCCACTTGTGACGACCAAAAATGTCTCCAAACATCGCCAAGTGTCCCTGAGGGGTAAAATCAACCCCAACTGAGAACCACTGGCCTATGCCCATGTAACCCCAAAGAAGTGAGGAGAACAGAGGGGTAAGGGACAGAACGACAGGGGTTTGGGAGGGTTCACGAGGCTGAGGAATATTACCAGATCCTAACAAGGCCCACAGGAGCCCACCTAGTATCAGACCACGGGGCGCAGGAGACAGCTCAGGGAGAAGGCTCCAAACATACCAAACGCACCCGGCACCACTGCCACATACAGCTGATGGGTACAGGCACAGGATGAGATCCGTTCGGGGAGCTGCCAAGTCTGGCTCCACATTCAGCACCCATAGCTCAGGGCTAGGGCAGCCAGGATGCCCAGGACTGGGGCCCAGAGCCAGGGCACATGAACGCGCCCATTGATTCATGAAATAATGACATGGCCCCATATAGCCTCACATCCCCTTTTCTCAACACCACTCTGCTCCACCAGCCCCAGACATCTACCGCCAGGCAGGTCCCAATTTCAGTCCTGGCAGCACAGGAAGCTGCTGGGCATCCTCACATATCCATCAGTCTCTCTGGCCCCAACTCCCTCTATGCCTACAGCCCTTAACACCCAATCCCTGTATAAACAGAACTGCATATAACACCGGAACACACATCCACACATCCTCACTCCCTCCCGCCCCTCCTGCCTGGAGGGTGCCTGAGGGGGTCTGCCAGAGACTCCCTGCATTTTTCCCTATTACAGCCACCCTGTTTAACAGGACCCCACATACTCTGCCCTCCCTGCCCCAGAAAGTGTCCCCAGACACAGCAGGAAGGAAGTGCCCCCTGCATCCTTCCTCAGTCCCGGCTTAAAGCCAAAGCTCCCACTGTGGAGGGCTCAGACGTCCCACTGTCCCAGGCCCTCCGCGCACATGCAAGGAACCTGGGCCGTGCCCCCGCCCGCCAGGAGCCCCAGCCCACTCACAGGACACAGAGCGCGAAAGCTCCCGCCACGCTCTCGCTGTCTCGGACCAGGAAGCTGCCATCGCGGCCTGCCCGGGCCAGCAGCTCCTCGGCGGCAGCTCGGCTCAGGTCGCGGTGGTACCAGGCGGGGGCCGGGCTGCCCAGCGCGCCCCCGGGCCCCGCACCCCCCGGGCCTGGCACCCCGCAAGCCGAAGCCATGGCGCGGGCAGGGCTCAGCGCCTCCCGCGCCCACCGCCCCGCGCCATCCGCCCCGGGACGCTCGGGGCTGAGGCTGGGGGCGGGCCCGGGCCCTGAGGATCCGCGGACCGGACCGGGCTGGATGTCTGGGGCTCCGCGCTCTGCCGCGCAGGCCGCCTTGTTCGCCCCGCCGCCGCCGCCGCCGCCGCCGCCGCCGCCGCCGCCTGCAGCGCCGGCCTCAACTTGAAGAGAAAGAAAAGTTTGTTCAGAGGCGGCGGGGGAGGGGCAGGAGCGCAGCGCTGAGCCGGCGGCCGGCCCCCTCCCCCTCCGCTCGGCCCACGGCCCGGCCCGCCCCTACCCCCACCATCTTCCCCGCGGGGATGATGGCCCCACATTCCCGCAGGATCCCCCAAACCCACAATGATCCTGCCCTGCCATCACCACCCCTTAGAGATCCAGCCCCCAACCCTCCCCCAACGAAGGTCAAGTTCCCCCACCCTGCTTCTGGACACTTTGGATCCCGGCCCCCTCTCCGGAAAATAAGCCGTCTCTAGTAATCGCAATGATATGACCCCCAATTCCCATAATCGTCTAATTCCACCCCAAATCCTTTCCATTCAGCTCCCCTTGCAGCCTCAAAGGGTCGAGTTCCCAAAACCCGCGAGGGATCCAAGATGAACCTCTTCCCATCCTTATCCTCGTTATCCGAGCGGCCTGGACCTTCAACTCCCATGAAACCTAGGCCCCTCTTAGACCTGAACCCTCAAACTCCACTGGGGCCAGCCCCCGACAAATCCCGCGGGGGTAAATCCCCCCTCCCCCCATTGAGACCTGGTCTCCCATACACCCTCAGACAAGGTCCAGTGTCCTCGAATCCCCGGGCACAGTCCCTGGCAGCCCCTCGCAGCCGGGGCAGAGCCCTTCCCCCCTCCCTGCCAAGTTCCCTGGCACCATCCCCCATACACGCAGGCCGGGGCCTTGAGGGGTTCAGCAGTCCGAGATCAGCACCCCCAACTGCCCTCTGGAAGAAAGTTCCCTCAAACCCCTGGGCTCCCGACTTCTCCCCAGAACCGCAGCCGCCGCGCGCAGACCCCCACCTCCTGGGCCGCTCCGATGCCCCCTTCCCGGGGGAAGCGGCCCTTGACTCTCAACGGCCACTTAAGATGGCCATCCTCAGCCGCCGCACCCCCCCTCGCCTTCCGCCCCGCCCGCCGCTCCGCCCCCGCGGCTCTCAGCGGAGCCGGGGGTAGCACCCGCGCCCCGCCTACCCCGGCCCCCCGATCCTGGAGCCGCTGACCCGCCGAGTGACCTCGGGCCAGTCACGGCACCTCTCCGCGCCTCGCCTTCCCGCTCTGCAAAGTGGGAGCAATGTTATTTGGCCGACTCAATGGGACTGCTTGTAAAGCTCTCGGCACGGGGCCTGGCATCCAGTAGGCGCTCCAGAACAGCGGCTATTTTTATTATTAATTAAGGAGTAACGAAGGTGACAGCTGTGTAAACTGTAAAGCGCTGCGCCTGAACGAACGGGTATTATTAGCACCCGCCCCCGCCCCAGCTACTCCCTCCAAGACAACAAACTTGAGCCTTTGTGGGCGGGACGCCGAACCGGGAGCTCCCCTTATCTGGTACGTTCAGACACCCCCGCTCAGACGCCCGCCCTTGGCGGGAGGGTGGGGAGGGAACACGGTCGCCGGAAAGGGGGCGGGGCCCATGGAGGGTCTGGCCCGCCCCTTCCCCCCAAAAAAGACCTAGCCGGTGGCAGCGTCTCCCGGGAGTCCGCTTCCTGCCCCGCCCCTCCGCCCCTTGGCTCCTTAAAGGCGCAGGCCTCCATCCTGGCTCCCACTGCTGCCAACTCCTGAGCCACCGTCGGCCGATCCCCTTTAACCTGGGAGAGAACTTTCACTTTGCTCAATTGAACCTGTGCCTGGGTCAGTCCCTACAAGCTCCTTCCTCTATTTCCAATAAGCACTGGTTTAACCCAGCTGGACCAAAGCTTGGGCTACGGAATGGGCTCTGTGGGGGCTTTCCCGACTAGGTAAATATAGTGACTAAGAGACACCCCCCCCCACACACCCAACAGTGTCTCTAGACCCCTCCAGGAACCCCATAAGTCGTCCTCCAAACTGCCCGACTTTTCCCGTCACTCAGCTCTAGAAATGAGGGAAGGTGAGACTGCCATGAAGGGGACACCCTGGTGCGGTGGGGAGGGAAGAGACCTGGACTAGGAAACTTCATACCTGGGTTCTAGTCCTAGCTTGATCACCCACCTGCCTGGTGTCTCAGAGAGGTACCTGTGCCTTTTTGGAGATGACTGTGAGGGGGATGTAGAGACAAAGACTTCCCCAGGGGAAAAAGGCAAGAGGGAGACCCAGAGATCTACTCAGGCCTAGTTTCTGGGGGATGTGTAGAGACAGAACAGGCGTATCTAGCAATCGCCAGAGGAGTGGCCAGGCTTCTGCCCCTGGGAAGCCCCAAGACTTTCCAACCTTTTCCCATCCTCCTGGCTGCAGCAGGGCTAAACCAATTCTAGACTCTTGAACATTTCATCTTCCAGGAACCTCCCACACTGCCCTCCCCATTCTTCTGTCTTCCTCCTCTGAGGGTTCCTAGTCTCAACTCTGTCCCTTCAATCCACATCACGTGAGAATTTTTTTCACCCCCACTGGGAATCCAGAGCCTTCCCTGGACTTCCATCCCCAGCAGAGCTGACCACAAAGCCAGGCAGACAGGACCTGAGAGAAAGTGGGGATATTTGGGGACCAATACAAGTAACACAGTCCTGGACCTGTCTCTCATTTTTGGCTACAAGAGAACAGGATCCCCGAGGACTATTAAGGGTGCAGACGCTGGGCTCACATGCTTTCTGGCAACATCTCCTTTGTACTTCACAACTCTGAGGGAAAGAAGGATTATTATGCCCATTTTACTGAGGAAAAAACTAAGCTTTAATGTAGACAAGCAACTGCTTCACTTTCCATAGTCAGTAGCAGAGCTAGGATTCAAACCCAAGTCTCATTTCTCTCATCTGAAGGAATACAAAAGTTATGGAAGCTGTCCTCTACTTACTGAAACCAAAACCATTCATCAGACACGGATAGGTCTGTCTCTTTGTTTGAACTGACTGTCAGAGAAAGCCCAAGGCCCACCATGGAAGCAGGAACCGGATGGTAGAAGGATGGATAATGAATGGAGGCATGCTTAGCACTCCCTCATTTGTGAGAGCTATGCTGAGCCAAGCTTGGTCATCAAAACTGGGGACATGCAGGGAACATGCCTGAGGAGGGCTGGACTCAGCTGAGGAGCCAGAGGTGCAGCATAGGGACCAGGCTGAGCAGGAGAAGCCCAATCCCATGGGACATGGCCCCCGCACTCATGGCCAAGGCATAGAACCTGGCCACCTCCTCATTGGGGTTGCCCTGGGCCGGGTCGAACCACATCTGGATGCAGCGGCCGCTCCCTCGGCTGTAGTTGCTGAGTTTGTAGGAGTGGCTCCAGATGCCCTCACACAGGGCTGCGGGCGTGGGAAAGTAGGTCTCAAATGTGCGGCAGGTGGCTCCGGCCGGACACTTGTTCGATCCTGCATGGGGAGAGAGGGTGGACACAGACATTCAGCCCCTGGGCCCAGAGCCCATTTCTGGCCACCCCCCTGGAGATCCGCACCCAACCCCAGATCCTCGGACCCCGCCTCCATCTCCGCACCCCAGGCCCTCACCTGAGCTCCAGTCCCAGCCCTTGTGCCAGTTGCTCTTGCAGGTGTAGGACGTGCGGCAGTCCTCCCACCATTGCTGACAGTCCTCCTTGCACAGGGGCACGTCCAGGAAGCGTTCCTTGCGCCAGCTCTGGTTCACCTGGGGGGGAGGGGGGGAGGGAGGGCTCCTCTCAGCCAGGGGTGCTGGCAGCCACCGCCTTGACCACCTTGACCGAGCAGGATGGCAGCCCGCTGGGCTGGGGTGAGGGAGAGGCCCGTACCTCCTGGATCCAGGGCCCCAGATTGGGTGAGCACTCGTACAGACAGTTGTCCTGAATGAAGTGGCGCTTGCAGGCAGGCTCTATCTTGCCGCAGTGGTCCAGGTTAAAGTTATACAAGAGGGAGGGGTCCTTGTGCAGCTCCTGGCTGGTGTTGTGTGAGCAGCAGGCGTTCTTCCTCCAGGGAGTGCACTGGGTGGAGAAGACACTGGAACACATGCCTCCCCCACCAAAACCTTCAGCCTCTCCCTATTTGGTGCTTGGTCTCCTGCCTCAGGTGGGTTGTCCTAGGAAAGTTTACTGTGAAGACCCCTCTGTCCTTGGCCTCCAGGAGCTCCCATCTTGGGGGAGACTTAGTTACAACAGTGTAATCAGGGGTTGTGGGAGCCGGAGAGAAACCCTGTCTTCGGAGGACAATAGCTATCGTTTAAGCAGCCCTTCATATTTTATAGGGAGTTCTTTGATTTATTTATTCATTAAAAAATAATTACTGAGTACCTATTTCTATGCCAGTTACTGTTCTAGATGCTGAGAATACGGTAGAAAGCAAAACAGAAATATGTGTTCATGGAACTTACATCCTGATCAATGGAGACAGACAGTGAGAAACTAAAAGAGAAAAAATATAGTGTCAGGATATGATCAATTACATGGAGAAAATTACAGCAGGGAATAGGGATGTGGAGTATGGGGTGATTGTTGAAATTTTAAAGAAGGTGGTTGTGAAAAGCCTCACTGGAAAGTGGCATTTTGAGCGAAGGAGGAAGGGAATGACCTATGCAGTAATGTATGTTGAATAACTTTCTTCTTGGTCTGTATTAAGTTCTGTGTCCCCAGCGGCGAGGCCAGTGCCAGACATGTGGCAGGCCCGTAAAAATATTTGCTGAAAAAAATAAATGAAAGACCTATTTATGATTTCCTAAATCTAAACTCCATCTTACATATAGATGCATCATATTTTAGTAAGCTTTAATAGAGACTGGCTTTTTCAGGACTGTAAATACTATGAAAAGGAAGGCCGTGCTATGTGTTTTGTTTTACTGGAATTATTCACTATTTTAGAAAATTATGTCATCAATGGCAACACTGCATAGAGTATCTTATAGCATTTGAGTTGACAACAGAATATACCTGTATCCATCTTCATTTGTAGCTGCCCCATTCCTAGTGATTTGGTGAATAAAAGCAAACATTGGGGCACCTGGGTGGCTCAGTTGGTTAAGCTCCCAACTTGGGTTCAGGTCATGATCTCACAGTTCATGAGTTTGAGCCCACGTCAGGCTCTGTGCTGACAGCTCAAAGCCTGGAGCCTGCTTCAGATTCCGTGTCTCCCTCTCTCTCTCTGCGCCTTCCCCTCTTGCATTCTCTCTCTCTCTCTCTCTCTCTCTCTCAAAAATAAATAAAGATTAAAGAAAATAAAGCAGTAACTTAAAAAGCAAACATGCCATTTGATAGTGATTTCTAACGTAGTCATATCAGAGAATTGACATATGGAAATATATTTTATTATAAATTGCTTTCTTTGTGCTTCTCTTTTGTATTACAGATAGATAGAGTCATGTTGATATTCTTTAAGTTAAATGTACAAATAGGTCCTATTGGCTTTGAATTTTATTTCAGAAAAAAAGGAGACATGGAGTCTCAATAGAGTTGAAACCAACTGGCATCCGCTTGTATAGAGTGAGTGAATGTGCAGCAATCGTGCCCCTGGGTCACAGCCGTAAGAGCCCTTGTCCTCTACTCTGACGCTTCATGGACTGGCACGTGATGAAGGTAGTGAGAACCATCCTCCCCGACAGTCTCTTACCCTCTAACATGCTGGGAGTGCCCACCCCAGTCCTACCCCCACACCACAGGGCCTGCTTATGTCCAGATCTTCTGTGTGTCCTCTACTTCTCCGGGCCCATTTCCTCATTTGGGTTCTATGGGGGAGAACATGATCTCCTACATTGAACAACTACTGGGAATGTGAAATCACGTGCAGAAAACTCAACGCGTAGTAAGTGCTCAACAAGTGATCATATCATATCACTGCTGACATTATCCTCTGAGGAGGCCACCCCTAAATCACCTCAACCAATACCCCCCACCCTACCTTCATCTTCTCCCACAGCAGTAACTCAGGATGTGGGGCTATCTGATCAGTCCGCCCTTCCCCCACCACCCTGACTTCCTCTTCCCCATTAGAACCAACCCCCTCCCCAACTTGAGCCACACTGCGGCCATACCTGGTCATGCAACTTGTCCTCGGGGCCTGGCTTTGTCTTGTGGTGCTTGGCGTCCATGCAGACGTTGAGCAGGTCTACCCTGTTCCGGGCACTGCACATGGAGGCTGTCCAGGCCAGCAGCAGCAGCAGGAGTGGTGTCAGTCTCCGGGCCATGTCTTTGTGTCCCTGCAGATGGAGCTGTGGTTAGTCTGCATCAGTCTGCATCAGTCTCCCCATCTCCACAGTGGAGGATGGGGTCAGACCCTGTTCCTTTAGTGCTGGGGTCCTGAGGCTCCCTGAAGCTGAAGTAGAGAAGGTTGGCAAAGGGGGCTCCCCATTCCAGGCTTGGCGGGCTCAGAAGAGATCTGGGGTTAGTGGACTGGCTCTGGGGGAGTCTTCCTAAATTGGAGGAGATGTTTTTGTGCCCTCATCTTCTCTCAACTTTACCCAAGAAAAGTAATTAAATAGTTCAGGTCCATGCCCTCCTGCCCTGAAAGGGGCCAGGGACACCCATTGCCCTTATGCTGTGTCCAGCAAGTGCTCCATGAGGCACTGAATCACCTGGGTTCCCATGCCAGCTTAGAGACCCTGTTAGCCTGGGGAAGGCAGTGGCCCAGCTCTGCTGAGTTCTCCCGATCACCATAAGGGTCAAGGGATGTAGCACATGGGGTGGTATTTGGTTAAATAATACAGAAATAGAAAGAGCGGTGGTTTCTAACTTTTGCTTCCTCAGACTTTTTCCTTCCTTGTTTTCTGAAAACCATTTCCTCCCTCCACCCCATCATGACTTTGGCCTCCTCAGCTCTCGCTAGGCTAATGCACTTACCCCTGCAGATCCCCCTTCCTTACCCTTCAGAAAACAAGTGCAGAGACCCCTGGGCCCGAGGGACAACATAAAAGTACCTCATGTTGGAACAGCCAAATAGACGAGCACTTAGAGTCATGGGAGTCACCCAGCAAAAGTGACGGCCCGCTTCTCTGTTCCTGACTGACCCTCACCCCCCACTCCCATCTATTAAAGATCTATTCCTGGGGCGCCTGGGTGGCTCAGTCGGTTAAACTTCCAACTCTTGGTTTTGGCTCAGGTCATGGTCTCACAGTTGGAAGGTTCAAGTCCTGCATCAGGCTCTGTACTGACAGCCTGCTTGCGATTCTCTTTCTTCTCTCTCTCTCTCTGCACCGCCCTCCCATGTCTTTCTCACTCTCAAAATAAATAAATAAACTTAAGGGGGAAAAAAAGATCTGTTCTTTGGGCTCTGTCACTGAAGTACCGGAAGGGATAATGGAGACTCCTTCCTCTCTCTCACCATCCTTACATGCAGCTGATCATCACAAAGCCCTGGTCAAGGGTCCTTCCAAAGATCTTTCTGGAATTCACTTCCCTTGGCTCTACGTTTGGGGTCAGGTCTTCCCTCCTCCAATTTCTTCCCCTTAAAGTCACCTTCCCCGCAGGAGCCCGAGTGATCTTTCTAAAGAAAGATCTGCCCCTCCCCTACACAGAAACCCGCCAAGTCTCCCCAGTGTCCCTGTCACCCTTCCCTCTTAGGGCATCTTGCCTGATCCTCCTTTGCGGCTGGGAGCACACACAGCTGTGTCTGAATTGGCCTCTTCTCAGGCTGGCAATGGCTCTAGGCCCTTTGACTTTCACCAGTGGTCTCTGACCTCTGTGCAAGACAGACTGTAAGAACTCTGGTTAGCACAGTGTAATTTCCTCATTCGGCTCTTCTGGTCTTCCCTCTCTTCCAGACCCCACCCATTCAAGGCTCCATTAGTCTCTCAATGTATTCATTCCTGTTTCCATTCAACTCTTTGTTAATTTATTCATCACAGGATTCACACATCCAAGATTCATCAAAACCTAGAGAAGCTCATCTCTAAGGGGGATCTGAACTTTTGAGGTACCCCACGTGGTTGTTAGGATGAAGCTGGTTTGTTGGGCGTGAGGTGCAGTAAGGAAAAACCCAGGCCTTAGGGTCAGGCCATGGGTCCCAATGGTAGCACCGTCCCTCACACAACCTTGGAAAATGTCACTGAGCCTTTCAGAGCTTTCGTTTACTCTCCAGGAAATTGTTGAGAATTATATATGGAAAAGCCTGGCACAAAATGAGTGGGCTTAAATGATAGCTCTCAGGTTACTTTTTGAGTAGCCAGGTAGACATAGGTAGAGGTTGAAGTATAGAAGTCAAGGATCACAAAGAAAAATGGTCTCAAATCTGGTAAATGATCATATCTCACCACCTAGCGTTTCTATGAACATAATTGAACATGGGGTGCCTGGGTGGCTCAGTCAGTTAAGCGTCTGACTTCAGCTCAGGTCACGATCTCATGGTCCATGAGTTTGAGCCCTGCGTCGGGCTCTGTGCTGACAGCTCAGAGCCTGGAGCCTGCTTCGGAGTCGATGTCTCCTTCTCTCTCTGACCCTCCCCCCATTCATGCTCTCTCTCTGTCTCAAAAATAAATAAACATTAAACAAAATTTTTTTAAAAATAATTGAACATTTTTTGATAGCCTTAAAAAAATGTGGTAGGGTCACCTGGGTGGCTCAGTAGGTTAAGTGACCAACTCTAGATTCAGCTCAGGTCATGATCTCATGGTTCATAGTTCGAGCTCCACATCGGGCTCTGCACTGGCAGTGTGGAGCCTGCTCGGAATTCTCTCTCTCCCTTTCTGTGCCCCTCTCTAGCCTGCGCTTGCTCTCTTTCTTTCAAAGTAAATAAATAAACTTTTTAAAAAAATGTGGTAAACATTATGTAAAACTTAACATCTTAATTATTTTTAAGTGTACAGTTCAGTAATTTTAAGTGTATTTATGTTGTGCAATCAATCTCCGGAAACTTTGCATCTTGTAAAACTGAAACCCTATTCTCATTAAGCAACAATATCCCATTTCCTCCTTTCCCCAGTCCCTGGTAGCCATCATTCAACTTTCTGTTTTTATGAATTGACTACTTTAGATATTTCATATAAATGGGAATCATATAGTATTTGTCTTTTTGTCACTGGCTTATTTCTCATAGCATAATGTCCTCAAGGTTAATCCATATGTCAAAATTTCATTTCTTTTTTTTTTTTTTTAACGTTTGATTTATTTTTGAGACAGAGAAAGATAGAGCATGAACAGGGGAGGGTCAGCGAGAGGGAGACACAGAATCCGAAACAGGCTCCAGGCTCCGAGCCGTCAGCACAGAGCCCGACGCGGGGCTCGAACTCACGGACCGCGAGATCATGACCTGAGCCGAAGTCGGCCGCTTAACCGACTGAGCCACCCAGGCACCCCTCATTTCTTTTTAATAACTGAATAGTAATTCATTATATGTATATGCTACATTTTGTTTCTCCATTCATCCCTTTATAGATCCTGGGATGCGTCCACCTCTTGGTATTATGAAGAATGCTATTACGAACATGGATGCACAAATATCTTTTGAGGCTCTTGCTTTCAATTCTTTCATATATCCAGATATGGATGAGCTGGATCATATGGTAATTCTACCTTTAATTTTTAAGGAACTGCCATAATATTTGCTGTAATAGTTGTACAGTTTTCCATTCCTACCAACAGTGTACAGGGTTCTAATTCCACCACATCCTCACCAACACTTGTTACTTCCTGTTGGCTTTTTGTTTTTTTAATAAAAGCCATCCTAGTGGGCGTGTGAGGTGGTATCTCATTGTGGTTTGGATTTGCATTTCCCTGGTGATGAGTGATGTTGAGCATCTTTTCATAGGCTTATTGATCATTTGTATATCTCCTTTGGAAGATATACAAATGTCTGTCCAAGGTGTTTGCCCACTTTTAAATTGTATTCTATGTCTTCAAAAAAATTTTTTTAACGTGGGGCGTCTGGGTGGCTCAGTCGGTTAAGCATTTGACTTCAGCTCAGGTTATTATCTCAAGGTTCATGAGATCGAGCCCCTCTTTGGGCTCTGTGCTGACGGCTCAGAGCCTGGAGCCTGTTTCAGATTCTGTGTGTCTCTCTCTCTGCCCCTCCCCTGTTCATGCCCTGTCTGACTCTCTCTCAAAAATAAACATTAAAAAATTAAAAAAAAATTTTTTTATTTAAAAAAAATTTTTTTAATGTTTATTTTTGACAGAGAGAGAGACCTAGCATGAGCGGGGGAGGGACAGAGAGAGAGGGAGAACAGAATCTGAAGCAGGCTCCAGACTCTAAGCCGTCAGCACAGTGCCCGGATGCAGGGCTTGAACTCACAAGCCATGAGATCACGACCTGAGCTGAAGTCAGACATTTAATCGACTGAGCCACCCAGATACCCCATTTGTATTACATGTCTTTTTATTGTTGTAGGAGTTCTCTATATGTTCTGGACTGACCCTTTGTCAGATATATGATTTGCAAATCTTTTCTCCCATTCTGTAGGTTGCCTTTTCATTCTGTTAACTCTCCTTGGATGCCTGGTTTCCCATTTTGATGCAGTCTAATTTATCTGTTTTTTCTTTTTTTGCCTGTGCTTTTGCTGCCATATCCAAGAAATCATTGCCTAATGCAATGCCATGAAGCTCTTCCCCTGTTTTGTTTTGTTTTTTTAAAGGAGTTCTATAATTTTTAAAGGACACCTGGGTGGCTTAGTCTGTTAAGTGTCCGACTTTGGCTCAAGTCATGATCTCGTGGTTTGTGACTTTGAGCCCCACATCGGGCTCTGCACTGGTGATGTGGAGCCTGCTTGGGATTCTCTCTCTTCCTCTCTTTCTCTGCCCCTTCCCCAATTGTGCTCTCTCTCTCTCAAAATAAAGAAATAAACTCTAAAAAATTTAAAAAAAATAAACAAGTTCTATAGTTTTAGCTTTTACATTTAGGTCTATGATCCATTGTGAGTTTAATTTTTATATAAGGTATAAAATGAGAGTGTCCAACTTTATTATTTTGCATGTAAATATCCAGTTGTATCCCAGCACCACGTATTGAAAAGGCTATTCTTTCCCCCATTGAATTGTCTTGGCACAATTCAATTTGTCAAAAATGTGGACTCTCAGTTCTATTTCATTGACCTACATATCTATATTTATGCTACTATCACATTGTCTTTATTATTATAGCTTTGTAGGAAGTTTTGTACTCAAAAAGTGTGAGTCCTCTAATTTTGTTCATTTTCAAGAGTGTTTTGGCTGTTATGGGTTTCTTCTATGTCCATATGGATTTTAGGATTAGATTGTCAATTTCTCCAAAAAAGCCAGCTGGCATTTAGAGAAGGATTGAATTGAACCTGTAGATCAGTTTGGGGAGTAATGCCCTCTTAACAATAGTAAGTCTCCTGATTGATGAACGTGGGCTTTCTTTCCATTTATTTAGGTTTTAAATTTCTTTCAACAATGTTTTATAGTTTTCAGTATATAAGCCTTTTACTCTGTTAAGTTCACTTCTATGTATTTTATTCTTTTTTATGCTATTGTGAATGGAATGAATGGAATGATATTCTTTTTTTTTTTTTAAGTTTTATTTATTTAAACAACCTCTTCACCCATTGTGGGGCTAAGAACTCATGACCCCAAGATTAAGAGTCACATGCTTTTCCAGGGTGCCTGCATGACTCAGTTGGTTAAGCATCCTACTCTTGATTTCAGCTCAGGTCATGATCTCATGGTTGGTGAGATGGAACCCTGCACTGGGCTCTCTGCTGGAAGTGCATAGCCAGCTTGGGGTTCTCTCTCTGCCCCTCCCCCACTCGCTCACGCTCCGCCCCCCCCCCTTCTCTCAATGTAAATAAACATTTAAAAAAAGAAAAAGAGTCACATGCTTTTCCGACTGAGCCAGCCAGGTGCCCCTGGAATTATAGTCTTTTTTTTTTTAAAGCTTATTTATTTATTTTGAGAGAGAGCAAGCAGGAGCGGGGCAGAGAGAGGAAGAGAGAGAATCCCAAGCAGGCTCCTCGCTGTCAGAGTGAAGCCCAACATGCGACTCAAACTGACAAACCATGAGACCATGACCTCAGCTAAAACCAAGGGTCAGACGCTCAACTGAGCCATTTAGGCGCCCTTTTTTGTTTTGTTTTGTTTTTAATGTTTATTTATTTTGAAAGAGAGAGCAAACAGGAACAGGGGAGGGGTAGAGAGAGGGAGAGACAGAATCCCAAGCAGGCTCTGTGCTGTCAGCACAGAGCTGGACTTGGGGCTCAAACTCAGGAACTGTGAGATATGACCTGAGCTAAGATTAAGAGTCAGATGCTTAACTGACTGAACCACCCAGGCCCCCTCTCCCCCCTGGAATTATTTTCTTAAATTTATTTCTTTTTAATAAATTCTTTATTTTTAAAAAAATGTTTAGATTTATTTTTGAGAGAGACAGCGCAAGCCTGCTTGGAATTCCCTCTCTGCCCCTCCCCCCCCCAAAAATAAGTAAATAAACATTTTTTTTTCAACGTTTACTTATTTTTGGGACAGAGAGAGACAGAGCATGAACGGGGGAGGGGCAGAGAGAGAGGGAGACACAGAAGAGGAAACAGGCTCCAGGCTCCGAGCCATCAGCCCAGAGCCTGACGCGGGGCTCAAACTCACGGACCGCGAGATCGTGACCTGGCTGAAGTCGGACGCTTAACCGACTGCGCCACCCAGGCGCCCCGAAAATAAACATTTTAAAAAAGAAAAGGGTCCTATGCTTTTCCAGCTGAGCCAGCCAGATGCCCCTGGAATTATACTCTTTTTTTTCTTTTAAGTTTGTTTATTTATTTTGAAAGAGAGAGCAAGCAGGGGAGGGGCAGAGAGAGAAGGGGAGAGAGAGAGAATCCCAAGCTGATTGGTATAGAGACTGATGGTCTCTATACCAATATAGAGACTGACTGGTATAGAGACTGATGTGGGGCTCGAATCCACAAACTGTGAGATCATGACCTAAGTTGAAGTTGGACACTTACCTGGCTGAGCCACCCAGGTGCTCCTTAAGTTCATTTTTATATTTTCATTGCAGGTATATAGAAATACAATTGATTTTTGTGTTTTTATCTGCTATCCTACAAACTTTCTAGACTCGCTTATTAGTAATAATATTTTGTGGATTCCTTAGGATTTTCTATGTACAATGACATCTGTGAATAGAAAGTTTTACTTCTTCCTAGAGAAACATTTCCTAGATGGCATCCCTTTTATGCCCAGGCTTGTACTTGAGTTTCTCCCTGCAGCCTCTAGGCAGCTTTTTAAGCTGTGGACCAAATGGAAATGATAAAGCTTTTTGCAGCAAAAAAAGGAAGGAAGGAAGGAAGGAAGGAAGGAAAGGAAGGAAGGAAGGAAGGAAGGAAGGAAGGAAGGAAGGAAGGAAGGAAGGAAGGAGAAATAGTTTTGCTTCTTGCTTTCAAATCTGTATGCCTTTATTCCTTTTTATTGACTAACAGGCTTAGCTACAACTTTTTTTTTATTAATCTCTACACCAAAGTGGGGTTCAAACTCACCACCCCAAGATCAAGAGTCGTGTGCTCCACTGACTAAGCCAGCCAAGTACCCATAGCTACAACTTTTGTACAAGTTGAATAGACATGATGAGCATGGATATACTTCCTTATTCCTGATATTAGTGGGAAAGCCTTTTGATGTTGACTGTGATGTTATCTGTGCCTTTTTCATAGATGACCTTTGTCAGGTTGCGTGAATTCTCTTCTATTCCTAGTTTGTTCAGTGTTGGGTTTTGTTTTGTTTTAAATCATGAAAGTATTTTGGATTCTGCCAAATTATGTTTCGACTGAGATGATCATATGGGTTTTGTCTTCTATTCTAGTAATATGATATTTTGAATCAATTAATTTTTGGATGTTAAACCAACTTGCATTCTGGGATTAATCCTGTTTGGTCATGATGTGTAATCCTTTTTATATGTGGCAGGATTCAGTTGTGGGTTGTTTTTGTTTTTTTGTTTTTGTATGTGTATATATATATATATATATATATATATATATTTTTTTTTTTTTTTTTTTTGAGAGACCACGCAAACAGGGGAGAGGGGCAGGAGAGAGAGAGAATCTTAAGCAGGCTCCATGCTCAGCATGGAGCCCAACTTGGGGCTCAATCTCATACCCTGGGATCATGACCTGAGCCAAAATCAAGGATCAGATGCTTGGGGCGCCTGGATGGCTCAGTTGGTTAAGTGTTGACTTTGACTCAGGTCATGATCTTGGGTTCAAGAGTTTGAGCCCCACATGGGGCTCTCTGCTGTCAGCACAGAGCCCCCTTCGGATCCTCTATCCTGTCCCCCGGCCCCCAGTCTCTCTGCCCCTCCCCCGCTAATGCTCACTCTCTCACTCTCTCAAAAATAAAATAAACATTAAACGAAAAAAATATTTTTTAAAGTCAGATTCTTAACTGACTGAGCCATCCAGGCACCCCTGGCTGGATTCAGTTTGCTAGTATTTCATTGAGAATATTTATGTCTTTATCCATAGTGGATATTGGTCTGTAGTTTTCTTGCAATGTCTTTGTGTGATTTTGTATCAGAGTAATATTGATCTCACAGAATGAGTTGAGATGTATTACCTCTTCTTTTTTGAAAGAATTTCTTTTTTTGTTAAAGTTTATTTATTTTAGTAATGTCTACACCCAACGTAGGGCTTGAACCCCAAGATCAAGAGTCACATTCTATTCCAACTAAGCCAGTCGGTGCCTCCAAAGAGTTTCTGAAGGATTGGTAGTAATTATTCTTTAAACGTTTGGTAGAGTGCACCACTGAGGCTGTGTGAGCCTGAACTTTTATTTGTGGGAAGTTTTAAAATTATGAATTCGATCCCTTTCCTTGTTACAGGTATATTTAGATGTTTTACTTCTTCTTATGTCATCTTTGGTAGTTTGTATCTTTCTAGGAATTTGGCCATTTCATTTATGGTATCTAATTTATTGGCATACAATTGTTCATAGTATTCTTTTACAATGCTTTTTATTTCTGTATTAGTGTCGTCTCCTCTTTTATTCCTGATATTAGTAATTTGACTCTTCTTTCCTTTTTTTCTTGATCAGTCTAAATAAAGGTTTTTGTTGATATTCTCAAAGAAACAACTTTTGGGGGCACCTGACTGGCTCAGTCAGTAGAGCATGTGACTCTTAATCTTGGGGTCATGAGTTTGAGCCCCATGTTAAGTGTAGAGCTTACTTAAAAATTAATTAATTAATTAATTAATTTAAAAAAACAAAACAAAGAACCAACTTTCATTTTCATGGTTTTTCTCTATTGTTTTTCTATGCTCTATTCCATTTATTTTTGCTTTACTCTTAATTTTTTTCCTTCTCACTTTGAGTTTATTTTGCTCTTTTTCTATTTTTTAAGGTAGAAGGTTAGGTTTTGATTTAAAATCTTTCTTTTTGGTGTGCCTTTGTGGCTCAGTCGGTGGAGTGTCTGATTCTTGGTTTTGGCTCATGTCATGATCTCACGGTTCATGGGATTGAGTCCCATGTCAGGCTGCATATTGATACCATGGAGCCTGCTTGGGATTCTGTCTCCCTCTCTCTCTGCCCCCTCCCGTGTGTGCACACACGTGTGTCTATCTCTCTCTCAAAATGAATAAACTTTAAAAGATAAAATAAAATGCCTTTCTTTGCCTCTTAACAATTTTTGTCTTAAATTCTATTTGTCTGATACTATTATAGCCACTCTAGATATCCTTTAGTTATTTTTTGCATAATGTATCTTTTTCCATCCTTTTAGGTTCAGCCTTTTTTGTGTCTATGAATCTGAAGCGTGAGTCATGCAAAGAGTGGATAGTTGGGGTGCCTGGGTGGCTCAGTCCATTAAGCATCCGACTTTAGGTCAGGTCATGATCTCACAGTTTGTGAGTTCAAGCTGTCTGCTGTCAGCACAGAGCCTGCTTTGGATTCTCTGTCTCTCTCTCTCTCTCTCTCTCTGCCCCTCTCATGAGCTCTTTCTCTCTCAAAAATAAATAAACATTAAAAAAAAGAGTGTATAGTTGGACAATGATTTTTTTATCTGCCAATCTTTGCATTTTTATTGGAGAATTCAATCTATTTATATATAATGTAATTACTAATAACAGGTTTTACACCTGCAATTTTGTTTTATATATGTATTTTGGTTTTTTTGTTCCTCTATTTCTCCTTTACTCCCTTCTTTTGTGTTTGATAGATATTTTTAAATGTACCCTTTTAATTACTTTGTTGTTTCTTTTATTATATTTTTATAATTTTTTCTTAATAGTTGCTCTGGGGTTGCAATTAACATCATAATTTATAAGAATCTAGTTCAGATTAATACTGAGTTTCAATAATGTTCAAAATTTTACTCCAATATAGTTTCATTCTTTCTCATACTCCTTTGCTGTATTATTATATAAATTACATTTTTATACACTATGACCATATCAGTACCATTTTAGGGGCGCCTGGATGACTCAGTTGGTTGAGCATCAGACTTCACCTCAAGTCATGATCTCATGGTTTGTGAGTTTGAATCCCGCATCTGGCTGTCAGCGCAGAGCCCACTTCAGATCCTCTGTCCCCGTCTTTCTCTGCCTCTCCCCTACTTGTGCGCTCTCTCGCTCTCTCTCTGAATAAAAAAAAAAAATACCATTTTATAGTTATTGCTTCATGAAGCTATCTTTTCCCATTAGATAGGATAAGAAAAGAGTTACAACATAAAAACATTTATACCGTATTTTCTATTTCTTTATGTAGTAACTTTTACTGGTGCTCTTTATTTCTTCATGTGGATTCAACTCACTGTCTGGTGTTCTTTCATTTCAGCCTAAAGGGCAATCATTAGTATTTCTTGTAGGGAAAGTCTGCTAGTGACAAATTCTCTCAACTTTGGTTTATTTGTGTATGTCTTCATTTCTCCTTTGAAGAATCATTTTTTTGGTTATAAAATTCTGGGCTGACAGTCTTTTTCTTTCATTACTTTGAATATTTCATCCCATTGCCTCCTGGACTTCATAGTTTCTAAATGAGACATTAACGGTTGATCTTATTGAGGATCCTTTATAAATGATGAGTCGGTTTTCTATTGTTGCTTTCAAGATTCTCTCTTTATAGTCCAATAGTTTGACTCTGATGTGTTCAAGTGTGAATTTCTTTGAGTTTCTCTTACTTGGAGGTCACTGAACTTAGACATGTAGATTAATTTTTTTATTTAAAATGTGAGTGGTTTTGGTCTTGATTTCTCCAATTATTTATGCTCTTATTCTCTTTCTACTCCTTCTAGGACTCCCATTGTGCATATTCTGGTATGCTTGATGGTATTCCCACATGTCCCTGTGTTCTGTTCATTCTTCTTCATCCTGTTTGTTTTTAAGAATGGGCAATTTCTGGGGTGCCTGGGTACCTCAGTCCATTAAGTGTCTGACTCTTGATTTTGGTTCAGGTCATGATCTCACTGTTCGTGGGTTCAAGCCCCACATCAGGCTCTGTGCTGACAGTATGGAACCTGCTTAGGATTCTCTCCCTCCCTCTCTGTCCTTTCCCCACTCATGTGCTCATGCACGCTCTCTCTCTCTCTGTGTCTCAAAATAAATAAGTAAACTTAAAAAAAAATGGACAATTTCTATTTCCAAGTCTGTAGATTCTTTCTTCTACCCCTTCAAATCTACTGCTGAGTACCTACAGTAAGAAACTGTTTTAAATTCAGACTTTACTTTTCCTTAAAAAAGGAGCTTAGGGTTCACAACAAAATCAAGGAGAAGGTATAGGGATTTCCCATATACCCCCTGCCTCCAGACATGCATATCTTCCTGCATTATAACATCCCCAACCAGAGTAGTATGTTCGTTACAACTGATAAACCTACATTAACGCATCTTAATTACCTGAAGTGCATGGTTTAGATTACAGTACCCTTTTGGTGTTGTACATTCTTTGGGTTTGGACAAATATATCATAGCACGTGTCATTATTATACAGATTATTTTCATTGCCCTAAAAACACCCTTTTCTCTGGGGCACCTGGCTGACTCAGTAGAGCATGTGACTTTTGAGATTGTAAATTTGAGCCCCACGTCAGATGTACAGATTACTTCAAAAAAATAAAGTCTTAAAAAAAAAAAAAAACACCTCTCTGCTCTGCCTATTTATCCCTCCTTCTCCCCAGCCCCCAACAACCACTGATCTTTATAATGTCTCCTAGTTTGCACCTTTTCCAGAATGTCATATAGTTGGAATTATATAGTCTGTAGCCTTTTCATGTTGGCTTCTTTCACTTAGTAATATGCATTCAAGGTTCCTCCATGTCTTTTCATGGCTTGATTATTCATTTCTTTTTAGTGCTGAATAATATTCCGTTGTCTGGATGTACCACAGTTCATTTATCCACTCACCTACTGAAGGACATCTTGGTTGCTTCAACATTTGGCAATTATGAATAAAGCTGCTATAAACATCTATGTACAGATTTCTATGTGGACATAAGTTTTCAACTCCTTTGGGGAAATGCTGAATTATATGGTAAGAATACGTGTAATTTTGTTAAGAAACCACCAAACAGTCTTTCAAGGTGGCTGTATCATTTTGCATTTTCACCAGCAACGAATGAGAGTTCCTATTGCTCCACATCCTCACCAGCATTTGGTGTTGTCAGTGTTTCAGATTATGGCCATTCTGTTAGGTGTATAGTGGTATTTCACTGTTGTTCTTGCTTTAATTTTTTTTTAATGTTGAGTTATTTTTGAGAGAGACAGAGAGAGAGTAGAGGAAGGACAGAGAGAGGGAGACACAGAATCCGAAGCAGGCTCCAGGCTCTGAACTGTCAGCACAGAGCCCGATGCAGGGCTCGAACTCACGAAGGGCGAGATCATGACCTGAGCCGAAGTCAGAGGCTTAACCAACTGAGCCACCCAGGCGCCCCTCACTATTGTTTTAATTTGCATTTCCCTGAAGATATATATGTGGAGCATCTTTGCATATGTTTATTTGCCATCTGTGTATCTTCTTTGCTGAGGTGTCGGCTAATTAAGGTATTCGGCTTATTTTTAATCAGGTTGTTTATTTTCTTATTGTTGAGCTTTAAGAGTTCTTTCTATTTTAGGAAACAGTCCTTTATTAGGTATGTATTTTGCAAATATTTTGTCCCAGTCTGTGGCTTGTCTTCTCATTCTCTTAGTATCTTTTACGTATCAGAAAATTTTAAAAATTTTGATGCTTATTTATTTTTGAGAGAGAAAGAGAGAGAGTATGCACACACACACGTGAGCAAGCAGGGGAGGGGCAGAAAGAGAGGGAGACGCAGAATCTGAAGCAGGCTGTCAGCGTCAGCACAGAGCCTGATGCAGGGCTCGAACCACAAGATCATGACCTGAGCTGAAGTTGGAGGCATAAGGGACTGAGACACCCCGGCACCCCAGAAAATTTTAATTTTAATTAAGACTAGCTTGTCAGTTCTTTCTTCCATGGATCATGCCTTTGGTTGTGTATCTTTTTTTTTTTTAATGTTTATTTATTTTTGAGAGAGAGAAAGAGTGAGCGGGGGAGGTGCAAAGAGAGAGGGACAGAGGATCCAAAGTGAACTCTGTGCTGACAGCAATGAGCTGCCCCTCGGCTGGAGCTCACAAACTATGAGGTCATGACCTGAGCCGAAGTCCTATGCTCAACTGATGGAGCTACCCAGACTCTCCTGATTTTGTATCTTACAAGTCATCACCAGGGGCACCTGGGTGGCTCAGCTGGTTAAGCATCCACCTCTTGATCTCAGCTCCAATCTTGATCTCAGGGTCATGAGTTCAAGCCCCGCGTCAGGCTCTGTGCTGACAACTCAGAACGTGGAGCCTGCTTCGGATTCTGTGTCTCCCCCTCTCTCTGCCCCTCCCCCACTTGTGCTCTGACTCTCTCTCAAAAAATAAAATAAAATAAACATTAAAAAAAAAGTCATCACAAAACCCAGGTCACCTAGATTTTCTTATACATCATCTCCTAGGAGTTTTATAGTTTTGCATCTGTGATCTATTCAAGTCTGTGATCCATTTTCAATTACTTTTTGTGCCTTCACAAAAAGTGTGACGTGTATCCAGATTTATCATTTTGTATGTGATGTCCAGTTGTCCTGGCAACATTTGTTGAAAAGATTCTCTTTGCTCCATTTTATTGCCACTGTCCCTTTGTCAAAGAGCAGTTGATTATACTTATGTGAGTGTATCTGTGGACTCTCTGTGTCATTAATCCGTTTGTTTATTCTTTTGCCAATACCACATTGTCTTTTTTGTGTGTGTTTATTTTCTGAGAGAGAGAGAGAAAGCTAGTGAGGGAGGGTCAGAGAGAGAGAGGGAGACAGTGGATCCAAAGCATCCTCCTCAATGATAGCAGAGAGCCCGATGTGGGGCTCAACTCATGAGCCCTGAGATCACGACCTGAACTGAAGTGGGATGCTTGCCGCTTAACCGACTGAGCCACCCAGGTGCCGCCCACATTGTCTCGATTACTGTAGCTTTGCAGTAAGTTTTGAAGTCAGGTATTGTCATTTATCCAACTTTGTTCTTCTCAATATTGTGCTGGCTGTTCTGGGTCTTTTGCATCTCCACATAATCTGTAGGCTCAGTTTGTCAATATCTACCAAGTAACTTGCTGGGATTTTGATTGGGATGACATTGGATCTATAGATCAAGTTGGGAACAACTGACATCTTGACGATATTGAGTCTTCCTTACATGAAATATCTCTCCTTTATTTAATTCCTTGATTTCATTCATCAATTTCATACTTTCCTCACATAGATTTTATACAGTTTGTTAGATTTATACCTATGTATTTCATTTTTTTCCAGATGCTATTATGAATGATATATATTTTTTAATTTCAAATTCCACTTGTTCATTGCTAGTATGTGGGAAGGCAGTTGACTTCCACATATTAACTTTATATCCTTCAATCTTGCTATAATCACTTATTAGTGCCAGAAATTTTTTTGTCATTTCTTCAGATTTTCTTTTTTCTTTTAATTTTTTTAAATGTCTATTTATTTTTGAGAGACAGAGAGAGACAGAGGGTGAGTGGGGAAGGAACAGAGAGAGAGGGAGACACAGAATCCAAAGCAGCCTCCAGGCTCTGAGCTGTCAGCACAGAGCCTGATGTGGGGCTTCAACTCACAAACCGCGAGATCATGGCCCGAGCAGAAGTCAGATGTTTGACCAGCTGAGTCACCCAAGTGCCCCAGATTTTCTTTATAGATGAATATGTCATCTATGAACAAGGACACTTTATTTCTTCCTTTCCAATCTGTACCTTTTATTTCCTTTTCTCATCCTGATCATCCTGATGCATTAGCTAGAACTTTCAGTACAATGCTGAGAAGTGAAAGGGACCTCCTTACCTTGTACCTGATCTTAATAGGAAAGCTTCAAGTTTCTCACCATTGAGTATGTTAGCTCTACCTCCAACTCTTGACTGGGTTGGGTTGGGGAACCAAGGGTTCCTAGCATCGTGGGATCAAACCCCGTATTGGGCTCTGTGCTGAGCATGGAGCCTGTTTAAGATTCTCTCTCTCTCCCTCTCTCTCTCTCTCTCTCTCTCTCTCTCTCCCCCTTGCCTATCTCCCCCACTTGTGCTCGCACTCTCTCTCAAAAAAAAAGTATGTTAGCTCTAGGTTTTTTGGTAGATATTCCTTATCAAGTTGAGCAGTTTCTAGTAAATATTTCATTTCAGTTATTGTACTGTTCTACCCTAATTTCTATTTCAGTTTTTAAATAATTTTTATTTCTTTTTTTAATTTATTTTTATTTTTTAGGTAGGCTCCATGCCCAATGTGGGGCTTGAACACATGATCCTGAGATCAAGAGTCACATGCTTTACTGACTGGAGCCGGCCAGGCATCCCAATAATTTTTATTTCTTTATTGACATTCTCTATTTAGTGAGACATCATTTTCATATTTCCTTGAATTCTTTAGACATAGTTTCCTCTTTTTTTAAAAAAAAAAAAAAGTAAGCTCTACACTCAACACGAGGCTTGAACTCATGATCCTGAGGTTAAGAGTGTCACGCTTTGCCTACTGAGCCAGCCAGCCACCCTACTTCTTGCTTATAATAGCTGGTTTAAAGTCTTTGTCTAATAAGTCCAGTGTCTGGGTTTCCTCAGGGACCGTTTCTTCTGAGTGCTTTTTCCCCCCTGTGTATGACTCACACTTTCCTGTTTCTTTGCATGTCTCATATTTTTTGTTGAAAATTGGGTAATTTTTAAAAAAGATTTTATTTTTAATCTGTACATTCCATGTGGGGCTTGAACTCACAACCCCAAGATCAAGAATTGCACACTCCACCAACTGAGCCAACCAAGTCCTCAAAAATTGGGTGTTTTAATTAATGTAAGATGGCAACTCTGGAAATCAGATCTCCCCAACCATGGCTTGGGTTGTTGCTGCTTATTAGTTTATCAACTTTCATGGGCTAATTCTGTAGAGTCTTATTTTCTTTGTCATATGCGGTCTCTGAAGTTTCTGCCTGGTTTGCTTAGTGGTCAGTTAATGATTGGACAGAAATTTCATTAAATTCCTTGAAGCAGTAAGTTTCCTACTTTTTACCAAGGGTTCAGGCAAGCCTTCAACACTCTGGCAGTTTACTCTGCCTTATTCCTCACTTCCTGCATGAGCAGGACCTCAAGCTCACCAGAGTTGATGAAGAGATTGGAACTTCCTCAGGTATTTCCTGGATGTGCTCACAGTTCTGTAAACATTTGCAGATTTCTAGATCCCGAGGTAATCAGAGATTTCATAACCCTCCATCGACATTTCATTCCCCAATATTCCTCTTAAGTTTTTTAGCCAGCCTCTTGTTTGCTTCAGCTGGTGTTTCTGCCTCCGGCAGCTGGGACGTCAGACAATTTGCTGCTAATTGTTTAGACAAACAAAATAGAGTTTCTTGCTGTGAGAGTTCTGAATCAGGTCAAATAAAGACTAGTGCTATGAATGGGACTCTTCAAGGGAGCTTACAGATAGATCAAACGGTGACAGTTCTCTAGGGATGGGGCTGTTTGGGGAGTTCCACACCCATGCTGCCCCCTCTAGTGGCTGCTAGGCCACTGTTTTTCAAAGCTAGTGTAGTTGTGAGGCTGCGGATTTGTGGAGCTCCTGTGGAGTTGGAGAGAGGAGGATGGGGAAGAAGCCGGTCAAAATTCACTGTTCCTACTGACATTCGACCATTTTTCTTAAACAAATTCTCCTTCGATTTTTGAAAGCCTTGGTTTCCAGACTCCTAAAAACTTGATTTTGACAATTTTTACCAGTGTTATTGCTTTTATGGAGAAGCAGATTTTCAGATGTCCTTACTCTGCCATTCCAGAAGTGCTTCTTCAGACCACTTGTACTTTAAGAAGTATCAATGTTTAGATGCTATGGTCACTCATAAGAAAAATGGTCTTTGAGGGGCACCTGTGTGGCTCAGTCGGGTTAAGTGTCTGACTCTTGATCTCAGCTCAGGTTTTGATCTCTGGATAGTAAGTTCAAGCCCCATGTTGGGCTCCACACTGGGAGTGGAGCCTACTTAAAAAAAAGAAAAAGCAAAATGGTCTTTGAGTATACAGTCTATACTTAACATGAGGAAATAAAAGTTATTTTGGTGTGTTTTCTCCTTATAGCACAGCTTAAGTCCTTGCATAATGTGAAAGTGAACTTTCACTTCTTAGAAAGCATGTTAAGTTTTCACGACTCACATTATCCATCCCCTTGGGTCAAGATAGAACAGAAAACATTAGGATTCCTTGCTTCTGGAGAAGTTAACATTTTTAATGTTCTAAAATATAAAATTATAAAATATAATTTTCTTATTAATAACACGACCGAGGCTGAGGTTATTTCCTGACAACACTTTTTTTCTGTTTCCCTTATGCATGATCAGTCCCTAAATTCAGAATAACAAAATTATCAAGGCATCTTTTACACCAAAATCATCTTGATGCTTCCCTGGAAGCTGTTAGAATACACAAAAAATTTGCTTTCTCACTGCCTGGCACTCAGAAGGAAAGGCTACAAGGAGGGATGCTAAAAATAATTCGGTATGGTCGGTATGCTCCATGTTTTTAAAATTAGCTATCAGTATTCTAAAGAGCTGCCTTGGGGCACCTGGGTGACTCAGTCAGTTGAGCACCACCTCTTACTTTGCACTCCGGTCATGATCTCATGGTTTGTACGATTGAGCCCCCACTTGGGGCTCTGTGCTGACAGCGTGGAGCCTGCTTGGGATTTTCTCTCTCCCTCTTTCTCTCTGCCCCTCTCTGCTCACATGCTCACTCGGTCTCTCCCTCTCAAAACAAACAAACAAACAAACAAACAAACAAACAAAATCTGCCTTGTTCATCATGTCCATAATGTAGAGAAAGATGTCAAAGCCAAGAGAGGAGCGCATCCTTTCCAGATGACTTTTCTACAGGGTGAAGTTTGTGGCTGTGAATGGTCAGTGACTGCGAACTTTCCCAAATTGGTAAAAACATACTCATGTTCACATGCAAGGGCTTGCATGATGCCTATCAACAAATTTATTTCCAAGATCATTTTATGCCTTTGTTTAAAATAACTTTTTATTATCGATAGTAAGTTTGGTGTACATCTTACACAATAGACTGTAAGGCCCTCAAGATTTCTAAATATGTCCACTGTCCATATCACCCAGAGCTCAAGGCAAGTAAGGAAGGACAAATAGAATCATCAAAAATAAGTTGGTTGCAAAGGTAACTCTCCTTCCCCAGATCCTAATAATATTTCCTCTTCAGAGTAGCCATCAACAGAGACTTCATGAAATGCAGCAGTCACCAGTAGCTTCATGCTCTGTTGTCTTTCTCCTCGACGAAGCTTCTCTCTTTCACTCTGATATTGGACATCAGTAGGTCTCTAGATCATTCGGTCCTGCCAACAAGGAGGTTCTATTCTCTCCTTTTGTTTTCCCAAAGATTCTGCCATACTTGACAGGAGAACAGACTCATGGGTCTGACATCACCACCATAGCTGACCCTTGGACAGTGCAACCCATTGGCGCTCTGAGGCTTGAGGTTTCCAGAAAAATTTCAGTCCTAAAACAGAAGACTTCTATGGAGGGAGAAGCTAACCCACAGACGAGAAGCAGGAATATTTTTAAAGGAATTAGTGAAATTGAGAAGGCAAGATGGTTATGGCTATTGTGTTGGTATTTTTGGTAATGTGCTTCATGATCTTTTTTTTCATTAGTCATATGATGTAGCCCTTTTTCTCTCCTGGCTCTGGTTTCTAACCCTCAATTTAATAGACCATACTTGTGCCAACTGGAATAAACCCTTTCTCTAAAAAAAACCCTTGGTCAATGGGCCACTCTCCTAAATATCTCTACTGGTACTGTCCATACCACACCAAGCACAGAATGCCTCCTTGATTGCTGCATTTCCCCAACCAGTCTCTCAAAGTTTTGTTGTTTTTGATTTTAAAGAGCAGGTGGGGCTTCTGGGTGGCTCAGTCGGTTAAGCGTCTGACTTCGGCTCAGGTCGTGATCTCACAGCTCATGAATTCCAGCCCTGCATTGGGCTCTGTGCTGACAGCTCAGAGCCTAGAGCCTGCTTCGTATTCTGTGTCTCCCTCTCTCTCTGCCCCTCACCTGCTTGTGCTCTCTCTCTCTCTCAAAAATAAATAAACATTAAAAATTTTTAAATAAAAATAAAGAGCACATGAATGGGGGAGAGGGGCAGAGGGAGAGAGAGAGAATCTAATGTGGGGCTCCATCCCACAACCCTGTGATCATGACCTGAGCCCAAATCAAGAATCAGACACACAACCAACTGAGCCACTGAAGCACCTCATCTCTCAAAGTTTATGATGGGATCGAGTTTGGCTCAGATGATAGATTTTTATGGAGCCAGATTCTGAATTCCTCAGAATCTGTCACCTCATGAACACACCCCACAGAAATTTAGAATCATTTAAGATTCTCTATATGCTACCATATAGCAGGGGAGAGTATCATATAGGTAATCATTCACTCTTTTACAGATCATAAAATTTACTTACTTAAAGTTTACAAATATTTTGCCAAGTGGTACAACCTCACCATAAATGGGTTTTAGAAAATTTTCATGCCCCCTCATGTCCATTTAGAATTAATCTTGGTTCCCAAATCCCAGCCCTAGGCAACCACTAATCTACTTTGTCTCTATAAATTTGCCTTTTCTGGAATTTCCATACAAATGGAGTTTCACTTAACATAGTGTTTTTAAGGTTCATCCATGACATTAGCATGTGTCAGTAGTTTGTTACTTTTTATTGCTGAATAATATTCCATTGTATGGGTAAAATACATTGTATGGGTAAAATACAACCATACATTGTCTGGTTGATAGACATTTAGGTTATTTTAAGTCTTGACCTATTCTGAATAATGCTTCTTTTTTTTAATGCTTATTTATTTATTTTGAGAGAGATAGAGCATGAGCAGGGGAGGGGCAGAGAGAAAGGGACACAGAGAATCCCAAGCAGGCTCCACACTATCAGCACAGAGCGTAATGCGGGGCCCAAACACATAAACTGTGAGATCATGACCCTGCCCAGATCCAGAGTTGGACGCTCGACTGACTGAGCCACCCAGGCACTCCTCTGAATAATGCTTCTATGAACATTCACATACAAGTGTTTATGTGGATGTATATTTTCATTTCTCTTGGGTAGATGCTTAGAAGTGGAATTGCTGAGTTGTAAGGCAGTCTTACATGTAACTGTTTTTGAAACTGCCACACAGTTCTCCAAAAGACAGCACCATTTTACCTCTCTTTCAACAATGTATCAGAGTTCCAATTTCTCCACATCCTTGCCAACATTTGTTATTGCCTTTTTTACTATAAACATTCTAGTGGGTATGAAATGGTATCTTATTATGGTTTTAATTTGCATTTTTCTAATGACTAATGAATGGTATCAAGCATCTTTTCACTTTTCACTTTTCTTATTAGCCATTTGTGTAACTTCTTTGATGAAATGTCTGTTCATTCTATTGCCCATTATTTGATTGAGTTGTTTGTTTTCTAACTATTGAGTGGTAAGCATTATTTATATATTATGGATACAAATCCTTCATCAGATATGTGTTTTCCAGATATTTCCTCCAGTCTGTAACTTGTCTTTAAATTTTCTTGAAAAAACTGTTAATGTTTATTTATTTTTGAGAGACAGAGAGAGACAGAACGTGAGTGGGGGAGGGGCAGAGAGACGGAGACACAGAATCCGAAGCAGGTTCCAGGCTCTGAGCTGTCAGCACAGAGCCCAATGTGGGGCTCAAACTCACAAGATCATGACCTGAGCCAAGGTCGGACTCTCAACCGACTGAGCCACCGAGGAGCCCCAGTTTTCTAAATGATATATTTTGAAGTGCAGAGGTCTTGGAATTTTGATGATACCCAGTTTATCAGTTTTTTCAGTCATACAGTTTTTTTCAGTCATAGACTGCTTTTGGTCCAACAGAACACAGTCCATCTTAAAAAGAAAGAAAGATGGGAATGCAAGCTGGTGCAGCCACTCTGGAAAACAATATGGAGGTTCCTCAAAAAACTAAAAATAGAACTACCCTACAACCCAGCAATTGCACTACTAGGTATTTATCCAAGGGGTACAGGAGTGCTGTTTTGAAGGGGCACATGCACCCCAATGTTTACAGCAGCACTATCAACAATAGACAAAGTATGGAAAGAGCCCAAATGTCCATCGATGGATGAATGGATAAAGAAGATGTGGTGTGTGTGTGTGTGTGTGTGTGTGTGTACACACACATACATACACACACACACACACACACACACACACAAAATGGAGTATTACTCGGCAATCAAAAAGAATGAAATCTTGCCATTTGCAACTACGTGGATGGAACTGGAGGGTATTATACTAAGTGAAATTAGTCAGTCAGAGAAAGACACAAATCATATGACTTCACTCCTAAGAGGACTTTAAGAGACAAAACAGATGAACATAAGGGAATGGAAACACAAATAATATAAAAACAGAGAGGGGGACAAAACATAAGAGACTCTGAAACATGGAGAACAAACTGAGGGTTACTGGAGGGGTTGTGGGAGGGGGGATGGGCTAAATGGGTAAGGGGCATTAAGGAATCTACTCCTGAAATCATTGTTGCACTATATGTTAACTAATTTGGATGTAAATTTAAAAAAATAAAAAATAAAACAAGTTAAAATAAAAAGAAAGAAAGGAAGGAAGGAAGGAAGGAAGGAAGAAAGAAAAAGAAATACACTGTCCATCTTAGAATAGGTAGAAGCTTTTTTTTTTAAGATTTTTTTTCTTTAAGTAGTCTCTACACCCAACGTAGGGCCAGAACTGATGACCCTGAGATCAAGAGTTGCATGCTCCACTGACTGAGCCAGCCAGGCGGCCCAGTAGAAGTTTGTTTTTTTTTTTTCAATGTTTTATTTTTGAGACAGAGAGAGACAGAGCATGAGCAGGGGAGGGGCAGAGAGAGAGGGAGACAGAATCCGAAGCAGGGTCCAGGCTCCGAGCTGTCAGCACAGAGCCTGACGCGGGACTCGAACTCACGGAGTGTGAGATCATGACCTGAGCTGAAGTCGGACACTCAACCGACTGAGCCACCCAGGCACCCCTAGAAGTTTTAATCTAAGAAATCTTTGCCTAACGCAACGTCTGTTAACTATTCTCTTGTTTTCTTCTAGAAATTTTGTTTTAGCTGTCAAACTTAAAAAGACTTTTTTTTTTTTTTAACATTTATTTATTTTTGAGAGACAGAGAGAGAGTGCAAGTGAGGGAGGGGCAGACAGAGAGGGAGACAGAATCTGAAGCAGGCTCCTGGCTCTGAACTGTCAGCCCAGAGCCCAACATGGAGCTCTGACTCATGAAGGGCAAGATCATGACCTGAGCTGAAGTTGCACACTTAACCACTAAGCCACCCAGGTGCCCCTTGGCTGTCACATTTAAGTCTATGATCTTTTTGAGTTAATTTTCTGTATATGGTATGACTTGAAGGTCATACCATAAGTTCACCTTTTTGTGTGTGGATAATCAGTTGTCCCAACACATTTGTTGAACAGACTATCCTTTCCCCCCAATGAATTGCCTTAGCACCTTTGTCAAATATCAATTAAATATAAATATAAGGATTTATTTCTGGACTCTCAGTTCTGATCTATTAATCTCTATGTCAATCCTTATGCCAGTACCACTGCTGAGGAGATCTTAATATGGAAAATTATTAATACATTCTGCAAGCTAATGACTCCTCAGAACTTGAGAATGGCAACTCCAGAAAGTGGGACTCAGACAAGTATTCTTATACATGGTTCAGAAACAGCATAATAAGCTTTTAATAAGGCATGTTGGCTTGAGGTGATACCGATCTTAAATTTCACTCATTCTTTTTTTTTTTAAGATTTATTTATTTTTAAGAGAGAGCTCAAGCAGGAAAGGGACAGAGAGAGAGGGGGACAGAAGAGCTGAAACAGTCTCCACACTAACACCAGTGAGCACAATGCGGGGCTTGAACTCATGAGTGGTGAGATCACAACCTGAGCCTAAGTCAGATGCTCAACCAACTGAGCCACCCAGGTGCCCCAAATTTCACTCATTCTAACACATCTATAAGTAAGTTGCATTTGTAAATAGTATCATTGGTTCCATATTAAATGTAATACATCAGTTGGCCTTGTTTGCAAGACTATCTAGGATGGTGGCCAGTGGAACGCTCCATTTTTCATGTTGATGTAGTTCTTTGCATAGGGTTCAAAGGGCTGGTTCTCTTTCTTACCTGAATCAAGCTGAAAAGTTAAATTTGTAACCACGACCATGCCAGAAACATAAACTGACCATAACATTACAAGTTGGTAGGTCTTTTGACAAACATTCTGCTCCCCCTCTCCTTCCAAGAACTTGTTAGCATTGTATTTTCCTCGCCTCCTGGAAGTTAGTCATGGCAATGACTTGATGTGGCCATCAAAATTAGTGATGGGTGGAAGTTTTGTAAGCCTGTAGAGAATTCACCAAGCTTCCTATTCCTGTCTCATGGAAGTGTACGATGAGATGGAGCCTCCCTCAACCTTAGGAATCCCTGAGTGCCATGCAGAAATCCCCCCCACCCCAATGCTGCTTAACCCACATTAAACTCTGTGGCTTGAATAAGAAATGTTAGTTGTGCCAGGGAGATATTTGAGATGTTACTGTAACATAGCCTAGCTTATTATTTTTTTAACCTAGCTTATTATAACTGCTACAAGCTATGCTTAATGTGAAAACACTGCCTAAAAGTCTGTCAAATTGTTGGTTTGGAACCTGATCTAGGAGCTAGGTTTGGGTTCCATTCCTGGCTCTGCTAGACCAGCTCAAGCGCACAAGTCTGGTTAAGCATGAGGGGTCCATTATCCCTTCAAGATACACATATTTACCCAGTCTGCAGGGGAAAGAATTTATTCTCAAGAGTCAGATTGCCTGAGTTGGAATCTCAGCTTTTATGCAGGGGACAGTTTTAGCCATATTTCTTAATTTATGTGGACATTTCCACATATGTACAAGGCACACAACAGTCTATATACCCTTTGGAATAAATGTAAAGCATTTAGGATAGTGCCTGGTAGATAGTGCTTTGTGGGTGTTAGCTGTTGGTGAGGAATGGCTCTTGCTGAACCTCTTCACCTCTACTCAGCCATACATCCAGAACATGCCAGGCACACCCATTCCTCTCTCTTCTATTGGAGAGCTGAGCGCGGAGCAGAATAGTCAACCTGGGGCGGGGGGCGGGACATAGGTCCAATTCAAATTCTAAAATTCTGAGCCTTGGGGCACCTGGGTGGCTCAGTCGGCTGAGCGTCCTACTTTGGCTCAGGTCATGATCTCGAGGTGCATGAGTTCGAGCCCCGCGTTGGGCTCTGTGCTGACAGCTCAGAGCCTGGAGCCTGCTTCAGATTCTGTGTCTCCCTATCTCTGCCCCTCCCCCGCCCATGCGCGCGCTCTCTCTGTGAAAAATAAATAAACTTAAAAAAAAAAAAATAATAAAATAAAATAAAATTCTGGGCCTGGCTCTAGATGAGAGCTGTAACAAAAAATGAAATTGAGAGCTATGAATATGTCCTAGGTTATAAGCGCAGTTAAACATCTAGAAAGTTCATAGTAAGTTTCAGAACTTGGAACTGACCAAGTCTAACTGGCTTCAATCAGCGGGAACCTGAAAGCAAAAGTCACATTCCCATTTCACACCCAAAGAATTCACTTAATACACGTTGGGTGTCTGGTTTATTCAAACGTGGGGCAGAGCCCCGCCCCCATCCAAGGAACAGGAAGTGAATAGCTAGGAGCTATGGGGCTGAACAGGGCAGGGCTGTGCAGGTATCACAAGGTAAAAGGAGCTCAGCTGAGCAACCAGAGTTGCAGAATGGGGACCAGGCTGAGCAGGAGAAGCCCAATCCCATGGGGCATGGCCCCAGAACTCATGGCCAAGGCATAGAACCTGGCCACCTCCTCGTTGGGGTTGCCCTGGGCCGGGTCGAACCACATCTGGATGCAGCGGCCGCTCCCTCGGCTGTAGTTGCTGAGTTTGTAGGAGTGGCTCCAGATGCCCTCACACAGGGCTGCGGGCGTGGGGAAATAGAAATGGAAGTGGTGGCAGGCAGCTCCCACTGGGCACCGGTTATGCCCTGTAGGGGAGATGGAAGACCTTCAGCCACTGGGCCCAGAACTAACTTTGTTTCCACCAATCTCACAGCCCCAATATGCCAGCTCCACACCCCACACCTCTGCCTCCAAATCTCTCCCTCCCTGACCTGCCCAGGCCCTCACCTGCGCTCCAGTTCCAGCCCTTGTGCCAGTTGCTCTTGCAGGTGTAGGACGTGCGACAGTCCTCCCACCATTGCTGACAGTCCTCCTTGCACAGGGGCACGTCCAGGAAGCGTTCCTTGCGCCAGCTCTGGTTCACCTGGGAGAGGTGAGTGGAGAAAAAGGGCTCAGGTTCAAGATTCTCGGCAGCTCTGCCCTGAAGAGAGAGCTGGAGAGGCAGCCCGAGGAGTTGTCTGGGAGGCTTAGCTCCTCTGCAAAGTTGGGGGTCCAGGGGAGGACAATCATACCTGCTGGATCCAGGGCCCCAGGTTGGGGGAGCACTCATAGAGGCAGGTGTCCTGGATGAAGTGCTGTTTGCAGGCGGGTGCCATCTGTCCACAGTGGTCCCAGTTGAATCTGTACAGGTAGGAAATGTCCTTATGGGCTTCCCGGCTGGTGTTGGCAAAGCAGCAGGAATTCTTCTTCCAGGGGCTGCACTGGGTGGGGGAGACACAGGCACTAACTCCCATGCCTGGCACAGCCACAGTATTCCCATGCGCAACCTCTCCCCCTTTAGTCTTTTTTAAATTATTTATTTATTTTATTTATTTATTTTTATTTATTTTTTTAATGTTTAGTTATTTACTTGGGGGTGGGAGAGAGAAAGAGAGAGAGAGAGGGAGAGAGAGAAAATCCCAAGCAGGCTCTGCGCTGTCAGTACAGAGACTGACATTGGGCTCGATCCCATGAACTATGAGATCATAACCTGAGCTGAAATCAAGAGTCCCACACTTGACTCACTGAGCTACCAAGACTCCTCCCACTTTTATCACCTAACACAGTCAGTCTTTCAGAGAAATACTTGCCACTGGGGGACCCTCTTTGGGGGAAGTGCAGCCATTATAAAATTCAATAATCCAAATCCCTATTGAGCTCCTACTTACTCTAACCCAGAAGGTAGAGACATAACAATGAAAACTCATCGACTGCTTTGGAAAGAGATTAAGCAGGGGAGAGGGATGGGGAAGGGCAGTTTTCTAGACTTGTCAGACAAGCCTCATTTAGAAGGTGACAAAGACCCAGAGGTGAGGAGGCAAGCTAAATAAATTGGAACCTCAGAATAGATCTAATTACATAAATACTCAAAACAGTGAATGAATAGTTTAGAATTCAGTTTAAAAGCAAAATATTAAAATGTGCTCTTTAGGGGCGCCTGGGTGGTTTAGTTGCTTAAGTGACTGACTTTGGCTCAGGTCAGGATCTCATGGTTTGTGAGTTCGAGCCCTGCATGGGGCTCTGTGCTGGCAGCACAGAACCTGCTTTGGATTCTGTGTCTCCCCCTCTCTCTGCCCCTCCTCTGCTCATGCTCTATCTCTGTCTCTGTCTCTCTCAAAAATAAATAAAATAAACATTGTTTTAAAAAGCTTAAAAAACCACAATAAAAACAAAAAAACGTGCACTTTAAAAGAAGTTAAAATCAAGGCTGCTCAAAGTATGCAAGTTACACTGTCACTTAGCTGCAGGCTCAGTGATTCTGAGCAAGCACTAACTGGGGACTGTGATCATTATCTGCTACTGAGGTCAAAATGAACATTTACATATTGGAATGCATTTTACAAGTGACTTCCCTTTTGTGTTTTCTTTACAGTTATGCATCATATTGCTTTTTTTAATGCTTAGATAGGTCCAGGATATTAAAGGGGTTGTGACAAAATAATTTTCATAGAAAAGAGACCTCAGGTCCAACAAAAAGGTCAAGAGCCCCAGTGGAAATGATTGCTAGATGCATGAATCAATGTGCCTCACACCCAGCCTCAAGACTGTGAGAAATCTACTTTTCTCGAGCTGTTTGGGGCTGGAGGGAAAGAAACCACAATGTGTTGTGTGCATTTGCTGCTCTCAGATTCTTGGGTCAGTTTCTGTCTAAACTCTGAAATCAAAATCAGCCCCATGGGTCTGATGTGTCTGACGGGTCTCTCATGTGTCATTTCCCAGGCTCCTCTCTGGACGTGCTTCCTGATCTGTGTAATGCAGAAACCCAAGAACCAAGGAGCTGAGGTGCTGGCATTGTACTGACGACACTGGGCACACAGTATGTGGTAAGCCAGTAGTTGCCCGCATTAGTGCAAACTCAAAGTCTCTCAGGTGGCCTTCCTGCCTCCACCATGGAAAGGGTTTGATGCTTCTATCTCTCGCTGCCCTCTTCCTGAGTCAGCACCTTCCCACCTCAGATCACCCCTCCGCCCACCTGCTCATGCAGCTCGTCTTCTGGGCTTGGCTTTTCCTTGTGGTGCTTGGCATCCATACAGACATTGAGAAGCTCAGTCCTGGGCCGGGCTGCCCACACTGCGGCCACCCCCGCCAGAAGGAGCAGCAACTCTGTTGTCACCAGCTGGGCCATGTCGGTGTCTGAAGGAAGACCTGTGGTCAGTGGCACCAAGAAAAGCAGAGGTGGGGCCTCCAGGTGTGTGGGAATAGCCCCAGGTGGGTGGAGCCTCCAAGAAGCCTGGGCCCTGTCATGCCCCACCCCTACCCCTATCTTCATAGCCTCAGGGAGAGGAGGGATCAGACACCGCCCTCTGGGACAGTCCTTGCTAGTGTCATTAGTGACTTCTCCAGGTGGACAGGAGGATCAAATGATGAAACTAAGGGATGGGGTTTGGGCAAAATGAAGAAATAGCCGGGAGATTGCCATAGGTCCACAGTCTTGTTTGAAATCCTTGGAGGCAAGTGTTTCAGAATTTCAAGTATTTAGGATTTTGTAAAAGGTAATACAATTCACCTGCACGCAACAGTCAAGCTATACATTCTGTACTGAAATAGCTACACTGGTGGGAGAAATAAAAACTGTAATAACCTCACATTAATTTTCAGGTCAGATTTTGACACCAAATGACTTTGTGCAAACTTTGACAATAACCTCAGTTTTGGAGCTCCAGATAAGCCGCAGACCTAAGTTTAAAACAAGACAACAAAACCCAGCCCCAGTTCCAGCCCTTCCCAGCCTCATCATTTGGCCTCTCCCGGAGATCCTGCGCCTCGGGGAATGTCCCAGGGCACAGAGGGCTGTGGGCAGCCAGCTGGACAGCCTCCAGGGCCTTGGGGAGGTTCCTGCCCCCGACCACAGAGCTGGCCTCCCTTTGGCCTTCGTAGCACCTGAATCCTCTGAATTCAGACACTGAACCTTGGGAGGGAACTGACCGTTCCTTCACCCCACCGGTCACCAGGCGCCTGGGCTCTCCTAAAGTTTGGCATTCGTTTCCCATGGCTCCCAAAGCGCACACGCCCCTCTGCTCAAAGTTGCCTTGTCTCCACACTGCCTTGCCCTCCCCGCCCTGTCCTGTGGAGCTCAGGCAGCTTCCTTGGCCTCCTGGACGGGACCTGAGCTGGGTGGCCTCCAGGCTGACTGCCTGGCAGGGCTTGGGAAACCTGGAATTGAATTCCCACCTCCCCTCGCCTCCTCGCCCCTCACCTTTCCACAATCCAATATTCTGCTGCTCTATTTACTCCAGTGTTTATTCATTCTCTCACTTGGTAATTCATTCATTCCAGGACCCAATCATCTTTCTAATGACCCAATCACTCACTGATTGGGTCACAAGACAAATCAGTACTCTTGGGAGCACCAGGTGACTCTTTGGATCAGGTTCTTTGGGGAAACACGGTCTAGCAGTTTAGAGCACAGTTCTCAGCCCTAACACACCACCTCTGGCTTGACCTTGGGGGAAAATAACTCAAATTATCTTGAGCTTTCGCGTCCTCATCTGAGCACTAAATGTAGGGGAGAAAACCCTAACAAATGAGAGTCAGCTGGGCACGGATTGTGTCATCAGTTGGCTCAGGCTGAGGGATGTGCCCCACCTACCATAATAGAGACCCCCCAAGATTGATACAGGCCCCTCGATTCCAGAGCTCCTTCAGCTTTGTCCCTTGCACCTTCGCTGTGCTGAGGCTTTCATGGAGGCCGCTGATGGAGAGTACTAGGGAGGCCTGGGTGGAGGCTGAGAAGGCCCTTCCCCAGGCTTGGTGGGCCCCACCTGGTCGGTCAGTAGTTTTTCTTGCTGTGGTGGTTGCTCTCTAGAGTCAGAGCTCTCTTCTCCCTGCAACCTATGCACTCTGCAAGTTGCTCTCCACATTCCTAGTCTCAGCTTCAGATACTGGTGCAGCTATGCCCCCACCAACCACCATCACCCTGAACACACACAACCCAGGGCCCCAGACGTGAAGCGCTAAGAACCCAGCACTGTGCTGAAAGGTCAAAGTCTGCTGGTTCTAGTTCGGTGGTGGACACCAGCTTGTGGTTTTAACCTTGGGCAGACCCTGCTCTGCTCTGGGCCCTTAGCTTCCACTTCTGATTTCTCTAGGATTTAGGCAAAGTGGATCCTCTCGGTGCAGCAAATTCTTTAGCACATGCTGAGAGCACAGCGGGGTGTGTTGCCTCTACTAAAGGGGTGGGGAGTGGCATACCTGGGAGAGGAAGTGGTTCCTGGTCTGGCTCAGGCCTCTGCTCCGCTCTACAGTCCCCCTTGCCTTACTCCGGGGCACAGCCGCGGTTTAGTGGCCTAGGAGACGGGCAGTAGGTCAGGCAGCAGGGAATGTGGCCCAGGAGTGGAGCCGGGATCGGGCGAAGGCCACTCAGCAGTTAATTCCTTTTTTTTTTTTTTTTAAGTAAAATAGCTATTTATTCAGCCTCTTGTCATGCCAAAATGTTTTGTGCATATACCACTATAATTAGCACACCCTCTGTAACAGGCAAAATTGTACATCAAATTATATATCATGTTACCGGATTATATAAAAATGTAAAGTGAAAATGATTTTTCAATTCCTTTTAACGTTACTAGTAAACAATTCAGCAGTAGATATGAGGCACAAACTCTTAGTAAAATATGACACAGGAAGAGCAATAATGTAATTCTCACTTAACTTGTCACAATTTGTTATGAATATACAAAGACAAGTTTCTAAAGTGTTATATTTACTAAGATTCTGGCAATAGCTTTATGTAACAAGACACAGCATACCAGGCTTGCCACTCAACTTGTTTATGGTAAGACTCAGCTTCAGTATGAAGCTGTTAAAAAAAAGAAAAAATTAGAAGTCTGCTTTTTTGTTTTACATGCTAAGTATCTTGGCAAGTATGCCATTAACCACAGTATGGAATTTAAGAGCAGGAATAAGGGGTTAATAAAAGCTAAACACGGCAGCCTAAACAAAATTCATACAAAAATAAAATAACTATCACGGGTTACATA
Organism: Acinonyx jubatus; assembly: GCF_027475565.1. Classification (NCBI taxonomy): domain Eukaryota; kingdom Metazoa; phylum Chordata; class Mammalia; order Carnivora; family Felidae; genus Acinonyx; species Acinonyx jubatus. The sequence goes on along the minus strand of NC_069390.1, from coordinate 54,634,076 downwards.
AAATTTTCCTGACCGGTTAAAACTAACAGTGTAAAACTTGCGTTTTAGAATCTTTAGCTATCAAGTTCAAAAAGTACCAGTGGCTATTTGAAATGATTCCTCTCCAGAGCCAAAGTGTAGTCAAAGTTAATTCAAATGTTATAACACATTCTAATGCTAAAAAACATTCAGTATTATTGAAGTGGAGGTAAATCCCAGAACTTTTGGGGCTTTGTCGTGCTGCAAAAGGCTGTTACTCTGGTTCACTTAAAGCAGCAAATGACAAGAGTCCAAGGATGTCTAAGGGCAAGACTGCTGTACCAGCTCTGACCTCCCCATGAAGCATGGCTACTGTGTCCACAAAAACAGGGTGTGTGAGGATAAAAGGCACGCTATTCTTCTAGCTAAAGAGATAGCAGCCCCCCCCCCAAAACCTAAAAGCTCCTTCCCCAGGTAAATAAAAGTATATAAGGGGAAAAATTAAAATACACTTATCTACTGAATAAGAATTTTGAAATATCAGTGTAATCCCTATTTCCAAAATGTTAACTAGAGTCATCTGGTCATTTCTAATTACATCTTAAATGATATATCCAGATTCGATTTCTGTTGATGTATCATTAGATACTTCGAGTCAAAAATAGTAATTATATCCCCAAATCTTAACCACTAGCACAACTGCAATGTATTATCTCCCAGAGTTGTTAAGCACTGGAAGAGAAAAAACTGATGTTCAAGCAGCAGGCAACAGTTATGGCCCTTTCACACGGAGGCATCTGAGTGGCTACTGAATAGTCCAGTAATAATTCTAAAAACAAGAAAATTCATGCATGTTAGTAATTATGTCACAATTTTCACCGTTGAAATTTCCTTAGACATTGCACTTTCTTTATAAAGGAATCCTGATTTTTCTTAATATTATGACAAGTCGGGACTTGAACTAGCAGCCTTCTTTTTCTTCTTCCTACTGTGTTTCTCATGCTTCTTTTTCTTTTTTGTTTTTTCTTTTCCCCGTTCTTCACTGCTTTTCTTCTTTTTTGCTCATACTTCTTCAACATGATCTGATTCTGATAAGGACTCAGACGATAAAGGTTTATCTTCAGGACGCATCTTTCTTTTTTGCTGAGTCCTTTAATGTCCTTGTCTTTCTCAGTTGCATCCTTTGACTTCTTTTTCTTTTTTTAAACTATCCTTACTGTCCCATTCAGTTTCTGGCATGGAGCTTTCAGAAGATTTATGCGAACGATTCTTCTTTCTCTTTTTTCTTTTTCCTTGTTTTTTATCCTCATCTTCAGAATCCAAAGAACTGCTGGAAGAAGCAGAGCTTGATGAAGAAGATGAATACCTACCAGATTTCTTTTTTTTTCCTTTCTCTGTTTTTTTTGGATGAGCCCTCACTTCCACTTACTAATTTCTCCCTGTGTTTTTCCAGTTCTTTCTTCCAATTCTCATTTTCTCTTCAAATTCAGCCAATGCCTTGGAGGCTTTCTTTTTCTTCTCTAGTTGTTCTTTCACTTCTTCCCAGGTAGGCCTTGGTTGATTCAGATAATTTTGGATCATTGGCCCTGAAGACTGGATTGGACCCCTGGATCTGGCCATTGCTATTGGGTTCATAGAGGCCACTCGATTTTCCTGCTGCCCCATGGTGCGGGACTAAGCACACAGTCAGGCACAGAGGAAGATCAAGCCAGAGAGGTGGCCGAGGTGGGCCCACCGCAGGTCCTTCGGCCTACTCAGCAGTTAATTCTTGCACGTCAATTATTGTGGACACTAGCCAGCTTCCACAGGAAGTGGGTGGATTAATAGTGCCGGCCTAGGGCCAGTCCCCAGCCCCACTGACCCCATTTTCTACCCCAGACTCAGGTCTGATAAAACCTTGCAGCCTGAGTTGCCGAGTCCTTTAAAACAATCTGATCCACTTCCAACCCCCTGTCCTTGTTATACAGAAGAGAACGAGACCCAGAGAATCAGGATAGAACCAACTGCAGGGCAAGGGCTGGAGTGCAAGCTTCCAAGCTCCCAGCCAGCTGTAGAGAGCACAGAACTCTCCAGTCCCCAACTTATAGATCCAGCAACTCCTCCAAATTCATCAGCCCCAGGCATTGCTCACCTCCAGCTGCACAATCAGATGTTCAGATGCCCAGAACCCCAGGCCCCAGCCCTCCTCTCTCCACTCCCCTGCCCCCCACATCTACCCATACAGGTGCCCCATCTATGGCATTATCAGAGTCTGGTCTCATGTAGACCCCTCCCACCTCTCTCACCCTAGCCAAGGACACAAGCCTTCCTTTTATCATGGTGGTACCACTTTTGGGGAAAGGGAAGAGTAGAGGAGCAAATTTGGGCACGAGAAAATACCAAGCTTTGTTTTGTCACAGCGCCTGTGTGCAACCCAGGGAGAAGTAGTTACAGAGACGAAAGCCTAGAGGAAGGGTCTAGGTTGGATGCAGATGTGGGAGCCATCAACCTATGGATGGCAATAGAAGTTTAAGAAAGATGGAGCCTCAATACCCTGGGGAAGGCCGTAGGTCTGGGCCCATGGAACAGGGAGAGGGTGGGATTGCTGGGGGAGCAGCCAAGCCCTAAAGGGTCTGCAAAGAAATGGACTCCCAGGAGACCCCAGCTCATGCCCTGCTTTCCCTCTCCCTCAGAGTGATCCTTACTTGAATCCTGTGACAAGCAGGGAGGGTTCAGCCCTCTGAAGACCTTGGCAGATAAGGCACCATTGGACCCTTCAGACCTCTCTTCTGGCTTTATAGGACCAGACAGCCTTCTCCTGATTGGGGAAGAATGACCAGAGATCTAGGAATGTCTTAAGGTGGGAGCTCTTTCAGATTGGACTTGTCCCTGCCCGCACCCTCCACCCCTGCCCTGGGGGCTGATCATTAACTGGGCTTTGTGGCCCCTCCACCAGGAGAGTAAGGCCCTGGGCCCTGATGGCTTCAGAAGTAACCAGCCACTGGGAGGTGATTTGGGGGTGGGGTTATGACCTGTGGGGAGTCCCTGCCCTTGTTGAGCCTCAAGCCTGGTTCTGAATCTGAGATCTGGGTGCTGGGGCGGGGGGTGAAGCAGCCACCTAGGAGCAGATCCTGAGAGAGTTATCTGCCTAGACCGGAAGATTAATATCAGCAAGGTGAGCTATCCGCATCCTTGTAGGACCCAATCTGTAGGCTGCCCTGTGACCAGACAAAGATAACAGGAAGGTGTTTGGCCTACAAAGGGAGAGGCCCTGGGCTGCAGGGAGTGGGGGTGGGAGAAACTGGAGCTTCACCTGAGTGCCAGCCCATCAGCTGTGGAAACTGTGGTTCCCAGGCAGCAAGGTGAGGCTAGGATTCAGATCTGAGTCCCATTCCAAACCAGATCCTTTCACAAAGAATGAAAGAGAAGCTTTGTGAGAGGCACTCAGGGCATCAGCCTAAGGCTTGCAAATCCAATGTTTCTCCTCTGGCCTCAATTCCTGCCCTTGCCGTCTTAACTTCTATTTCAGCCATCTAGAAATTTTTGCTTGTGCTTTGGTCCCACCAAGTTTTTGTACTTGCTGAACCATAACCATGGAATACCGGTCCGCCCTCCGTTTTCTGCTTGGCAAACATTACTCCTCTGGAAGCCTCCTCTAACCTCCCTGGGCTTCCATAGGCTACTTGTGAGGGCTTGTGTTGTCAGGGACAGCAGATGATAAACACAGTAGGTAGGTGTTTGTACAAAGGGACTGGAGCGATGTGATAAGAAAGTGCCTGGATGACTTCTTTTGGTTGAGTGGTCAGAAGTCCTGTTAGTGGGGAATTGTAGGTTGAAATCTGAGAGGCTATGAGGAGCCAGCCCACAGAGGACAAAGGAACGTTCCAGGAACACAGAAAGAGAAGTGCCTGAGAAAGGCCCAAAGTGAAAAGTGTGAATGGTATGGAAGGGGAACAGTTTGACAGAGTGAGCTCTAAGTTGGGGCGGATGGCAGGGCTTTCTATGCCATTGAAGCTTAGTTTTTCCAACAGATACCATGGAAAAGCCTTAAAGCTCTGGTAAGGGGCTGTCATGTAGTAAGACATTTTTTGTGTTTGTTTTACTTTTTTTCCTTTTTTTTTTAATCTTTATTTATGGGAGAGAGAGAGACAGATTGCAACCTGGGGAGGGGCAGAGAGAGAAGGAGAAGCAAGCTCTAGGCTCTGAGCTGTCAGCACAGACCCTGACGGTGTGACTTGAACCCATGAACTGTGAGATCAAGACCTGAGCCAAGTCGGACGCTTAACTGCCTGAGCCACCCAAGCACCCGAATGCATATGCTTCTTGACCCAGCAATCCCTTTTCTGAAATTCAAGTATAGCATTCTACCATGCATAAGATGATTCAGTGTAGCATTATTTGTCCTTTTAAGAAAGGGAAGCAATGCCATTGCTCTTCATTGGCATTCCCTACCCACTACCACCACCAATAGCTCCACCCTAGTCCACATCTAGAAAGGGAAGGAAGGGGCAAGAAACTTTTATTTCCCACCAGGAGCCTGATGACTCATCTGCCAGTCTCTGCCCACCTCTTCCACCAATGCCCTCATCATGCCCTGTGATGTAGGAGTGATGAACTTGGGGGAGGGAACTTGAGGGGGAAGCCTGGTGTAGAAGTAAGAACCTCAGACTTAGGGGTCAGCTTCCACCCCTACTTACTGGTGAACTTCAAGCCAGTCCCAGTCCCTCTTTGGGCCTCTCAATAGGAATGATAAAGCAATGAGGCATGTTGCCCCCCAAACGACTCATCTCCAAATTATTTTTGAGACACAAGATATACCTGGATCTGTCTATTAAAATAGGCTGTCAGAGGAACCCCATATGACCCATCTTGGATCAAGAAGCATAATTACTAGGGCATTGGGAGGCCCCTTTATCTGAGATTGCTGAGCTGGGCTGAGGCTGGGTCACCTAGGCTGGGTGCAGTCAAGGAAGATGTCCAGATGTCAGCAGTGGGAGGGACTCAGCTGAGGAGCCAGAGGTGCAGCATAGGGACCAGGCTGAGCAGGAGAAGCCCAATCCCATGGGACATGGCCCCCGCACTCATGGCCAAGGCATAGAACCTGGCCACCTCCTCATTGGGGTTGCCCTGGGCCGGGTCGAACCACATCTGGATGCAGCGGCCGCTCCCTCGGTTGTAGTTGCTGAGTTTGTAGGAGTGGCTCCAGATGCCCTCACACAGGGCTGCGGGCGTGGGAAAGTAGGTCTCAAATGTGCGGCAGGTGGCTCCGGCCGGACACTTGTTCGATCCTGCATGGGGAGAGAGGGTGGACACAGACATTCAGCCCCTGGGCCCAGAGCCCATTTCTGGCCACCCCCCTGGAGATCCGCACCCAACCCCAGATCCTCGGACCCCGCCTCCATCTCCGCACCCCAGGCCCTCACCTGAGCTCCAGTCCCAGCCCTTGTGCCAGTTGCTCTTGCAGGTGTAGGACGTGCGGCAGTCCTCCCACCATTGCTGACAGTCCTCCTTGCACAGGGGCACGTCCAGGAAGCGTTCCTTGCGCCAGCTCTGGTTCACCTGGGGGGGAGGGGGGGAGGGAGGGCTCCTCTCAGCCAGGGGTGCTGGCAGCCACCGCCTTGACCACCTTGACCGAGCAGGATGGCAGCCCGCTGGGCTGGGGTGAGGGAGAGGCCCGTACCTCCTGGATCCAGGGCCCCAGATTGGGTGAGCACTCGTACAGACAGTTGTCCTGAATGAAGTGGCGCTTGCAGGCAGGCTCTATCTTGCCGCAGTGGTCCAGGTTAAAGTTATACAAGAGGGAGGGGTCCTTGTGCAGCTCCTGGCTGGTGTTGTGTGAGCAGCAGGCGTTCTTCCTCCAGGGAGTGCACTGGGTGGAGAAGACACTGGAACACATGCCTCCCCCACCACAGCTGTCTCCTCCATATTCTGGCTCCTTGGCCCCAGGTAGGGCTTCCAGAGGAATACTTGCTGGGGAGGGTGCCTCTATGCCTGGCCCTTGGGGTAGTTATAACAGAACTTTTAACAGAGAGTAAAACAGAGGATGTGGGAGGCATGGGAACCACTGTCTGGGGGAGCAATTATTTTTACAGCTCTAAACAGTTTACAAAGTTATTTCACATGATTCGGGTTATTTATATTACTCATTCCACATCCAGCCCATATTAACTGAATGCTTACCTTCAATCAGGCATTGTGCTAGGTGCTGAGAATATAGCAGTGAACAAAACAGATCAAATCTCTACCTTTATGGAGCTTATAGTTTTAGTCCCGGGCAGAGGGAAGATACAGATCATTGTAGGCACAGAAAACAACAAGTGCAAAGTCCCTGAGGCTTTGGCACTTTATGCCTTCAGCGGTCTAGTGAAAACATCATTACTTCAACTTTGACAGAGTTTACCCTGGGAAATGGTAGGATCAAGATTTTAACTCAGGACAGGGGTGGGGTTGAAAAGCCTGGCTCCAAGCTGTGGTAAGGGTGGAGATGAGGGGGGCTGATCTGCTGTCATCTGGTCTGGAATCCCAGGCTAGTGGACTTCAGATAGGTCCAGAAAGCAGTGGGGAACAGAGGGGCAATGTCTTGCACATGAACCCCGGTGTGGACCTGACTCAACGCGGGAGGCAATCCCAGAGAGGTAAATTCAAGACAGCTAAGACAGAGGAAGTGGTGAAGGTGTCTGAAGAAATCGTTCTGAGCTGGTCCTCCAGAGCTGAGTGATTATGAGCCGATTGCTTAAAATCTCTGAGATGACCTCTAGCACCCAGGGCCAAGTGACAGGGGAGATGTGACAGGTCTGGGCACTCAGGAGAAACTCAGGAAAACCCATGAGGGTAGAACCAAACCTACCCTTCTCCAGCAACCCAGCCCGCCCCCAGAACGGCTGACACAGAACATGCTTCCAGGCCTCCCTAACTTCATGCACATTCCTCCTCTGATGCCCCAACTCTCGGTTGCCCTGCAAGAACCCATGCACCTCATCCCTGACCTGCTCACCACAGTCAGTGGTTTTTGCCTCCACAAGATTAATTATATAATGAAAATCACTTGCTGGCCTACAGCAGGGGCTCAACATAGATAAGCACTCTCAGTGCAGCCCCTGTCTCTCATAATTACAGAATCATCTGTCTCCCACAAAAGTCTGTGTGCCATTTCTTGGAGAAGAAGAAGTGCTCCAGAGGGTTCTTCAAAGCACCCTCTAGAACTTAAAAGGTTCTGAAAATGAAGTGGTGGATACAGACTTCCGGTTTTGGAAGATAAAAAGCTCTGGAGATGGGTGGTGGTGATGGTCCCAAGACAATGTGCATGGATTTAATACCCCTGAACTGGATACTTAGACATGCTTAAAATGGCATATTTTATGTTACTCATATTTTAGCGCATGCACACATGCACAAAGCAAATGATACATCGGAAATGACTCAGAAGTCATGGGGCTCTGGGCTTCCCGCCCTTCACTTCCAGCCCCTGGGTCAGTCTATGCCTTCTTTCCCTGGAAACATCCCTGGCCCTCTAGCAACATGAGATTTTGTGGGGAACAGAGGAAGAGACCAGGAAGAGTGAAATACTGACATCTCTCACGATCCTGGAGTTCAACCTCAGGCTCGGGTTCCCTGAGTGGCTTCAGGGGCTTTACCTATAAAAGGAGGGCCCTCACCTTCCCTTCTCTGTGGGCAGCAGCATCCTTGGCTCTTGCCTCACTACGCTTGCCACGGCTTGTGCTGTAACCCTGCCACCCGTGTACATGCTGTTCTCTGCTAGGCTGCCCTTTCCTGCTTTGTCTTCCTGGAAATCTCTTACTCATCCTCCAAGGCCAAGGCTGATGGCACCTTTCCTGGGAAGTGTTCCCAGCGTTATCTGATTTGTCACTGTCTCTTCAGGACTTAATAGGGGTGGAGGACCTGGACTGTTCATATGTTTGCCGCATTGTGACCTTGAAGGACCTGTCTCCCCTGTACCTCGTCTTTGAGCTGCGTAGGCTGGCACATAGTTAATGCTGGGAAGGGCACTGCCCGACTCTGTCCTAAGCCCTGCTAAAGACTAGCCTCTCAATTCCCACATGTACCTGTGCCCTCTCTGGGCCTCATTTCCCATTTCCTTATCTGAATGAGTAGAGACCATCCACCTACCAATTAGGCCCTTTGGGCATATTCACTGACAAGGCGTGAGGAAAGCACTTGGCCCATAGTGGGTGCCAGAAAATGGTCCCCTCACTACAGTAAATCTGGTGGACTCCTGGGGATTGCCTCAGCCACCCTCTTTACTCCATTGCTCCCCAAAACTGATCTTCCCATTTCCCAACTTCTTCCATTCTCCCCAACCCTTGACCCCACTCCATCCTCACCTGGTCATGCAGCTTGTCCTCAGGGCCCGGCTTTGTCTTGTGGTGCTTGGCATCCATGCAGACATTGAGCAGGTCTCTCCTGGCCCCTGGAGTCCTGGACTGGGCACCCCACGGAGTAGCCACCGAAACCAGAAGCAGCAACTGTGTCACCTGCCAGGCCATGTTCATCCGTTCCTGCCAGAAAGCCACAGTCAGAGGTGGACACAGCCTGAGAGAGAGGCAGCAGCCATGAGACTCTCCACCGAGTGTCTTGTCTGCCTGCCAAGCCCAGATCTCTGCCCTCCTCACCCAGCTTATCCCCTAGGGCACCTGAGTCAAACAACAAGGCAGATGTAGAGGTCTAGGCCAGAAGGCAAGACCCAAGGGCCTTCTTCCAAGGGCCCTCCAATGCTAGCTTGCTCTACCTTGGTGGGAGCCACCACCCTTCTCTGGATATATCCTTCTGTATTTCACTGGTGGTGTTTCATCCACAGTCTGAGTGTCCTGCCAGCTCGGCAAGTCTTCTCAGATCTGTACAACGGGAACCACAGGAAGTGGTCTGCTGATGAGGGTGGGGAGTGAGAGGAAGAAGTACCTGTCAGCCTCAGCCCATCCCCCACCAGTCCAAGGTAGCCTAGTTTCAGGCCCCCGGAGACTGCCAGTGGGCAGACAGGGATGCTGACCTAGGGCCAGCTGAAGGCCACTGAGCCATTCAGTTACCGCTTATGGTCCTGGACCCGGTGACACGGGAGTTGGGAGATGCTAGGGGTGCAATGTGGAGAGCCAATGAGGGTGCAGGCCCGGAGAGTCAGAGCCTGGTTTCTCACACCTCAGCAACCCCTCCCCACCACACAAGGGGCTTGGGAAGTTACCCTGGTGGAGCCAGGCATAGAACCAGGGGAAGGCCAAGAGTAAGGCACTTGAAGGAGGGAACGGAGCCAGAGCAGTGGGTGGTGGGAGTTACCAGAGGAAAATTCAGCAGACACACGAGACCCCAGGAGAACTGGGAAAGACTTCACCTTTCCTCCCCTCTCCCTCCCCACTTTCTCTCAAAGCCTGAACTTGCCTCTGCCCTCAGCCCACCTGGGAGGTACAGTGTCTCCCTCCTCCTCTCCACTCCCTCTTATAAACCTACCTGGACTGCTTCTCCAGTGTCTCAGTCAGGTGGGGTGGTCAGGCTCTGTCTAGGAAACAGCTCAACTGTTTTTCAGTGAGAGGCCAGGCAAATAAATTATGGTCTACCCAATGGGATCTAACCTGGTATAAAAGATTGAGAAAGCTCTTGGTGTACAAATATGGGAAAACCTCCAAGTATATTGTTAAGTGAAAGAAGTAGGGTGCAGAAAGGTGTTGGTAGAATGCAATCTTTTGTGTAAACAAGGAAGAGGGAGAATGTATGTGCTTGCGTAAGAAAATTCTGGAAATGTAGAAGAAAATTTTTTAAGTAGTTGCTTGGTGGGATGACACAGGATTAGGAATGAGACTTTCTTCTATTTTTTTTAAATTTTTTAAAGTTTATTAATTTTTTAGTAATCTCTACCCAACAGGGGGTCAAACTCCCAACCCCAAGATCAAGAGTCGCATGCTCTTCTGACCGAGCCAGCCAGGTGCACTGAGACTTTCTTCTATAAATCTTTCTATGCTGTTTTGATTCTTTGAACCATATGAGTATATACCTTATTTAAATATAACATATATGTTTGTATGTATATGAATATAAATATATAAAATGTTGAATGGAAAGATAAAATACAGAATGATGCATCTGATTTGATACTATTATGTACATTTCAGTAAGAAGGATATTTATAGAATAATGCTATGTATTAGTTATGGATACTATAGATATGTTTGCAGAAATGTGAACATGAGGCTACCATTAGTCCTAGGTCCTTGGGTATACTACCATAGAAATTCTGTGCGTTTATGCCATGTGCAGTTGACCCCTTGAACAACATGGATTTGAACTGCACAGGTCTACTTACACACAGATTTTCTTTGGATAAACAGTACAGTACTATAAATGCATTTTCTTAATAACATTTTTTCTCTAGCTTACTTTATTGTATGAATATGGCATACAATACACATAACATACAAAGTATGTGTTAATTGTTTATGTTACTGGTAAGGCTTCCAGTCAACAGTAGGCTATTACTAGTTAGGTTCTGGGGGAGTCAAAAGTCACATGCAGATTTCTTTTTTCTTTCTTTCTTTCTCTCTTCTTTCTTTTTTTTAATTTCAATGTTTATTTTTGAAAGACAGCATGAGCGGGGAAGGGACAGAAAGAGAGGGAGACACAGAATCTGAAGCAGGCTCCAGGCTCTGAGCTGTCAGCACAGAGCCCGATGCGGGGCTCGAACTCACAGACCGTGAGATCATGACCTGAGCTGAAGTCGGATGCCCAACCAACTGAGCCACCCAGGCACCCCTAACATGCAAATTTTCAACTGCACAGTGAGGTAGGGAGTATCAGCACTACTAACCTCTGCATTGTTCAAGGCCAACCATATGTTCCATTTTTGTGCACAAATGATAGCATACTGTTCTACACTTTGCCTTTTGGGGGTAGTTTCACTGTACATTTGTGCTTTTTTTTAAAAGTCTATTTATGTATTTTGAGAGAAAGAGAGAGAGAGCGAGCATGTGCATGTGCATGTGAGTGGGGGAGGGACAGAGAGAGAAGGAAAGAATCCCAAGCAGGTTCTACGTTGTCTGCGCAGAGCCCAACATGAGGCTCGATCTCACCAACTGTGAGATCATGACTTGAGCTGAAATCAAGAGTCGGACACTTAACCGACTGAGCCACCCAGGCACTCCTCACTATACATTTATGCTTTTGACAAAACAAACAAAAACCTCATGAAGCCAAGTTATCCGCACTTACACACTTGAGTATTATTGTCACAGCTGATACCATAACCTTCAAGTACTTCTTTATGCCTTGTATGGTCTGAAATTAATTAAAATGCTCTCTATGGCAAAAACCCTTTCTTTAACCATTATAAAAAAGTTAAGAAAGGAGGCACCAGGCTGGCTCAGTCAGTGGAGCACGTGATTCTTTAAAAAAAATTTTTTTTAAATGTTTATTTTATTTTTGAGACAGAGGGAGACAGAGCATGAGCAGGGGAGGGGCAGAGAGAGAGAGACACAGAATCTGAAGCAGGCTCCAGGCTCCGAGCTGTCAGCACAGAGCCTGATGCGGGGCTCGAACTCACGGACCCTGAGATCATGACCTGAGCCGAAGTCGGAAGCTCAATGGACTGAGAGCCACCCAGGTGCCCCTGGAGCACGTGACTCTTGATCCCGGGGTTGTAAGTTCAAGCCCCACGCTGGGTGTAGAGATTACTCAAAAATAAAATCTTTAAAAAACAAAAAGTAAAGGAAGAAAAGTTCATTTTTTCAAGTCAGAGATGCTTGTCCCTTAGTCTATTTCTCAAACATTATTTCAGATAGTAAAATTGCTGCTAGCAAGAAGATAGATGGTATTGCCCCTGTTTTTTTCTTTTTTTTTTAAAATAATGTATATTGATGTTTTCCCATTATGATTTTGGGAAAACCTCCAAATCTTGTCCTCACGTACCCAACTAGTGGAATACGTCTCCTGGGGCAAGGTCTGTGGTTTCAGTCTGTTCTCAGCACATGGTCCTGCCGCGGGTACGTCTGGGATGACAAGGTCAGAGTCTGGTTATGAGATGCTCACCTTGCCCCATGTGCCCACTCCGGGCGCCATCACTGCTGAGTACCAGACCATGGTCAGCAGCACTATTGAACCAGCCTGCAAACCAGCCTGCAATCTTCACTGTGCTGCTGGTCTTGGTACCTTCATTCCCTAAACTGGGACATGTATCTGTTTTCCTTCTCTTAGGAGAGGTTTGAAGGTGTAAATGAAACTAAACATGTGTTACATAATCACATCAGTCATCATACATTGAGAACTACTCTACCCCAGTTAGAATAATGGATGCTTTACTTACCTTGTTGTGTCTGTAACTCCCACAACCCACTGCAATGTTAACTCTATTACTCCCAACATACAGATGAGGAAACTCAGGCCTTGGGAGTTAGGTGACTTCCCAGACAGCTAAAGAGTAGAAGAGTCAGGATTCAACCCAAGCTGATTTAGCTACAGAGCCCATGCTTTTTTCACCGTAATGCTATCTCCAGATACATGGTCTCATTTTGTTGCCTTGTCTCTAGGAAATTTAGCTGAGAAACCACATTCTATGTTTACTTTTGAGAACAGCTTTCAGAGCTTCTCTCCCTAGAAACCTCTTAGACTGTACAATATTTTTTCCAGTTCTACTAAGTTTTGTCAATGTAAATAAAAGAAATACAATATTTTAGAAAGAAGAGTATCGTGTTACCCCATTCCAACTAGAGGTAAGTTTAGATTTTTCATTAGAAGTTCTTCCTAGCCATGTTATCAAGCAGGTATACAAATCACAAACGACGCAGAAAGGGAAAACGTAAGATTTCTGTTGCTTTTTTGAAAAAAGCTAAGCAAAGACATAAATAAATATATAAAGGCGGTCATGCCTGGACCAATGCTGTGGTCCAAGCAACACAGGTTATGATTAATCTAATCCTGTGCAATGGAGGGGAAAAAGCCCTTTCCCATGAGGAGGGGTTAGAGAAGAGTACAAATTCTTTGACTGTTGACAAGTGAGGTCTGTGACCCTTCCCCTCGAACGTGGACAGGCTCCGTGACCGCTCTGACCACTAAAATGTGATAAAGCTGATGTTTTGCCAGTTTCTAGCTCCAGGCCTTAGGGATCATTAAGGACTGAATGTTTGTGTCTCTCCCACAGTCGTATGTTGATCCCTTACCTGCCCCCCTACTATGTGATGATATTGGGAGGCAGGACCTCTGGGAAGTGATTAGGCTTAGATGGGATTAGTGCCCTTATAAGAGTTATTTAGAGAGCTTGCTTTTTCTTTCTGCTCTCTACAACGTTTGTGGTATTCTGTTACAGCAGCCCACACCGATCGAGGCAGGGACTAGCAGCTTCTATTTCCTATCTCTTAGATCCCTGAGCCACCATGTGAGGAGACTGACTACCTACTGGAGGGGCCACACTGAGAAGCCCCTGGACTACATGGAAAAGAGGGGTCTAGGAAGGATGGCCTTCCAGCAACCCCTGCCCAAGGGCCAAGCACATGAGTAAAACCATCTTGGATGTTCAAGACCAGCTCAGACATAAGCTGAACACTACCAAGTGACCCTAGCCACTGCCACGTGGAACAGAAGGGTTATCCATCTGAGTCTTGCCCAAATTCCTGACTCATAAAAATCTTGAAATTTAATAAGATAGCTATTAAGTCACTACATCCATTTGATTTTTTAACTTTGCATTTTGGAATAATCTTTGACTTACAAAAAAATTGCAAAAGTAGTAAAGAGAGTTCCCATATACTTTTCATCCATGTTCCCTGAATGTTGGCCTCTTACATAACCAAACACATTTTGGCCAGAAAATCAGAGGAGCATTGGCCCTTTCTGAGTGTATCATATCAAGGGGTATGTGATGTGCAATATGTCCTATTGCTAGCAATAGTTTGGTTAAGGTGGTTTCTCTCCATATAGTTATTAGTTTTCCCTTTGTGAGTAATCAGTATTTTGTGGGAAAATACTTTGACACTATGCTTATATCCTCATCGCACTGTCCTCCCATCCCATCTTGCCTGCAACTATAAGCCACAAAGCTAGGAGATGGGTGCAGCAATAGAAAACTGATAATACTGTGACAGTTAGTGTTGCCTTTTCCAGGCTCTGAGAAATAATTTGGGTTATCATCTTTTTTTCTATGTTTATTTATTTTTTGAGAGAGAGAGAGAGACAGACAGACAGAGCATGAGTGGGGGAGGGGCAGAGAGAGACACACAGAATCTGAAACAGACTCCAGGCTCTGAGCTGTCAGCACAGAGCCTGACATGGGGCTCGAACTCTGGAATGGTGAGATCATGATCTAGGCCACGGTCGGATGCTTAACCGACTGAGCCACCCAGGCGCCCCTGGCTTATCATCTTAATACAGCCAAATAACAGTTAATTCTACAGAATTAGCAAACTATTTCCACAGACTTCCTCATCACTGCAAGGGATGATCAGATTATTTAATTATTGAAGAGTTTTAATCCGAGGAGTGACATGATTCAATCGGCAGTTTTGAAAGATCTCCTGGCTGAGGTGGGCAGAAGGGATTGGGTGTGGGCAGGTGGGTGGATCAGATAGACCTCAGGAGTCCAGGCCTGGGATGCTGGTGCCTTGGACCAGCAAGGTGGCAGTAGGGCACCTGGGTGGCTCAGTTGGCTAAGTGTCCGGCTCTTGATTTTGGCTCAGGTCATGATCTCACAGGTTGTGAGTTCAAGCCCTGCATTGGGCTGTGTGCTGACAGTACAGAGCCTGCTTGGGATTCTCTCTCTCCCTCTCTCTGCCCCTCCCCTGCTCTCTCTCTCGCTCTTTCTCTCAAAATAAATAAACATTAAAAAAGTTAATCAGTTCAAGATTCACTGAGTGTCTACTATGTGCTAGGCTGCTCTAGGTGCTAGGGCTACAACAGTGAACAAGACAAAGTCCTTGCTGTCATGGAGCTAACATTCCAGTGAGGGAGGGGAGATGAGAGAAAACAAATGAAGAGATACATGGTGATGGTGCTCTGGAGAAATAAAGCAGGGTAAGGGAATAGAGAATGATAGAGGGGGCTGTTTTATTTTATTAAAGTTTATTTATTTTGAACCGTTAGATCATGACCTGAGCTGAAGTCAAAAGTCGGCTGCTTAACTGACTGAGCCACCCAGGTGCCCAGCAGGGGTTATTTTATATAGAAAGATCTTTTCTATATTTTATATAGAAAGATCTACAAGGCGATATCTGGGCAGAGGCCATAGTGAAGTAAGGAAAGTTTCTGTATGGATATGGAGGAGTATCTTGTACCAGTCCCAGCTTATCAAGAAGCAATGTTGTGGTTGGACTGGCCTTGACCCTTGTGCTTCCTGTTATGAATGTAAGATGCCTTTCAGCAATAACCATCAGGAAACTTTGAAAAAAATGAAGATTTATTACTCACAGAACCTGGAAATTACACAGCATACCTGGGGCCACACAACGAGGTCATGGGTAGAAACAGCACACGGGCCTGGGGTTCCACTTTTATTGGAGTCATGGGTGGGGGCCTAGGGTTTCACGGTTTCACTCTTTATTGGTGAACTTAAAACATGAAAGCAGGGGGCACCTGCTGGCTCGGTCAGTAGAGCATGTGACTCTTAATCTCAGGCTTGTGGGTTCAAGCCCCATGTTGGGCATGGAGCCTACTTGAAATAAATAAATTAAATAAATAAGAGTGAGAATTTAAAGTGTGAGAAGAGAAAAAACAAGATCTCCAAAACAAAAGAGCATCCGTTGGCGGGGAGGTGACCTGGCTCTTTAGCCCATGTGGCTGGCAATGTGTTTATTGAAGAAGACTGTCCTTGATATGGATGTCTCAGTAGTCAAAGCTTAAGTCAGGCATTTGGGCTGCAAAAAAGAACAATCCACTGTCAAGGTTTACATTATAATCTTCCCTGTGATGCTGAGGTATCAGAAGCAATGGTGAGGAGATTAATGGTGGTGGGGTAGCCCACATGCTAAAAGTCAGGGGTAGGGCAACTTGTAACCCAGAAATTGCACATAAATAGGATTATAATAGTAAATGCTATAATAATTCTACAGACAATATTCTGAAATCCAGTCCACAGCCGTCGTCTCAAACTTGCAAGGTCCATCCATGAAAACAGGTTAGTGATCGCAAGAGTTTAGCCATCTGTTCAAAGATTTGGGTGATGTTGTAGAATATTTTTTTTATTAATATTTATTTTGAGAGAGAGAGAGCACAAGCAGGGGAGGGACAGAGAGAGAGAGAGGGAGAGAGAGATCCCAAGCAGGCTCCATGCTGTAGGCACAGAGCCCAACTCAGGACTCCATCTTATGACTGTGAGATCATGACCTGAGCCAAAATCGAGTTGGATGTTTAACCAACTGAGCCACCCAGGAGCGCCCATATGTAATTAATTCTTGATGTTTCGTTACAGTCTTATGAATCCAGCTTTTCATAAGAGTTCTGTAAATTCTTACTGAGTTCAATGGTATGATCTGAAAGTTATCAGAAAGCTGTACTTGTCAGAGTCCTTTCCATGAATCTCCTTGAAGATTAAGCACCTTTGCAAGAGACTCAGAGTAAAACAATAACTGCCTGTAAATGAAAAAAGACTTAAAATGCCCATAGTTAAGGGGTGTCTGGGTGGCTCAGTAGGTTACGTGTTCAACTTCAGCTCAGGTCATGATCTTTCAGTTTGTGAGTTTGAGCCCCGCATCAGGCTCTGCTGTCAGCTCAAAGACCACTTCATATCCTCTGCCCCCTCTCTCTCTGCCCTTTTCCCACTCACACTCTTTCTCTCCCTCTCTCTCTCTTCTAAAAATAAACATTAAAAAATGCCCATAGTTAAAAGTCTGATGAGAGTTCTGTTTAGTGAAATTGATGAGGAAATTTGGTTATTTCTGTGATATGCAAACATGTTAAGATGGTAACTGGAATTATGACTGATAATGTTACATATTGGACTTTTAGGAGTTTCATATAATTTCTGGAACACTTATATTAGTAACATATATCCATACAAGGATATCCATGAAGAAAGTTTAGCATTATTTCTTACTCGACATGTTTCCATGTAATTTAACACATCAAATAAGCCCAATTTGTTTAATGTCTTTTTCTATTTTTTTTAAAGTTTATTTATTTTAAGACAGAGAGAGACAGAGAGAGAAAACAAACATAAGTGGGGGAGGGGCAGGGAGAGGGAGAGACAGAATCCCAAGCAGACTCCTCACCATCAGTGCAGAGCCCAAGATGGGGCTCGAATTCATGAACCATGAGATCATGACCTGAGCTGAGATCAAGAGTCAGACACTTAACCAACTGAGCTACCCAGACTCCCCTATTTTTTTTATTTGTTTGTTTTTTTATTTTTTATTTACTTATTATTTTTTTTTTTTTTTGAGAGAGAGAGAGCACAAGCAGAGGAAAGGGGCAGAGGGAGAGAGAGAATCTTAAGCAGACTCTACGCTCAGCACAGAGCCCAAAGCAGGGCTTGGCTCTACCTCACGACCCTGAGATAATGACCTGAGCCAAAATCAAGAGTGAGACAATCTACTGAGCCATCCAGGCACCCCTCTTTTTTTTTATGTTTGTTTTTTTAATGTTTATTTATTTATTTTGAGAGAGAGAACACACACACGTGCACATGCACACTCACATGAGTGGGGAAAAGGGCAGAGAATCTCAAGCAGCCTTCACACTGTAGGGCAGAGCCCAATGCAGGGCTCAAACCCATGAACCATGACACTATGATCTGAGCCAAGATCAAGAGTCAGACGCTTAAACAACTGAGCTACCCTCGTGTCCCTTAATGTCTTTTTTTATACAGAGAGAGAACAAATCTTTTGAGATGTTCCAGGTGACCTTTAGAAAATCCCAAATGTATTTCCAAATTAAAAAAAAAACAAAACAGAACTTCATTTAGAATTTGATTTGGGAGGCACCTGGGTGGCTCAGTTGGTTAAGCGTCCAACTCTTGATCTTGGCTTAGGTCATGATCTCACAGATCGTGAGACTGAGCCCTGTATACAGCTCTGCTCTGACAATGTGGAGTCTGCTTGAGATTCTCTCTCTCCCCCCCTCTCTCTCTTTCTCTGCCCCTCCCCTGCTTATGCTCTCTCTCTCTGAAAATAAATAAATAAAACTTAAAAAAATGATTTGGGAAAGTTTGATTTTTGTCATTTGTTTTCCTCTTTCCCATTATGAAATAACCAGGTTTTTTTTTTTTTTTTTAGGGCAAATTTTTCTTTTTCCTTAACAAAAATGCATCTTCATACTTCATACCTTCTCTTAGCCAAAAACATTTCCTACTTTCCTTGCATACAGAGTTGTTTCCTTTATTAGTTCTAGTAGCTTTAATTACATATATTAATTAGAATTCTTAACCCTTAGAAACCTTAATTTCTAGTAACAACTAAAAGGCAAGGAGTTGTGAACTTTTACATCAGCATTCATTAGATTGGCAAATTTATGAATATATTTAACAATTTCTAGTAACACACATTTCCCCATAACACAATTTTCCCATGTGACCCAAGACATGTTTACTAACAGACCCAGATGTCTTTAAGTTCTTCTATAATGAAAGGTCAAAAGCAGGTAAATTTAGACTTGTTTAACAATTAATGTTTCTGGGTGGCTCAGTTGGTTAAGCGCTGGACTCTTGATTTCAGTTCAGGTCATGATCTCATGGTTCATGAGTTCAAGCCCCATATCATGTTCTGTGCTGACAGTGCAGAGCCTGCTTAGGATTCTATCTCTCCCTTTCTCTGCCCCTCCCCTGCTTATGCTCTCTAAATAAATAAATAAATAAATGAATAAATAAATCTAAATAAATAAATAATAAACAAACAAACAAATAAACAAATAAAACTTAAAAAATAATTGTTTCAGTATTTCATCTTGTTTAGAAATAATATAGACATTCAATGGATTCCCATCATTGAATTTAACTTAGCAAAATTCTTTTTTTTTTTTTTTTAGTTTATTTACTTATTTTGAGAGAGAAAGAGCGAAAGCACACATGCACACGAGCTGGGGAGGGGCAGAGAGAGAGAATCCCAAGCAGGCTCCTAGCTGTCTGTGCAGGGCCCAATGTGGGACTTGAACTCACAAACCTTGAGATCATGACCTGAACCGAAATCAAGAGTTGGATACTTAACCAACTGAGCCAGTCAGGCACCCCTCTTTTTTTTTTTTTTTTGACTTAGCAAAATTATAACAATGAAAGTTACCAAAGATTTGGGAAACTGTTGTTTTTTTTTTTTAAGATTTTATTTTTTTAAAGTAATCTCCACACCCAACATGGGGCTCAAACCCACAACCCTGAGATCAAGAGTTGCATGCTTGGGGCGCCTGGGTGGCTCAGTTAAGCATCTGACTTCAGCTCAGGTCATGATCTCGTGGTTCGTGAGTTGGAGCCCCATGTCAGGCTCTGTGCTGACAGCTCAGAGCCTGGAGCCTGCTTTGGATTCTGTGTCTCCCTCTCTCTGTGCCCCTCCCCAGCTTACTCTCTCTCTCTCTCTCTCTCTCTCTCAAAAATAAAACATTAAAAAAAAAATGAAGAGTTGCATGCTCCATTGACTGAACCAGCCAGGTGCCTCATGAAACTGGACATGCTATAAGATATAATTACTGATGAAAGTTTCACCTAAAAACTCTTGTCCCACTTATATCTATCTAAATCACTGCTCCTAACAATTATGTTTAGGATACCCAAAAACACTTCATTAGACACTAGACAAAGTCAGCCATCATCCCAAGCTACTGTTCTTCCTGACAAAATTTATATTAGAGATAACATGAATTTGACTAATAAACCCAGGTAGAATAAAAGTTGTATGTCTGCATTATAGTTAATGTTGATAACTCTGAAGACATACCAATTTTAATTAAATTTAAACTAGATTTATTTACCAAAGATTATCCCAGATCATGTGAACTTAAAAAACATTTGGGTTAGTTTCTGTATTTCTGAGTTTTAGGAATATTTAATTCATAAGTGCTCATTTTTAAAAAAAATTTTAACATTTACTCATCTTTGAGAGACAGAGAGAAAGCATGAGTGGGGAAGGGGCAGAGGGAGGGAGACACAGAATCCAAAGCAGGCCTCTGGCTCTGAGCTGTCAGCACAAAGCCTGATGTGGGGTTTGAACTCACCAACTGCGAGATCATGACCTGAGCCGAAGTTGGACGCTCAACCCACTGAGCCACCCAGGCGCCCCTTTAAGTGCTCATTTTTAAGCCAATTAAATGGAACTCTTATCAATTAATTTTGGCAATACCATCTGGAGGTAGAGAGAGAGAGAAAAAAAAACCCCACATGTACAGAACATATATCCACAGACATACATAAACATACAGAAATACACAGAGACACTATTGCAAAATTTTAGCCATGAATCAAGCACATAATATAAAAGTCACTAGTTTATAAAAAAGTTGAATCCCAGTTGGCAGATGGAACAAGTTAAGGTGTCTTGCTCCAATGGCTAAAGCTTTTTACTAATAGTTGTGAAGGCTTTTAAGATTTGTACTTGTCCTTGACAAGTAGACTTAAGTTACATCCTGGGGTGTTTACACTTCAAAGACACGGTGAGATTTACATTTTCAAGGGACCAAGAAAGAATGTAAGTTTTCTCCTTGGGGTTTTAGTGCCTTTTTGATGGTTTTGCTGGTACCTGGAAAATATAGTGGCACTGACCTTTAATTAGAGGAGCACCCCGTAAAAATAATTCTGTGGACTCAAGGTCAAATCGGGCCTATTCAGAAATGGAAATGAAGAGGGAGTCATTTGGGTCATTGTAGTCATGAAAAGGATAAACCCATTGGACCATGCTCATTTTGTGCAGCAGGAGATGGGCTTCACCTTAGTCTTTCCATTCACTGTGAGCCTTAGCAGTGATCACTGTGATGGAAAGATGGCATGGAGCTAGGCAGTAAATATCCAAGGGAGGAGAGAAGTATGAGTATGAGGGGACTCTAGGGGCCTTTGCCCCATTTCCCTCTTCCTCTTCCTTGGAGGCCTTGATAACCATATCAGCTTTCCCTTTGGTGGCAGGGATGCCTCCAGAAGTGTGCTTCTAGTTCTGCCCCATTCAGGGGAAAGCTGAGGGGTTCAGGATCTGTGATATCTTAGAGGAAACAAGCACATAGCCTGGATGGATCTTTTAAAAAGTTATGGATTTTACGGTCTTCAGAGATACTGGCCAGTTGGTGCATTTTGGCAGCCATGAGTAACAATTCAGAGCCCATTCCTAAACCAACAAGAAAACTTGCAATAGCCTGTTTGTTCCTCTCTTTCCTTCCTGCTGCATAAAATCTCTAAGAAATGTTTGAATTACGGTTAAGGTACGGTTGTGGTCTCAGTTTCTACTTTTTGTTTTTATCCTGTTACCTTAATCTTAGGTGTTGTTACCAAAAATTTTGGATGACATCACTGTAAGCCCTCTTGCTAGGTGGCTGCTTTCCTTTCCAGAGTGTACCAAAAGACCTCTCTGGATTGGGGTCTGCCTCCACTAGCGCAATATACATAGGATCTTTGGGAAAAGCTCCTAGGCCTCTGAGTGTAATACCAGAGTCTTGCATTTTGGTTTACATGGCATTGACTAACACCCAGGAAGTGTCCGTGGGGTTTTGCATATATCAAGGAGATGGTGTACCTCCTCAGGGTTCTCAAGAGGCTCTGGCACCAGATGTTCAGGACATGTATATCTGTCCATCATTTTTTTTAGTAACATCTGACCAGGGATTGGTAATATCCTATTGGGTCAGGGGATGAAGAGTGGAAATAGTGAGTGAAGTGGTGTCACAGAGACTGTAGGCCTCTGTTGTATTTTCCCTCTGGTGGTGCCATTGGTTTCCGCTTGCAAAGCTATTTCAGTCTTCTGGATTAGAACATGTAGTCCAAGCATAACTCACTGACTCAGTGGTTGCAGGCGGAAGTCTCCTGTCCTCTTTTCCTTGTGTCTTTAGCCCAGAGCCTCTCCTTGGGCAGTGACAATACCCTTGTGATCCAGTCTACCTTCCTTAGCTCTTCTTGGCCATGAGGAATGGAGGACCCTCTCACACAGTAATAGTCAATTAAGGCCTTTATAATTAGGAGTCTGATTATATCATTAGACCCTGTGGGCTTGATCACGATGCTCTGGGGAGATCATTGGATTGTTATGATAGCTGTGACTCTTTGGGTTACACGCCACAGACAACATACCACAGGGCCAGTATGCGAAAGCACATAGCAGTGTGACAGACCCCCAGCAAGTGGTGCTTCTTTCTGAGATGATGTTACCCATCTGAGTTAGGTGGTTAATAAGCAAGTTACAGGTAAAAAAAAGCATTCCCTCTCCCCCTAAGGTAACTGCAAGGACCATCATGCAGTCCTGCTAGCCACATTGATGTGGAAACAAAGGCAAACGAAAAATTAAATTTCCTTACTGCCTACAGCTCATTGACAAGTCCTTGGGACAAGCAGAGTGACATTCCTCTAGGAGCTCAGCTGCTTCGATGATGACACTTTGCTAAGGGCAAAAGGCAACCTTAGCTTAACATTATCCCAACCTCTAGGATCCTGTAAGTCTGCCTGAACATATAAAAATTGCTTTAGAAACTTCCTTTACCCCCTCCCCCCTCAAAGATATATGTTGGCAATCATCCTCCAAGCATAGGGCCCACTGAAATACATCTGAAGAGTCTCATGATAAAGGTTTTACTAGGCAGTAATAAATGCCTTTTCCTAACAACAGCTGGCCCCTTCAAGGTCCTGGAAACCTTGCTTCCTTAGAAGACCTATGCTATCCCTAACCACCTCCCAACCTGAGGGTGTATAATCAATCACCTGTCACAACCCCAGGGCAGCTCTTTCTGCCCATGGGTCCTGCCCCATGCTTTAATAAAATCACCTTTTTGCACCAAAGATGTCTCAAGAATTCTTTCTTGGCCAATGGTTCTGGATGCACCCCTGCCCCGCCCCCCCCCCCCCCCCAACTCTAAAACCGCATCAACACCAATTGTTCTGTGCTGGTCTCAGCCTACTGGTAAGCAGTGCTGTGGTTGGACTGGCCCTTGTGATTCTTTTTTTAAGATGCCCTTGAGCAGTAATCATCAGGAAGCTTTGGAGGAAAGGTTTATTACTTACAGAACGTGGAAATTACACAGCATACTTGTGGCCACACAGCAAGGTCACCATAGAAAGAGCATATGGGCCTGGGGTTCTGGGGTTTTGCTTTTATTGGGGTCGATGGTTGGGGCCTTGGGTTTTGAGGGCTCAGTTTTTTTGTTTTTTGGTTTTTTTTTGAGGGAGAGAGACAGAGCCTGAGTGGGGAAAGGGTAGAAAGAAAAGGAGACACAGAATCTGAAGCAGGTTCCAGGCTCTGAGCTGTCAGCACAGAGCCCGACTCGGGGCTTGCACTCATGAACCGCGAGATCATGACCTGAGCTGAAGTCAGATGCTTAACTTACTGAGCCACTTAATTGCCCCTGAGGGCCCAGTCTTTTTGAGGAATTTAAAACTTAAGAGTGAGAATTTAAAGTGGGGGAAGAGAACAAACAAGTGGCCCAAAGTGGTCAGTTATCAAAGTCAGCAAAATCCCTAAAACAAAGGAGCCTTGGTGGAGGAGAGGTGGCCTGTTTATTAGAAATGGCTGTCAGTTGGACCAAAGCTTAAGTCAGGCACTTGCATTACAAAAAACAAAAGAAACCAACTGTCAGAGGTTACACTGCAAGAGGGATGTGTTCCAGACAGAGGGAACAGTAAGCCCAAAGGCCCTGAAGCAAAAATGCACTCTAAACATTTCAGGAATAAATAGGAGGGAGATATTGTATTCACATCACTCAGCTCTTGCCCTTCCTGGATCCTGGAGAATTCTCTGCACAGAGCCATGGATTTTCCACTCTAGCCTATGGGCTTTGGACTTATTTCTGACTCTTGAGAAATCCGTATCCTACCTCCTACTTTCAGCCCAGGGCTGGCTTGAATAAAACACAATGAAGGAGCAAGTTGTATCTCAGGACAGAAGGGCCAGGGCCAGGAAGTATCTTCTAGGGACTCACATAGATCTGGAGACATGTTTGGGATATTATGTTAGAGAAAACAGAAGCTGGGATATGAAGTGGAATCTGCCTGGGTCCCCAGCAAGTCACAATAGGGTCAAGGTAAGGCCCAGGATCCCTGGCTCCCATTCTGTCCACTCAATCTCAGGGCCACCAAAGCCTTTCCCATCTGAGTTCCCCTAACATTCTTTCTCATCTCTCTTTCTCTATCCTCAGATACCTGGTTCTGCCCAAAAGGATTTTCACTGTTCTTTAAACACATCATCATCTCCTTTCAACTCCATACCCTTAAAGGTAATAATGCCTCTTTGTACAGCTCCTTCTCTCACTTGTCTACCAGGTAAACTCCTATTCATCCCTCAAGGCCCTCTCAAATGTTTCCTTCCCTGGAACAAAAGTCTAAACTCAGTTTCTCCAGAACCCATTCATCTTTCCTTTCTCTGTACTCTCATAACACTCCTGCATACATTGATTTTAACATTTACTATGCTCTCCTATAATTGTCTATAGTTGACTTAGTCCTCACTGCACTATATTTTTCTCTACGAGAGGGATTATTTCTGCTTCATTGCTCTATCCATAGGGCCTAGCATGGTGTCTGGCTTTTGCATGGTACTCAATAAATGTTGACCAAACAGTGGAACAAAGGAAGGAATATGAAGCAAATTTCTTAACCTCTCAGAGTCTTAGTTTTATTATCTTTGAAATGAAAGCAAGTTAAGCACCTGGCAAGGTTAAATGATGGATAATGAATGTAAAACAAATGTCACCATCATTGACTGAGTTACCCAAGCCAAAAATAGGGAATCACACAAATTTTCCATTTCTCCCACTCCCTCTTCCTCTACCTGGAACTAACCAGTCACCATGGCTTGTTGAACCTGGCTAAAGACCTTGGTAAGAAACTCTAGCTTACAGGGGAATTTCCACTAGGCCAGAGCTGTCAGGAAGCATGAGAGGCAAAAGGTGCTGGCAGTAGGGATCCTGTAAGGAAAAGAAGTAGGAGGAGAGACTCATGGGGACATAGGCCACAGGAAAAGCAGAGAAAGGATCGAGGAGATGGGAGACGTCAGGCTTTGTCCTGGGGACATAGAAACCACTTAAGTCTGTGCCCTCAGGAGTTCCTGGTCTGCTTGGGAAACAACTAGAAACACAATTTGTACAGAACTAGGTTGTAGTAGATGTGAGAAGGGAGATGATTATTATTTTCAGAAATACCAAACAAAAGCCATGCTGTCTAGCAATAGGTTTACAGCCTATTGGAAATATGTACAAACTGCCTCCTGCCCCCGCCTCACCCCAAACACACACAATGGAGTCCCAAAGCCTTAGATACTTCATTTCCTCGTTCTTCTTCCCCTCTCTGTTTTGCAGGCTTATTTTCCTGGGCTTTGCAATGAGCATGTGCCAAAGAACAAAGGGAAGAGAGACTGAAAGTCTCTGCATCACCTTAGGGAATGTACATTTGTTCCAGATTACCTTTTGCCTTACATGGGCATAGGTAATGCCCGGGTAAGACTATAACCTCTGTAGTACTTAGCCAGTGAGGAACCAGGGGAGGGACTTGTGTGCTAGGAAACAAATTGTCTGCGGTAAATGCCCAGAGCGTGCCTGTTTGTCAGACACCCACTTGCAAGAACATTAATTAAAACCTCGTTTCACCGGGAACCCTCTTGCACTGTTGGTGGGAATGCAAATTGGTGCAGCCACTCTGGAAAGCAGTGTGGAGGTTCCTCAGAAAATTAAAAATAGACCTACCCTATGACCCAGAAATAGCACTGCTAGGAATTTACCCAAGGGATACAGGAGTACTGATGCATAGGGGCACTTGTACCCCAATGTTTATAGCAGCACTCTCAACAATAGCCAAATTGTGGAAAGAGCCTAAATGTCCATCAACTGATGAATGGATAAAGAAATTGTGGTTTATATACACAATGGAATACTACGTGGCAATGAGAAAGAATGAAATATGGCCTTTTGTAGCAATGTGGATGGAACTGGAGAGTGTGATGCTAAGTGAAATAAGCCATACAGAGAAAGACAGATACCATATGGTTTCACTCTTATGTGGATCTTGAGAAACTTAACAGAAGTCCATGGGGGAGGGGAAGGGAAAAAAAAAAAAAAGAGGTTAGAGTGGGAGAGAGCCAAAGCATAAGAGACTGTTAAAAACTGAGAACAAACTGAGGGTTGATGGGGGGTGGGAGGGAGGGGAGGGTGGGTGATGGGTATTGAGGAGGGCACCTTTTGGGATGAGCACTGGGTGTTGTATGGAAACCAATTTGACAATAAACTTCATATATTAAAAAAAAAAAAACACCTCGTTTCACTGTGCTCTGAGTCTCTGCATCCCTCCTTTGGTTGGGTTGATGGGCTTATTTCTAAAGGTGGAGCATGACCTCCTTCCTGATACCCCTTCTTTACTTGACTTACAGGATATCTCCCAGCTTGCCTGCCTTTCTTCTTCTTCTTCTTCTTCTTCTTCTTCTTCTTCTGGCCCTCCTTCTCAGTCTGGTTTGCGGCTTCTCCTAGTTTCCTCAAATCCTGAATGTTGAAGGAAAGTATTTTCCATCTACAGTCACTCCTTTGATGATCTTAGTCTCATGGCTTTAAATGCCATCTGTGTGCTGTTAACTCCCAAATTGATATATCCAGTCTAGATGTCTCCCCTGACCCTCAGACCTCCTGTCCCTTCCTCCTCCTGCCCTCTCACCATCTGTACACTAATGGGCATTTCAAAC
Organism: Acinonyx jubatus; assembly: GCF_027475565.1. NCBI lineage: Eukaryota > Metazoa > Chordata > Mammalia > Carnivora > Felidae > Acinonyx > Acinonyx jubatus. The sequence goes on along the minus strand of NC_069390.1, from coordinate 54,607,389 downwards.
TCCACACACCCAAAAATGAACTCCAGATAGTTGCCTCCCCAAAACAGCACCTCCTTTGTCTTTCGCATCTCAAGAAATGGCAACACTGGTCTTCCAGTTGTTTAGTCCAAACATCTTGGCTCCTTTCTGCCTCTGATATTCTACATCCGATCTCTCAGCAAGCTCTCTTGTCCCTACCCTCTAAATATATTCATATTTCAACCACTTCTCATCCCCCACCTCTGGATTATTATAATTGGCTCCCAATTGGTCTCCCTGCATCTACCACTCTCCCTCCTAAGTCTATTCTTCATAGAACAGCCAGAGTAACTCTGTTAAAATGTAAATCAGATCATGTGGATCTTCTGCTCAAAACCCTTCACGGGATTCTCAAGATGGAGTAAAAGCTAAAATCGTTACTGTGACTTGCAAGGCTGTACTATCTGGCTCCTGCTACTTCTCTGGCCTCATCTCCTGCTCTCACCATGGTACCCTATGCTCCAGCAATTCTCCACCCTTTGTACTTGATCTCTCTGAAATGTTCTTTCCTAAACATCATATCAATGCCCTCCCCCTTCTTTTTCTTCAGACCTTTATTCAAAAGTCATCTTCCTAATAAGGTCTTCCTTGGCCTCCCTACCTAAAATTAAAAAAAACTTCCCTCCCCGCTTCTCTGATTTTTCTCCTAGGCATTTACTGCTATCTTAAAACTATATATTTTATTTAACTTCTTTGTTGTTTATCTCTCCCATTAGAATGGAAGCGGCATGAAGAGATGTGGGGGAGGGGGGTCTGTTTTGTTCACTATTATATACCCACTATTTAGACTAGTGACAGGAATACAGTAAGGCACTCAGTAGGTATTTGAGTGAATGGATGAAAAAGGTGGACAGTTCCAAGAGGCAAAATTTACTCTTTAATGAAAACTTTGTAACAACTAGAGCTGCTTGGAAACATAATCATGTTAACGTACACAGTACACTACGACTTAAACATGTAGTCTCGTCAAATCCTCACATCAGTCCAGGATAGGAGGAAGGCTGCATAGTTTCCGAAGCTGGTTGAAGACAAAACTAAATCCAGGTGGGGAAAACGACTTGTTAAACTTCACACATCTGGTGTGGTCAGGAGTAGAACTGTGGATGAATGCTAGCTCTAGAAGAGGCTGGTGGGTGATGGAGCTTAATGGGGTTGGGTTTGAAGGACTGCCGTTGTCAGAAGGCATGATCTCTGAAGCGGAGGCTGAGTCAGAGGTTACTGGAACAGAAGCATCAGGGAAGGAGTGGGAGAGATGACGAGGCTGACCACTAATGTATTTAGCCCAGGCCTGGAGAGGGCAGCTGAATTCCCCAAAAGCAGTGCCTGAAGCTGACTAGTCACTCAAACCCATTCAAACCCATACATGATTTCAAATGCAGAACTGGAACTGGACGGGCGATCTTAAGAAACCTGTGAGTCCCCTGCCGGTCTGCAGAGTCTGGCTTCTCCACTGGAGTGTGAGGTCTACTGGGGGCAGGGACCATGTTCCTAGATTTTCCCCAGCTTCTAGCAGAGTCTGGAATATAGTATGGACTCAACTATTTTTTTAAGTTTATGTATTTTGAGAGAGAGAGTGCACGCAAACACATACACGCCCACACACTCACGCCCACATCCCCCCCCCACGAGTGGGGGAGGGGCAGAGAAAGAGGGTAAGAGAGGGACTCCTAAGCAGGCTCCGCACTGCCAGCACAGAGCCGGTCCCGCAGCTCCAACCCTCCAAATGAGATCATGACCCGAGCCAAAGTTGGATGCTCAACCAACTGAGCCACCCAGGTGCCCCAGGACTCAACTATTTCTGTTGAAGTCGTACATAAATAAAGCATGAGCCCCAACATGAAACTTAGGGTGAGAATGGGAAGGCAGATGAGGTGTAATGTCACTCAGCAATTCTGGGGTAAAAGTGGACAAATTTTTCTAGGACGCCACAGGACGAACAGTCCTAGTACTAAAACAGATTGCTGCTAGTTTTCAGTAAGCTTTCGCAAGCACAGCCAGGCTAAACACGGAGGGGCGGGGCCAGACTGGAGAGGCCCCTCTGCGGACGCTCGAGGAGGGGCCAAAGAGTAGGCAAATTTCCAACCTCAACGACGTGACTAAGGTGTAGAGCGTCACATCCGGTGTGGAGGGCGGGAACGAGAAACAAAAGGAGAGCGAAGGCGCATGCGTTGGTGCTTCCCCGGTTCTGGTGGGCCCTTCCGCTCAGGCAGAGAGAAGTGCTTCCGGGTCGCTGCCGGCTGCCGCCTCCCGGCGCGGTAAGTACGGAAACCAGGCTGAGGCTGCTGTCTCTCTGCCCCTTCTCTTCTTCCTCCCTCGGAGAAACCCCGTCGCCCTGACCCGGCTCTTCAGGAGTTCCGTGCCCACACTCTTAACAGTAAAGAGCTCCAGCTCATTGGCCGCTTCCTCGAGGCTAAGCTCCACCCCGTCGCACAAGATCCGTCACTCATTGGTGTCACTTTCTGTCACCCAGCAGTTCTTCCAGTTAATTGGCCCTATTCAGGCCCCGCTGCTTTTGCGATTAGCAACCCTATAAAGGGCAAATGCCTGTTCGAATCCCGCCCCTGCATTCTTCTTGTTGGGCCGCCCCGCCGTCATTTTCATAATAAGCGAAGAATGGGCGGTGGCTTTGCCGCGAGGGGTAGGCTTTCGGAGCCTCGGTCTCTCGCCTCGTACTTACTGGCCGTTGAGGATGGGTGTTGTGTCAGTGACACGGGCCGGGAAGCTGAGGTTTACTAAAGGACAGCGGCTGGCACAGGATCAGTCAAATGAATCAGGGCAAAAGTAGAACTAGACGTAGGTCCTTTTCTCCTGCTCATCTCTTCTAGTGCCTGGCCTCGATTTCTTCCCCGTAGGAATTCTATGCCCCACCTCACTGTGTGACCTAGAGACAGTGTTGCTTGTCCCAGGGCCTCGATTTTCCTGTGAACTGAAAGGTTTTAATTCAGATTCTCTGGGACCTTTCTGGTCCGCTCCCTCAGCTACTTAATCTGTGCTGAATTTACGTATTCTCTCATGTCAGTTCATTCAGCCTAACATTTACTAATTTACGCATTTACTCATGCCTTTAGAATGCCTTTCTGAACCATATTGCACGTAGTAGCCCATCCCCACCCCAGTTTGGTTGTGGTTCATGAGAGAGGTGGTTAGTGCCCTAAATTTCTGACGTGGAGTAAGAATGGAATGGATTCTCATAAAAGGGCAAAAAGTAGGTCTTCATGTTTGGAGGAGGTAAAGATAGTGTCAGTGGAGCCCTACTACCTCTAATTTTGTTTAATTTTGTAACGCCAGTCTGCATTCTGGATTCATAGCTCTACATGTTGGCTTCCATTTTCCACTCCTTGAATACCTTGCAAACAGCTTTACTTCTCCACAAAGTAAATTAATTATCAGAATAATTATGAGGGTGGGTATAACTGTTATCCCCCATTTTACAGATGAGGAAACTGAGGCTCAGAGAGGTTAAGTGACTTGGCCGAGGTCAAACAGCTAGTAAGTGGTGGAGCCAGGACTCAAACCCAGGTCTGTCTGATTCCCACAAGGAAGAGCTATTTCCCCCTACCTTCTACTCCACCCCATCCCCAAATCAGACTAACCAAATAACTGAAATCAAATACTTCTGATCTGTATTCACCTGGCCCTTTACCTCAGTCTAGGCGCCATGTCCACCTTGTTTCCCTCACTCTTCCCCCGTGTGACTGAGACACTGTGGTTTAATCTGGATCGACCCTGTGTGGAGGAGACGGAGCTGCAGCAGCAAGAGCAACAGCATCAGGCCTGGGTGAGTAAGGACCTAGCACAGTGGTGGAGCCTTAGTCAGGGACCTCCCCTGCCTTTCACAGACCATGATCCTGGAGGAGCTTTTTGCCCTGAGCTGGGAACAATCAAACTGGGAGGTAGGAGGCCTAGGGTCCAGTCTTTATGCTACTGATTTATGGTGGGACCTTGGGATTTCTGGGCCAGGTTGGAGCCCAGGTTCTTTTCTCTAACTCATAGGAAATAGTAATTTTGACTGTATTGAGGATGTAGCAGATGCCATATTCTCTATCAGTCTCTCACTTTACCCTCACTGTAATCTCATAGGGCAACCATGGCCCAGAGAATTTAGTTGGATCCAGTTTATAAGTAAGTAGCAGATGATAAGAAACAAAGGGATTGACTCTTTCTAGAAACTGAGAGGAAGCTTCTCCATACTTGGGGGCGGGGGTATCTTCTTAGGGGCAGAGTGGGCCAGTCCCATGCCCCTGACATGCCCTGCTTGGGCCCTGACCCTCCTCTCCCCCTTTGGCCACAGCTCCAGAGCATCGCAGAGAAAGACAACAATCTGGTACCCATTGGCAAGCCGGCCTCGGAGGTGAGTGGTTCCAATAGGTAGGGCTTTGTGAGGCTCAGGTGGACTAAAGCTTTGCTCTAATTCCGAAGTCCTACCTCTGACTCCAGAGCAATTGTGGTCCCTCAGCTCTAGGCAGAGGCCATAAAGGGGATCTAGAGTGGGTGGCCATTGGACCTAGCACCAAGGTCCTGCAAAACATGCTCCAGTCTGCTAGACTCAAGGCGGGGGGCAAGTCTGGGGAATGGAGGGTCACTCACTGCCCCTGAGAAAGGCTCCAAGTGGACCAGCCCTTGAAGTGGTCCAGGCAAGCCTATAGAGCCTATAGGCTCTCCCCTGCCTCGCCAGCACTATGATGACGAGGAAGAGGAGGATGAAGATGACGACGAGGATAGTGAAGAGGACTCAGAGGATGATGAGGACATGCAGGACATGGATGAGATGAATGATTACAATGAGTCACCTGATGATGGAGAGGTCAATGAGGTAGGCAGGGGTGTGGGGGTGGGCCCCTGCCTGTGACCTAACTGGTGGCCAAGGATTCAGAGACTCTGGATCCAACCAGGGGCAGGATCTGGGACTACGGCTGGCTGGGTGGCTGAGGCCCCTCCCCACCCACACCTAGCCTTCTCTCCAGGTGGACATGGAAGGCAACGAACAGGATCAGGACCAGTGGATGATCTAGGTAGACAAGGCAGGGTGGCCTCAGGCAAATTCCAGGCCAGCCCAACTTACCTGCACCCCCTGCAGAACCAGCTGATTGCCCCAGTGCCTGAAAGCTCACCCTTGGGTATCTCTTCAGCTGCTGCCAAGAACTGGTCTCCTTGGCTCCTCCTAGGCCATCACTTTGCCCTTGAGTCTCCAGGGCCTGAGCCCACCCCACCTTTGTGCCCATTACCTCACCCCTTGGTTGCCAGGTATAGTCTCTTTCTAACTCCCTTTAATAAAGACACAGGAATGATTTTATTTTTTTCCCCGTGTCTATTCCCTAATTGTTGGTCGGGCCCAGAGGAATCCAGCATCTTCTCTTGAGCTTCAGGGAGAGGGCATACAAGGGATTTCAGGCAAGCCTACTGGATCATGTTGTCCAGGGCTAGAGGTGGCCCTGGCCCTGGGCCCAGGCTCCATTGCCATTTTCTCTGGCTCAGCTTGTACCCATTCCTTCAGAGCCTCTAACTCAATGTTTACTGTTTCCTCTGATCCTAACTGGAATTGCATGGGCTGAGGAGGGAAGGCTTCTGAGGCCTAGAGCTAGGAGGCCCCTGCAGATTTTCCAGCTAGCTTCCTTGGTGTTAAGAGAGATTAAATCTTCAGGCAGCACAGGGACTCCCTTGGAGTCACCCAGAAAATCAGTGATAAGTTGGGTTGGGAGCCCAGGTCTCTTGCCTGTCAATCCATGGCTCTCTGGAAGGAGGGGGGCAATGGAACCAAGCATCCTGATAGAACTTGATGTCTCAGGTCAGTGTAGAACTGGAGTGGGGTAGAGGCTGGAGGACAGCCTCCCTAGCCCTGAGTCCAGCATGTGTCAGGCCACAAGCAGGGAGAAGAATGGATGTTCTGAGGTCCTTGCTTCGGTGGGGGTGGAGAGGCAGCAGTAAGTGCCCCTGGGCCTGGACCTCAGCCAGGCCCTACATAGGTGAGCTGGGCTATGCCGTCCTTGATGGCAGGGAAGTCTGGGAGGCCAGTGTGGTGGAGGCGGCAGCGGTAGCGGCCACAGCTCTTGGCATACTGCAGGAAGCGGGGTGCACCAGGGAACAGCGCGTGGTCAGCCAGTACAGTGGCACCAGCTGGCAGCAGGGCATGGGCCTCCAAAAGCTGCAGGTCTCGCAGGTAACGTCGGGGCCGGTGTGCCAGGAGCACCAAGTCTACCTGACTCAGCTGGTACTGGGTTCGTAGGTGTGGGATCACCTCCTCTGAGCTACTCACGATGAGCTCCACCTGTGGGGATGGGAGGAGTTGAAGGTGAGGGTGGGAGGGTCTGTTCTCCCATACCAGACTTCACCCGGATCTGGCTTACTTTATGTCATTTCCTCTGTCCTCAGAACCCAAGAAGTCAGGATCAGTATTGTGATTTCCATTCTGCCAGTGAGGAAGCTGAGATTCAGAGGATAAGTCCTTTGCCCAAGTTCATAACAGCTCACAAGAGGTAGACTTAAGGTTTGGACCCATATTTGCTGGTCTCCAAAGACCTTCCTTTTAACTCCTCCTTTGTCATCCAGCAGCAAATATGAGCAAATGACTTGGAACAGACAGGAGTTCACACATCACCCAGGGTCACAGTCTCCTACTGTGCTGCCTTCTCCTAGGTGGGATTCCCTTACTGGGGAGGCCTGGCTAGGGCAAGGCTGGGGGTGGAAGGGAAGATACTAGGGTCAGGGAGGCAGGGGCTGACCGTGCGCTCGTCGAAGCCAGCCAGGCGGATGAGTTTTTCAGCCACTGCTGCGGTGCGTGGGTTCCACTCCACAGTGAGAAGGCGGCCCCCAGGGGGCAGGGCACGGGCAATAAGCAACGTGGAGTACCCACAGTGGGTGCCCAGCTCCAGCACGCAAGCAGGAGCCTTCTCCTCCACCAGCCGCATCAGGATCTGACCTGGGGGGGAAGATGGCTTATTGCAGCAGACATGGGAGATGGATTCCGGGCCCCTGATAGAAAGGGATCTCAAATGTCCACCTGTCTCACTGTAGCCCTCAACCAGCTGGGGTCTCCTCCTTGGACTACAGCTCCAGCTGCCTCGCTCGTCCTCTGACCCTCCAGGCTTTCGTCCTTCAGTCTCATCTTCGTACCAGCCACTAGCTATCTTTCCAACAAACAAATGTGACCCTGTTGCTCCTTGGTTCCTATGATCCTAAAGGCCTTTGGGATTGAACTTGGGATCCTCAGCCTGACATTCAGGACCTTCTTGGACCTGATCCTATCCAACCTTTCCAGCTCTTCCCATCTGTAGACTATACCACAGTCCTCCCAAACAACTGTGCCCAGAGTCAACCAAGTCATCACTGGCTCATTCCTTCATGGTGCATTAGTATATGTGACTGGCTTTGCCCCTTCCTACCCCTGTCCTTATCTGCTTGGCCAAATTGAAAACAATCCTTATAGGCTCCATTTAAGTGTTGCTTCCTCCAGGAAGGCTAAGGCAGAAACAGGCACCAGGCTCCTGAGAGACCTTGGCTAGAACTTCCAGTTTCATTCCTCTTTGTTTTGTTCACTGGGTATCTTTCTAACCTGGGAATTGGAAAATTTTCTTCAGACTCTAAAAGCACTTGTGCCAGGAGCTGGGACTGAGACAAAGCCAGGTAGCTATCCTGAATGGGATGTGGGAGCCTCCACGGTGAGGGGAGAATGAATCAGCACAGATAATTACAAAGTTATGGATTATGTGCTGAGATGTTATCCCCTTTGTATTATGCCCCCTCTGAGGCTAGCATTTATGGCTGATTCATCTGTGTGGCCTCTACCTCCTTTTCCAACCTAGCACCTAGTACATGCCTAGTACAAATGGGATGGCAGTAAGTGTTTGCTATATGAATGAATAACTTTGCCCAGCTCCCTCATTTGCAGAGGAGAAAAAAGAGACTCAGGATGAAGAACCTGCCCAATGCGCCCAGTAGGCACTGGCAGATCTCAGACCTTCCTTACCATCTTGGGGGTATTTCCTGGAGCAGAAGGCTAGGGAACACTGACCTTTGACAGGCCCCATGTGGCCCAGGTACTCGCAGTGGCTGCTCCAATGGTCCAGGGTGGTGAGGATATGACTGGGGTCTCCAGGCAGGGCATGAGTGAGCACATAGCTGAAGGCCCGTTCCTCAATCTGCAGCCCTGACAGGCAGTCTCGGAGGCTCCGCAGCAAGACCATACGCGCCAGCAGTCGGAAGTAGTGACGGTACCGCACCAGCAATGTCACCACCAGTGGCAGGAAGGCCAGTGCGATGGCGGGGGACATAGTCCCTACCCGGGCTCTGGGGTGAAGGAAGGCAGACAGGGAAACCCACACCCACCATTGCTTGTCATTTGTATTATCCCTATATTTTACAAACCATGGCTCAGAAAGGCTAAGTCTTTTGTGCAGAGTCACACAACAGAACCAGGATTTGAATCTGAATTGGTCCAATTCCAAGCTCATGTGCTTTCAAGGAATTCATGCTAGTCTACGTTCTACACCCAACCTCAAACCACCTCTTCCCACCTCTGCCCCCTGATTCTGTCTTCACCTTACTTCTCCCACCCATTTTGCCTCATCTCTGTCGTCACCCCTTCAGGACCACTTTCCACAGTCTTCGGAAATATCCTACCCACACCCCCCCAGCCGCCTGCATCTCCTGATGAGATTTCTTCCCACCCCTCCATCTGCTCTTCCCTGTGGGTGGGAGGAGTCCTTGATTCTATATTTCTTCTCCAGTTGTCTCCCCTCCCCTGCATTCACCTTTTCTGTTCTCTCAGAATTCCTTGTAAAAGCATGTCCACACACAGCACATGCTTCCCCCCTACTCGAGCCTCTTCTCCCAAGCCTTATCCCTAATGGGGGGGTAAGTGCCTTCTCCTCTCCCATACCTTGAACCATCCATCCACCCCTTCCTCCAGATCTGACCCTCGTGAGCTCCTGGTGGTGGTGGGGACTAAAATTGAAGGTAAGAGTGTATAAATGGATGTGAGTAGGTGAGTGATAGTGAGTTTGAACTCGTGTGCTTGGGGACCCACACTCAAGAGCCCTGCTTACCTGTGCTGGAGACTTCTGCTTGGGGAAGATCAGAGCCTAGAACAGGAGGGGGAGGCCTCAGGGCCAGAGAACTCTGAGGCCGGCTGGACTTGCTCTCAATTATTGATGCAGAAGCTGCTGCTGTTACCTGAGACATGTGGTTCAAGTTACTAGCTGCAGGAACAAGGTGGGGCTGACTCCTACCCTTCATGAGCCCTAAATTTACAGAACCCCAGGGTCTTGATTTGAGGGGTGATGACAGCTACTGGGTTTGGTGACCTCTCCTCCAACTCCTTGTATCAGGATATGGGGGCATGGTGTGAGCCAAGGAAATGGGAGGCTGTAATTTACTCAATTCAAAATTCAAGTTTTGTTTAAGCAATTGCCAGGGTGTGGGTCACAGGAGTCAGATCTTGTCTCATTCCTCCAGGAACTCCAAATTTAGCGGACGAGACTGATCCAGAAACAGAATAAAGCATAATGCAATTCTTCACGGATATGGGGACTTTAGGCTGTTCTGTGAACTTCTGTGTATCTAGACAGAGCAGTGTGTGGCACATCACAGACAGTAATTACTTGATTTGATAAATGAATGGAGCTACGTGGAATAGGGATTAAGCACAGGGAGTTGGGGATGCCCAAAGAATGGGGTCAGAAATGGCAATCAGGAGGATATTGTTTGTATTCAGGCCTGAAGGCAGACCTCGTGGGGAGGCGGTGTGCCAACATGTGGAAGGTCCAGGAGGTCAATCAGGAAACTGCAAATAAATATTTACAACCCCTGCACCACCACCACCATTACCATTACCCCCCACGACCCCAGTGCTGAAAAGGGAGGCAGGTATCAGGCGCTGCAAGATGTTGAATAACACTTGTTGAATGACCAGTGTTCAGGGTCCAAGGGAAGATATGGGATGGTTCTAAGAAAAGCACTGATAGTCAGCTTTGTGAATTAGGATTACTAGAGTTGATGTAAAAAGGCAAGCCAAGATTGCAGAGAAATGCCTGAGGGCAAAGACTGTCAGGTGGCCTCTCTTCCAGGATTGAGCTCTGCTCCTCTTTGGCTTGTGAAGGAATAAGAGCTCTTCTTCCAGTAAGTCTCCCATCCCCAGTAGAGGTTGAGAACTCCGTTGGGGGCTACAGTCTTTATGTGTCTTCCAACTTGGTGCTGGGCATCTGGGTCCAGTGTTTGTACACGGAGACTGTGTGCTCGAGGAGCGGAGGGCCTGAGTCCCACTCTCCCTTCGCATGGCATTTACGGGAGCATTTGGTATAAGTTCGCTCACTGACCCCGAAAGGTAGCCTGGCAGCCACGCGACCACACAGTACACATCAGGAGGGCCTCTTTAAGTCGGCGGAAGACTCCAGCTCCAAGACTGAGAAGACGCTGAAGTCATGTGACCTGCCCCTCCCTTTCATCGCATCACGTGCCTCGCGTCTTGTCAAGCGAGGTGAGCCCTCCCATTGGTTGGCGATGATCATGCGGTGGAGGTGGGGCCGGAAGCCAGGATTGCGGCGGTAGCTGCGGGGCTCTGGGAAGGGATAGGCAGGGCGGCGGGTGGCTGCTCGCTGGATGCAGCCACGGGTCATGTGACCGGAAGGGCTCCCGACGGACGCCGTCCCTCCTCGGCGCGGCCTGAGCGCCCGGCCCGACCCCGGCCATGGGGTGCTGCTACAGCAGCGAGAACGAGGACTCGGACCAGGTGCGGCCGCGGCGGGCGAGGCTCGGGAATGAGGGCTGAGAGGCTAGGGCGTGGGGCCCAGAAAAAAGCCTGCAGAAGAATGGGACTGTGGGCCTCACTTAGTACGGAGGCCGGGAGGGGACAGATTACGGAGGGGACGCTCGGCCGGGCTCCTATCCCTGTTAAAGCCCCAGCTTTCTCTACACAGTCTCCGCTTTGGGGTGTGCAGGCAGCCCCTGTCCCGCTCGTTCCCACCCCTTTCATGTTATCCTATCTTTAAACCTTTATAGCCTTCAGAATCCTCAGCCTCGGTCCTTGGGAAACACTGTCTCCCAAGCTTCCTGTGCTTTTTCTGTGCTTGTATGAGCGGGCTTTGTGAATCCATTCTAGAGATGGGTAAGCTGAGGCTCAGAGTTAGCTTTTCCTAACATGAATCAGGAATCTATGTATCTTCTCAGTCCCTCGAGTTGGAGAAGGAAGGTCACTGCGGTTTGGGGTCAGAGAAGGCCTCTGGAAGTAGGTGGCATTTGAGTTGACCAGTAAAGAATTTATTAGAGACCATGACATCAAGACGTTTTGGGGAAGCAACAAAACGGGTTTACTTTGGCTGTATTGGATTAGAGAGGTGGGATGAGAGCTCAGTTTGACCTGCCTCGGTGCAGTTTTTGCCTGGGGCCTGCGGGTTCCTTTAGCTAGAGGGGTGCTTGCCCTGGGAATTTGACTGTAGACCTGATCCCTTTGCAGAAAGGATTAGGCTGGGAAGATTGTGCAGTTTTAAGTTCTTCCTCTTCCCCTTGGTGCATTCTCACTTCTCCCTACATCTTAATCTCTGACCTGCCTGCCTGATCTCCTTTTAGGAGTGGGGAGACCTTCCCAAGGATGAAGTCTCAAGCTCTTGCCTCTAAGCTTGGGTCCAACATGTGTTGGGTTTCAACACATTCTAGACACACAGAAGACAGAAGGATTTCAGCAAGTAGTTCACAGTCTGGTGGAGAGATGGTCACAGAAGTGGATTATATTATTGGTATTTGGGAAGTCGGTCTTTCCCCAGTGACTCACATGAAACTATTTTGGGTTAAGAACTTAAGGTTAGGAAAATGCCCTTTGTTTGAGAGGCATGGGTGTCTCCTGGGCCTCATTAATTCTCCAAACCCCCCAATGAACACATATTCCTATTTCCTGTGCCTTACACCTTAGGCATACATCATGTCCGCTATCCCTCACTTCACACCAGCCTCTTAGAGGAGACAGTATTCCTGCCTAGTGGGAAAACTGTGGCCTAGTGGAAAATTGTCTCCTAAAGGATAACACGAACTCTTGCAGGGAATGAGTTAAGAAGGGTTAGGGCCTTCTCAGAAAGGATACCAGCTTCTAGCTGGGAGAGCTGGGTTTGTTGATCTCCTGAACTTTCATCTTCTTGACAGGCTCTCACTTCTGTTTCTAACCCCCAGAGAGGTGCTCAGTCAGTGCTGGGTGATTTGAGCCTTCATGTGGCAAAGGTCTACAAGCCATTCGCTATCCCAAAATCCCTTTCTCAGCTCTTGGGCAGTCCCCTCCCCCACTTTAATCTCTGCTCCTTTGTTACAATAAAAAGAAATAAATGACACATTTTCAAAGACTTTTTATAGTTCTCTCATTTGACGTTTGCCAAACATTTGTCATATAGGTGTAGGTTATGTACTTAAAGGTAAGGGAAAAGTTCAGAGAGGCTAAGATATTTAGCCAAAGATACAAAGCTGAGTAATGCTGTAGTCAACGTATCTTGATACCAAGCCATGTGCTTTATCCATTGGGCCAAGATATTCTTTTCAGCTATGCCCATACACCAGGTGACTACTCGTGGACAGACCATGTATATGTGTCTGTGCTGGAGTAGATAGTGAAAGCCTGACTTCTGGATTGACACTGACTCAGGGACAAACCTTGGTGTGAAACACTTCCTCCATGCTTCACTTGCCCTTGGGGGTGGGGTGATGTTATTTGTTCACTCTGATTGGGGGTAGCCTGGCCTCTTTTGGGAGTCTAGGTCTCAGGAAAACGTCGTTGTTCTTGAAGAATCCGCTTAGACATGGGGGACAGGGGAGACTGCCCTGTCCTATAGGAAGATCTGTCTGAAGTAGGGCTGGGAGAAGGACAGCACACAGGAAGCAAATTCAGGGTTCATTATGGAGCCAGCTTTCCTTTGAGATAGTTTGATCTTTAGCAACCATTTTGTCCTTCTAGCCCTTGAATACTTAGTCTGTGTTTTGAGGAGGAGGAAGGTATGTCTAGGAGTTGGGAGGTGATAGGACAGAGTCCCACAGCTTTTGTCTCATGCTGTTGGGAACTGAAGACGCTTGGCAACCTAGACTTGAGAAGGAAGAGTATTGTGAAAAGGCTTGGCCTGCGTAGGGTGGGGCAGGCGAGCAGGAGGAAGTGGCCCTCTGTAAGGAGAGTTGTGGAGTTGGGGGCAGGGGAACTGGGAGCCCACAGTGGGAAGGTCTATGGTAGGAACTGAGATCTGCCTGGAGTGGAGCACTGGTGGTCTGGTACTAAGGGTTGGTGAGTCAGCATTAGGCAGGATGGGCCCCCTTGTCTTTGGCTTTGTCCTGGGCACCCTTGCTCTTTATGGCTTGGATAGATACCCAGCAGGCCTGCTTATCCAATTTGTAGCTGACATAAAGCCAGCAGGGATTTGCAGCTGATAGGCTCAAGGCAGGGTCATATTCAGAGAGACTGCAGTAGATTAGAATAGGGCTGGAATAGGACCAGGGAGACTTGGTTTGGCCCCATGTTAGTTCTGGGGGTTGTGATTATTGGCTTAAGCTAGCAGTAACAGAACTACTGAAAATTAACAAACCACAAGAATAGAAGTGTGGTGACTTGGCAAGGGAGGGAACAGCTGCACTGTTCGGGTCAGGTTTCACCAGGTGCACCAAGTTTGGTTCTGGGAGTCATATACAAAGAAAGCATTAGAGAAGAGTGAACACCTGAGAGTAGAAGGGACCTGTCCTCTAGGAAGGGGGCACACTTGGACTGTGTGACCCAGAGGCTGGGACTCTTGCCCTGAGATTACATGAGGAATATAATTGTCTGGCCTCACGGGGCCTCCATCCTAGGAGCAGACAGCCTTTCTGGGAAGGGCCTGGTCTGGGGGATCAGGAGGGCCATTCTTGGGCTCCTGACTCCCATCAGTTTCTAGACCTTACTCCTCTGGCTTCCAGCTTCCAGTATTCTTTCTCATCAGGTGCTAGACTGTTTGCTGAAGCTCCAGAGTGGTTATTGAGTACATGCTTTGTGTCTCTGTCCATCTTTTCAGGGTCTCTAGGGCTGCTTGGATTTACTTTAATTCATCCTAGACCCACAACTCAGCTGAGCTCCGAAGGGCAGGCAGGACTGAGCCTTATCTGACATTCCATACACTTCAGCACTTGGGATATTTTTTGGTGCTTAAAAGTCATAGCTGGGCTGAAAGGAGAGCCCAAGAAAGGCAGGTTGGACTAAAGGCTCCAGGTTTGGGGTGCCTGGGTGGCTCTGTCGGTTGAGTGTCTGACTCTTGATTTTGGTTCCAGTCATGATCCTAGGGTTGTGAAATCCAGCCCCACATCAGCTCCAGCCCCAAATTGGGCTCCGTGCTGAGTGTTGAGCCTGCTTAAGATCCTCTGTCTCTCTTTCTTTCTGCCCCTCTCCCTTGCTAGCATGTGTGCTCTCTCTCAAATAAGTAAGTAAGTAAGTAAATAAATAAATCTAACTAAAGGCTCCGGGGCTGACTTCTCCTCCATGGCCTTTCCCAGGACCGAGAGGAGCGGAAACTGCTGCTGGACCCTAGCAGCCCCCCTACCAAAGCCCTCAATGGAGCTGAGCCCAACTACCACAGCCTGCCTTCCACTCGCACAGATGAGCAGGCCCTGCTCTCCTCCATTCTTGCTAAGACAGCCAGGTGAGCACTGCAGGACCAAGCCTGGGCAGAGCTTTCTCCATCCATGTTAAAAGCTGGGATAGGGGGACTGGGCCCAGGACATGGGGGATGGGACAAGGTCAGTGGTGAGAGGTGCTTCTAGGCCTGGGCTTGCTCCAGGGGGGAGGCAGGGACATGGTGTCAGATAGCTCTGGAATTGGGACTTGGCAGTGAGTCCTGTGTATCCCTCTTAAAGCACCTGTCATGTTCCCTCTGCCTCCTCTCCCCAAAGCAACATCATTGACGTGTCTGCTGCGGACTCCCAGGGCATGGAGCAGCATGAGTACATGGACCGGGCAAGGCAGTACAGGTGAGACCTGGCCAGCTTGCATCCTTCCCTCAGGCTACTTGGGTCCCTCCCTGCCCCTCGATCCCTTATCCAGCTTTGGAGTCCGAGCCCCAGTCCAGGCTCCTTGTTTGGGTGTGGCCCAGGAGACTGACAACAAATCTCTCTGGTACCTCAGCAGATGTGCATGTCGGCCCTGTTTTCCCCATGGCCTTCAAGGGTGCGGAGGCCAAGGGAGGTGGGCCTGGAGTGAGTTTGTGGTGAGCAGAGGCCACCGTCACCCTGCTTCTCTGGCCTGAGGGAGTGAGACTTCCCCGAGCCGGGCTGGACTGGGCAGAGCAGACTGGCCTGACTGCCCACCCCATCCTCCCTCTTGGCCAGCACCCGCTTGGCTGTGCTGAGCAGCAGCCTGACCCACTGGAAGAAGCTGCCACCGCTGCCATCTCTCACCAGCCAGCCCCACCAAGTGCTGGCCAGCGAGCCCATCCCCTTCTCCGACTTACAGCAGGTGAGCCACCCCTTGGCCCGCCCCTGCTCATCCTTCCTGCACTGCCCAGGCTGTGGCAGAGAGTTCGCCCTCTCCATCTCAGAGGCAGTAGGGAAGTGGAGTTAGAGAGCCTGGTAGCTCAAGTACCTTGCTCACTCTCACCTCTCTTACTTTGTGTCTTCTCCTCTCCACCTTTGTTCTTTTTCTCCCCTTTGTTCTTTTCCATCTTTCCCATTCCTGCCTTTCTCTTTGGCTTCCTATCCCCCATCATCCCCTCCTCTCTCGCCACCCAATCCACCTCCCTGGCTTTTTGGATCTCCCTTCTCACTGCCTCTCTCTGTTCCTCTCCTCCCTGGTCCCTCTGTCTCAGGTCTCCAGGATAGCTGCTTATGCCTACAGTGCACTTTCTCAGATCCGAGTGGATGCAAAAGAGGAGCTGGTTGTACAGTTTGGGATCCCATGAAGAGAGGGATCCTTGGGACAGCTCTTCTCCTCTCTTCACCCGTCTCCACCCTGCCTCTCCTGGCCCCCAACCTCACTGCGGCTCATACAGTACCCTAACCTGCTACTAATCACAGAGAAGAGTGTGGAGGAGGAGAAGAAGCTGGAAGGCTGGAAGCCTGAGCAAGTGAGGATGGAGCAAGGGAGGGTAGAACCATTTGGGACTGGCGTTCAAAGCCCTGGCCAGGGATGGGGTGGGGGTCAAAAGATTAGGGCGTAGTAGGTCTTCACTGTCACTGGGAAGGTGGAGGTACCACTGTGAGAGAGTGATCCTTAGGGGGCCTGTGGGGGCCCCCTTCCCATCCTTTCTCTTGGCCTCACTCCTGCCCCCCTCTCCCTGACTTGGTGCTCACATGCACCTCAGTAGGGTTTGTGACCAGGGTCTGGACGAGCTTGAATCTGAATGAATTGAGTTTGTATATCTAGCACCCTGGGTTTTTACATGTTTGGGGTTTTGTTTTGGTTTGTCACCCTCGATAAAGGAAGTGTATTCATCTGTGTGCTGGCTGCAGCCCGTCTGTCCTGCCCACCACCCTGATACTACTTCTGGTCTGTGAGCAGTGAGATGGATGCGGGGGGTGGGGGGGGTGGGGGGGGTGGGGGATGTCTTCTAGGGGCATTAAGAGGAATCCAGGAGATAAGGGTTCAGGGTTCCCCGGTCTTAGCCAGAACTTGGCCTGGGCTAACGTCAGATTGGATAAGACCATGCTTGTCCTTTCTTGGTGATGGGAACACTGTCAAAACTGAACAGACTTGAATCTGAGGCAGCTCTTGCTGTTGGGGCCCTGCCTCAAATTCAGTGGAATTACCAACAAGCCCAGGGTTGGGGGATAAAGGCAGACCAAGAATACTTGATATGGAGCCAGCAAGCCAATGTTTTCAAGCAGAAGATTCCCTTTATCAAATGAAATCTCAAGCAGAATCCCGACATGTAAGACAGAGCAGAAATACCCTGATCTGATCGAAGTGGGGGGTTCAAAGATCACAGCCTGTCGTCTTCTCTGAGGGATCTCCACAGAAACTTGGCACTCTGTGAAACAGCTCTAACCCCAGCATGTCTGAATTGAAGAGTAAAGAAAGGGCTCAGAGAGGTAAGTCTCCCAAGGACATACCAGTAAACCCAGGTCCCCCATGTCCCAGGTGTTGCAACAGGCCTTTTCCTTCACTGCCTCCCTCTTTCAGCCAAATAACACTGGAGCTACTGACAAGTGCCTGAGTTGGAGGACGTTTTTACATGACACAGGTGACTTCGCACCTGCTCAACTGCTCAAATTGTTTATTGTTAAACCAAACTGACCATCCTCTCAGGACTGCTGGGGCCTGAGAACCTCAGAGTGCATTCTGCTTGATCCGGAACTTCTTGGGCTTGATGTTCATGCGCTTCCACACTTCAGCTGTGGTGCGGTCTGCCTTGGTGACCCCGCTGAAGTCGAATGTGGTGATACGGGGCAGGGTGCACAGCACATATTGCCTGTGGGGAAGACTCAGGCTGGGGGCCAACCCTGCACCAGAACCTCCTTCCCCCTCCACCAGTTGCCACTATCTCCCCTAATTGCAAGGAATGGAGGAACTTAAGTATAATTTGGGGGATGACAGAGTTTCTCCTGATAGGCAAGAAATGCCTAAAGGTCTCTACTCCTTTCCCTGTCCCAGCATGGCAGAATAATGGTGTTGGACTTCTTATCTTCCCACCTCCTTTCCCCCTCAGGGGAGCCCAGCCCAGGGGCAGGGCGCTCACCTATACCCCTTCTCTTCCTCTATGGGGTTCCCATGGAGTGTCAGGCTCCGGAGTCGAGGGAGGACAGCCAGCTTGTTCACTTCTCCCAGGCGCTGGATGCTGTTGCCATGGAGATAGAGGACACTGAGGTTGAAGAAAGTTGTCAGGACCTGTTGAGGGAAGGAAACCAAAAGCCAGAATGGACAGGGTCCTGGATCTGTGCTCAGGACTGGCTTGTGGGCAAAGAAGGAAGAGTTTGAGAAACAACTTGATTTCCAGTCTATGCCATTCCGCTGCAGCCACTGCAGACAACTCCAACCTACTTTTCATTTAGCTTTGAAGGGCTAACACACATTGACACAGAGCTATGATCTAAGGTGCAGGAGATATGATCCTGGTTCCTAGCATAGCCACTGACTTGCCAGGTGCCTGGGCTCTCCTGCCTCTCCTTGAGCCTTAGCTGGCCCTACACTGAAGGCCTTTTCATCTTTAGTGATTTAAGATTCTTTCACAACAGGGGACGGGGTACAGAACATCATGCTAGGTACAAAAGAGAAGCTTTCAAATAGTAGTTAAATTGGGATCTCTACACCTGGGGAATAGTTACCAAGTCATTCTCTAGCTGCTGTCCCTCTGATAGGGATCCTGGACAAGAAAGGGCCAGTTCTGTTTATTTCTTAAAATTTGAGTGTGAGTTCATGGAAGATCAGTGCTGCAGTCTAGCTATCTCTTCCACAAAAGAACTCAGCACAAGGCACAGGGGGTGCCAGATAACAAGAGCTGTGGTTTTAGTGCAGCCTGCTATGTTCCAGTTGTTTTTCATAATTCTCATTTAATCCTTACAAAACCTTTATGATGCTGGCATATGCTCTCCATTTTTTCAGACAGGGATGCTGACATTTTGAAAGGTTGGGTGTCTTGCTCAAAGTCACACAGTAAGATCTAGGATTTGAACCTACATCTCTCTGAGCCCACAGCCATGTACTTTGTACCGTACCACACTGCCTCATTACTTCTTTGATAATATGTGGGAAGTAGAGAGGCTGGGAGCTAGAAAAGGTGGGATCAGGCCCATCCTGACTGGACTCTCAGGGCTGGGTACTCACAGGGTCAATTGAAGTCAGGTCGTTGAAGGATAGATCGATCCAGGCCAAGTTCTCTGGATGCTCCAGAAGCAGTGAAACCACATGGCTGAAATCTTTCAGGTCATTGAGGACATTGTTGTTCAGCCACAGGGACTGGGTCAGTGACTTCCCTGACTTTGAGTGCCTTAGTGGTCGTAGCCCTGTTCTTGGCTCCTCGCTTGTCAGATCTGTGGGGACAAAGTAAGACTTGGGTTATCATTTTTGCTTTTCTGTCTTAGCATTGGGAAGGGACAGAGCTGGGTGGATTTGTAGCCTAAGCTATAGCTGGAGGGGCTAGCAGGACCATAGCTCCATGCTTGAGTCTAGTATGACTCTACCAATAGTCAGTCCAGGACCCTGTCCCATAGGCCCCAGGAATCCAAATAAGCTTGGACTGATGGTCAAAGACTTCCCATCCCAAACTCTTGGTTTGGGTCACATGGTCCCCTCATGTCTATCATATCATTGGGTCCTTTGTGTACCACCCCTGTTTGAGGGGTTGAGGGAGGCAAAATCACTCTTAATTTTATGGAAGTTAAGAACCCAGAGTTGTCAGGCTCGAACCGAGACGATAGCACAAAATCTAGACTTATCCGCTGGTGGAGCCCATAGCATTCACTAAAGTACAACACATTCTGATGTCCTCTCTCTCGCGTTAATATTGAGCAACTGTGTATGTGCCAGATACTGGATATATAGCAGTAAACAAAATGAGAGATGGTCTATGCCAAACTCTGTATGAGTAACAGGGCAGGGATGAAGCAGTTGTTTGTGCCTTGGAGGAGCTCATACCAGCAAGATGAAAACAGACTGGCAATGTAACAGCAACAGAACTATGAAGTGGGGCTCCTAACATAGTCTGGGAACTTAGGGAAGTTGAAACCTGCGATGGAACTCAGTGGATCAGGAGACATTAACCAAGTAAAGGGTGGAAAGGGTGAGAACAGCATGACAGGAGAAGAGGCATGAGGTGTGGAACAGTGTGTATATATGGGCATGTGCTGCACAAGGTGGGCAAGGGGGAAAAAGACAAGGAGCTTTGAATGCCAGGCTGAGTGTTTTGGACTTTATCCTGTGGGCAATGGGAAGCCAGTGGAGGGTTTAAGCAAATGAGGTGATTCAAATCTTTCAATGTAGAAGATCTTTTTTTTTTAAGTTTATTTATTTTTGAGAGAGAGTGAACACATGCAAATGGGGAGGGGCAGAGAGAGAGAGAGGGAGAGAGAATCCCAAGGAGGCTCCACACTGTCAGTGGGAAGCCCAATGCAGGGCTTGAACCCAGGAACCATAGATAATGACCTGAGCTAAAGTTGGATGCTTTACCAACTGAGCCACCCAGGAGCCCCTCATTCTTTTTTTTTTTTTTTTTAATTTATGTATTTTGAGAGAGAGATACTACATGAGATACTACTAAAGAGAGGGAGGGAGAGAGTGAGAATCCCAAGCAGACTCTGCATTGTCAGTGCACAGTCGGATGTGGGGCTTGAACTCATGAACTGTGAGATAGGGATCCTAGATAAGAAATTTTATTTCTTAAAATTTGAGCCTGAGTTCATGAAAAATCAGTGCTGTAGTTTAGCTACCTCTTCCACAAAAGAACTCAGTACAAGGCACAGTTGGTGCCTGATAATAAGAGCTATGATTTTACTGAGCCGAAGTCAAGAGTCGGACGCTTAACTGAGCCACCCAGGTGCCCTACAGAAAGATCATCCTGAAGCTTTAGTGTGGAGTATGGATTAAAGGGAGTGGATGGGACTGAGGACCGATGTGGCTCTTTCAGTCATCCAGACAAGAGATGAAGTGGAACAGAAAATCAACATGACTTGATGATTGATTGGATGTTAAGAGTAGAAGAATAATCAAGGCTAGTGCCCAGTTTCTTGTTTGTGTGAATGATAAGGAATTAGAAAGATAGAAACTGGGGTTGGAAGGCTTGGCCTTGGTGTGTGTCTGAGGTTCCTGTAGCACAAAAAGGTGGAGAAGCCAAGTAAGCAGCTGAATATGAAAGTCTGATGCTCAGGAAAGAGATGAGAATCATTAGCATAGAAGGTGTACAAGTTAGAGAAATAGATGAGATTCCACACGAGTGAGGGTAGAGAGAAGGGACAAGGAGGAAGGGGAGTCTATTAAATAGTAATGAATAATCGGAGGGAGAACCTCGAGAAGATAATTTTACAGATGCTTGGGGAATCCATAGTTTATAAGTGTGAGTTTCAGGAGATAAGGTCTGAAAACTAATTTCGGCAACTCAGAAGCTCCTTGTGACCTTGGTGAGGACTATTTCAATGAAATGACGAGGGCCTGGGGACGAAGCTAGATTGGACTGAGTTCAAGGGTGAAGGCACGGTTCAGGAAATCTAAGCAGGTAGTGTAAACAACACCCTCAGAAAGTTTGGTTAAGGAGGAGAGAGAATAGGGAACACTAATTTTACAATCCATCTGTATAGGCCCCCACTCACGTTTTGACAAATGAGGTCAAAGAAAGGACAGGCCCTGCCCAAATTCATGGTGGCAGAGCCAGAACCAGATACCAGCTATGGCTGAGGTGACTACATTTTTCCTGTTCTCCCTAAGCCCTTCATTACTTGTCAAAACCTGCCTCAGGGGAAGTAAGTATTTAGGGTTTGCTGAGCCTGGCCAGCTGTTGTCACTCCCCTCAACTCTCACTGGACATGCTTCCTCCCTTCCCATCCCCTCCTCCCAGTGTTAACTTCCTCTCCTCCTCTGCTGCACATCCAGCAGCATCCACCAGATGGCTCTCTGCCTTAATGCTGGAGTGAGCAGGAAGTTGGGGGGAGGTGGCAGAAGGGCACTAGAGCAGAGTGCTCCAGCTCATGAATAAACTCCTTATCCTGTCCCCTCCCCACCACCATATCCCAAGAACCCCCAATGAAATGACACAGCTGAATAAAAGGGTTAAAATAAACCCATATGGATTAGCATCCAGTCTGATGAGGCAGCAGCTTGAGGAATGCCACCAAGCATGGGCTGATCTCTAGCTCAGAATTAGCCACTAGCAGGACTGTGCTGCCTAAAACTTGAGGCTCCTATTGGGGCTGCTGGCATCAAGGGTGGAATGGGGTATCCCGCTGCTACATACTTCTGTTCCCTTAGACTCCACCACGGTAGTGCACTGCTTGAGGATCTGTTGAAGCTGCCTTGTTCAGAGTAGGCCAAGGCAGGTCTGGAAAACAGACCACAAATATCAGTGCCCAAAGAACTGTGGAGTGTTCAGCCCCAGGAAGACTGGGGAAAATGTGATCCTGTCTTCATATCTCTGAAAGATTGCTGTGCAACTTTTCCACGTGTCTCTAGAGGGTGGGAGCTAGTTTGATGATAACTTCTTTGCATCATTCCTCACCTCATAATGGGAGGGGTTGGTAAGTGGGTGTCATAGGGGACTCCCTTACCACTGGAGGTTCACGAGCGAGCAGAAGTTAGAGGACTTTGGGTTGGATGTGGTCTAAAGTCCCTGCCATTTCAAAGTCTATAATCCATCTATCGATTACTTCAAGCAAATAGTTTATCAAGTACTCCTAAACTCTTTCCACAAGTTCTGTGGAACCAGAGGGCCTTTGATGCACCTGTCTTTTTCTCCTCCTTACAACACACAGCAAGGAGCACAATGCCTGGCATGTGTGTATACACACGTGCTTACTAAATAGGTGCTCAGTAAATATTAGTGATTCAATGAAAGGGCATCTGTACAGATCATGGTTTGTGCTGTGTGGTTATTCTTGGTTGTAGTAGATTGTCCCCTTATTCTGAGGGTTCCATAGAGGACAAAGCTATTCCCCACTCAGCTATTCCCTTATTTGTCACCTCAGCTATCTTGTACATGACCATTACAGCTCAAACCCTTGTGAAACACAGACTATATCAATTAAGAGTGATGCAGTGCCCAATAAAGATCATGGTAGGTGAGTGTATGTCCATGACAGAACATGAGTTACCACTGTGGCTGGTGGGAGCCCAGTAGTGCCCTAAACACAAGCCAAGGCTAGTACCTCCTGGATAACTATTTGCCTTTTTTCCGAGCTTAAAATTAGTCACCAATTGCCTATGTGAGAAAACCAAAGCCAGATACTGGGGCTAGGATATGTGGGTGCCAGCATGTATTCTGTGAGGGCAGATGGCAAAATCTAGGGACAGCAGAATTCCCTTGGGAAGAAGCCTATTCTCCTGAGAATATGATTCTCTCTCTCTCTTTCTGTCCCTTCCTGAAGAGTATGAGCCACCTATTTACAAGGACATTGAATAACAAAATGGGAATGAGCATGGGCAGTGCTGAAACCTGAAATAAGTATGGGTGATGATGGAATAAACTTGATATGACTGGAATGAATATAAGATATTTGTCAATAAATATTTAAACTGGAAACATGCCCATTGTTAATAACGAGACCTTGCATGTTTTACCAGTGATCAGAATAGGCTTGTGTCCTTAGAGGAGAGAGGGTTCTGCTTGTGTTTTCATTAGTTTTTTCGTCTCTTCAGGTAAAAACAGGAGAATAAAACCATTGGCTGATAGACTGGTTTCCCAATTTTCTTCCACCTGACTTTACTGTTGTAGGCTGGCTTCTTTCAAAGAGGATCAATTATCCCTCCCACTCCTACCACCTCTTCCTACCACCTCCCTACCCCTACTCCTCCCCAAAACAACAAAATTGCAAGCATACAGGAATTTAGGCTTTTAAGTAGAAGACTGGTTTCTCCCTGGGGACCATACCCAGCCTGTTGCTATGGTGAGTGGAGTGCTATACTCTGTGGGCTGACCTTGGATCACATGGATGCTTCGGAAGGAGTAGTCAAGAGGGGGCTCTTGCACTGAAGTGTTCATATAGTCCTCTTTGCTCATAGCTCAGGCCATCGTTTGTCAGGTGTAAGCACTGGCCCTGGGAGTCCGGGTTCAGCCTGGGAGGACAGAGAAGGACTGGTGTTGCAGGTACAAGGGGCATAGGCCTTCTGGTATCCCCATAGCCTTCCACCCTTCCTTTCTATACTCTACCACTCAAGGCTTGCCTGGCTGCATTTCTATTTTAAGATATTAAGCATGGTTCCTTGCATTTGTAGGGCACCTTCCTACTTCTCAGAGAACTTTTACATCCCTTAGAGCTCATTGATAATTGTAACACCCATTTCTCTTTCTACACAAAGAAACTGAGACCCCAGGATGAAAGCACTTGCCGAAAGTTAAGCCAATGAGTCAGTGTGGACTGCAATCATAGCCTCCTGCATCCTACTCTGAGCCCCACTTTGTGCTACTCCATAGTAGTTACCATGGAGGCTGTCTTGGTACCTACACTCTGGTGACATCAACTGGGCTATTCTATTGCTTAACAAACTCCTGAGCACCTGCATTGGATGAGGTGTCTGACAGCCTTTTGCAGTCTGACCAGCTGGGGACTTGTTACCTCTGCTCAGCTTGTCTGTCAGCGCCATTTCCTTTCCATAGGCCCTATGTCTGTCAGCCCCATTTCCTTTCAATAGACTCTATTTTCAGCCACATCCCGAATACAGTCATATGTATATAAACACATACACATAAAACCAGAGTCTACTTCAGTCACTCACCTGTCACTGATGCCTGAAACTCCACCATTAGGGATTCATTCCTTTGGGTTCAGGGATTGTTCCCTGTTAAAATGGAAATACCCCTTGAGAGGGGTGAACAGAGTGTTATCAGTCATTTACAATGTGGTGTGAATTGTTTTATTAGATCCTTTCCAATTCCAATGAACTCAAACAGAAATTTTCAAGAGACTGGAGAGAGCCATGAGAATACTACTCACCTGGGAAGAAGAGAGCTGAACACACTTTACACCAAGGGGTTTTGAATGTGACACATACAAACAAAAGACAAATAGACCAACAAGTGCACGTCCCAGTCAGCCTCCCCTTCCTCATTGCTTCCACTGCCATCATCGCCTTTGCAGTTACTATACTTCATCTGCTTTCCAGAAGGATTTGAGGTAGTTTACAACAACAATACATGCATAAAACGGGATGATTTACGGAACAGAGCTGTTCAACTGAAATATAACGAACACTGCAAATGCAGGCCACATACATAATTTTTTTCAAGTATATAGTTTAAAATTTTCTAGTAGCCATGAAAAGTCAAGAGAAACAGATGAAGCTTAATCTATTTAATCCAATATATCCAAAATATTCAACATATAATTGATATTAATAATTGAGACATTTTACACTTAACATAGCACGTCCTGGTGGACATGCTACCTGTCAAGTGCTCAACAGCCACGGATGACTAGTGGCAAATGGAAACATGGAAGAGAAAGGTTAGAAGGCAAATTAAAGAAGAAAGGAGAGAGATGTATCTAACAATTAGGAAACGGCCTATGTTATCTCTGAAATTCCTGGCAGCCAAAGTAAAAAGGGAAACCTTAGGATATGGAGTTCTCATCATTTGATTCAAAGAAGCAAACAGGTTGTACGCAGAAAATTAAATCCGTGCATTCTATTAAAATGAAATTTCCCTTAAAAACCATGGACTTGATAGCTTATAATTCAACTTAATACAGTTCAAGTAAATTCCTTTTTTTGGTGATTTCACGTGTGTAGAAGAATGGAAACTGAATGACGTCTTCCTCTCAAAAAGCAGCAGTCTCAACTGAGCTTCGTGGAAGTGCCACCTTGAGTCACTTCACAGCTGAATTCTCTTGTTAAATTGGAACTGGTGGGTTGATTAGGGAGACCAGAATCTTTTAGGTATCAAATCAACAGACAGACAACAAAGAACACATGTTTTTCCAGACACAGGAACCTGGCTTGTGTTCTCACTGAGACAGAGAAGCCCATTCCACTTGAGCACCTACAACAGGTTCGATGCCTTTGAGAGATTGGATAATTTTCTCAAAGTCCTGGGTTGGGACCCCAGAGTTCTGCACTACTGGACGTGGATTTTAGCTTAGAATATTTAAGGGCAGAATTTTGTCATTAGTTTCCTTGACCATCGAGAACCTCACTCAGAATTTTGTGTTGCACCAGCTCCTGATGCATTTTTCTGGATGCGTTAGTATTAAACATGGGGCCCCAAGTAGTTAGGTAAATTGCCAGGTGGAGAGGGTTATTACTCTTCTCCATTTAAATAGTAGCCCAGGCTGTGAGCTGGCACTAAATTTTGTTCATCATCTGACACAGAACCTGGCTTACAACAGGCGCTCGAGAAATATTCGTGGGAGGAATGAATGAGAAACTGCCAAATACAAGGATTTCTGTTTTGGGAGTGTTGATGCTAAGCTGTTCTTTCTAACAATTGGCTCCCAGGTTCAGCTATTTCAGTCCACACCTCGTTCACAGTAAGAAACTCGATTCAATTCTGCAAACATTTGTGGAGTGGCTGCTGCCCTGTACCTGACCAGAAGGAATGAAGCCAAGATAGTAAATAACAGAACCCTGTCTGTCATGGGCACAGAAAAGCCTGCTAGGATTCCATCGATTGTGGCAAACCAGCCCACATCAAGTTCTAAGAAATAGCTGCCTATTTAGTGAATGTTAATCATGTTTCAGTTCCCAAGCCTAGTGTACCCTCTGATGAAGCCTGTCTTTCCAGAAAAAAATTGATCAATGTGTCCTATAGATTGATTCCCTTGATTGTTCCTATTCATGGTCTGCCTTGTATCTCTCCTTTTTTCCCTATAACTCTGTAGTTCTATCCACTTTCATGCTGGGCTCAGCCATATGACTTGCCTTGACCAATGGGATGTTGGTAAATATGAAACTAACAGAAGCTTAAAGAGAGGGCATGCCCTCTTGCTCTTTACCTGTGCCAAGAGAAAATGGCTAGCCTACTGGTGGGATGTGAGAAACGTGCAGGTGAGATACATTCAGAGAGCTAGTGTTCCCACCTGAGGCCATCCTAGACTAGCCAATAGCCAGCTTATACCAAGTCAAGTTCAGGATAGTCACACAACCCACAGGTGCCTGCAGACACATTAATGAGCTGAGCCAAGACCAGAAGAAACATAGCTGACTGAAAGACTTGGAAGCAATAATAAATGTGTATTGTTTTAAGCTATATGTTTTAAAGTATGGTTTTGGATAGTTTGCTATACAGCAATAGCTAACTGATACATACCTGTATTATACTTTGAACAAAATTTTATCGCAGCCTGTTTCCTCATCTGTAAAATGGAGACAAACCTATTTTGAGTGCTGTTCTATGTCCTGCAGCAGGTGCTTAATACATAGAAGCAGTTGTATTCTCTGTACATTTCTTTATAAACTACTTCCTATTCCTTCCTTGTAAGCTCAAGGGCAGGGACAGAAATCAGACTTCTTTCTCTCTTCCCACCATTACTCTGCACTGAGCCTAGCAAAGAATGGGTATTCACTAAAGGCTTGATGAACAAATGGATAATGGAAAAATGAAGGAAGAAATGAATTGCGTCTTCAGGTGTCACATGGTAAATCTGGCTGCTGGGTAGGTATACCCAAACTGACAAAAACCTGAGGCTGCCTTGCTCACTTCAGTGGCTGCGTTTTTGGAGTCTGTCTTTCCCAGCTGCTATTCTGCCTCATAATCAGTCAGATCACAGTGCCTTCCTCATTTATCCAGGTTAACTTGACAAATGACAGTTTTAGAGGAATACTTGTCTTGTTTTGGAATTTTTCTCTTCCAAAATAGAAATATCTTTTACTTTATCTTTAATTTTAAAAGTTAACATGATAGCTGAATAAAGTCAAACAACATAGAGAAGTACATCAAGTAGAAACTAAAAGTCTATGATTTGATGCATACTGATTTTATACTGAAATATGGTTGTCCTTGTAATGTTAGCTAACAATGTATTTTTTTCTCTTTAAATTATTGTAGACTCTATGGGTACCTGGGTGGCTCAGTCTGTTAAGCATCTGACTCTTGGTTGCAGCTCAAGTCATGATCTCATGGTTCATGAAACCAAGTCCTGCATTGGGCTCTGCACTGACAGCGTGGAGCCTACTTGGGATATTCTCTCCCTCTCTCTCTCTCTCTCTCTCTCTCTGTCTCTGTCTCTCCCCCACTCTCTCTTTCAAAATAAATAAACTTAAAAAAATGTTGTAGACTCTCACCCTTTTAATAACTGTAGAGTATTTCACAGAATTTGTGTGTATCCTACTTTATTTACTTAATTTAACTTTAACCAATCCTAGGTTGATGGAAATTTGTTTTCAGTTTCTGGAAATTACAACAATTGGAGTTTGATTTGTTGATAGCCTATTCCTTCCCTCTCAGGTAAGTAGCAACACAATGGCATAAGAAGCTTTGGGAATAATCAGATGAGATCTGATAAGAGACTAAATGGCCTGGCCTAGAGAGGGTTTCTGGTCAGGGACTACAGGTGGAAGAAAAGTCAAAGAATGGCATGAAAAGTCTACCACATACTCTAGTGGGAGGTTATACTTCCAGGTGCCATAGGGAAGTCCAAGATTCAACCTAGCTCCTGCCTACCTCTCTACTGCCATCGTTTCTCCTCATCTCTAATTCTGCAGCCCAGCTAATACACCTACTTGAATTAAGTTCCTTGCACCTGCCACTGGGTTGCCACACATCTACCTTCCTCTGCTTGGAATACAGTTTCTCTCTCCTTTTGCCTTGCTACTTCTTTATGGCCCAGTTCAGGTATCACCTTTTGAGCCTATATATACGCTCCAGTCTGGATGTGGAACTTCTCTTCTGGACTCATATACTTACTGCCATGGTAGCACTCCTAAGATTATCTGTTTACCATCTGTATGTCCATAAACTCCACCAGGGCAGGAACCATGTTTTTCTCATATGCCAAAGTGGTGGCAAGTAGTAGGTGCTTAATCAGTACGTAAAAATCATAACAACGATGGGTCGCCTGGGTGGCTTAGTCGGTTAAGCATCTGGCTCTTGATTTTGGCTCAGGACATGATCTCACAGTTCATGGGTTTGCATCCCTCATAGGGCTCTGCACTGATAGCATGAAGCCTGCTTGGAATTCTTTCTCTCCCTCTCTCTCTCTGTCCCTCCCCTGTGCACAGATGTGTGCTCTCTCTAAATAATAAACACTTAAAAAAAATTGCAGGGCACCTGGGTGGCTCAGTTGGTTAAGCATCTGGCTTCATCTCAGGTCATGATCTCATGGTCTGTTAGTTTGAGCTTCACATCGGGCTCTCTGCTGTCAGCACAGAGCCCATTTCAGATCCTCTGTTTCTTCCCTTCTCTGCCCCTCCTCCACTCATTCTCTCTCCTCTCAAAAACAAGCATTTAAAAAATTTTTAAAAATGCAACAGTAATAATACTATAACGGAGAGGGACACGAGCTTGTATAATTGAAGGATTTGACCCTGGTCTGAGCAGTCAGAGAAGACCTTCCAAAGAAGTGATTGAGAAAACTGAAGGATGAACATTCCAGGCAGAAAAAATAGCATGTGCAAAAGCTCTATGGTGAAAGATTACCTGGAAATCAACGTTGAAGACCTCAAAGAAGGCTATATAACTAGAGAGGAGAAAGGGATATATATTAGACTGGGGGCTGGAGAGGTAGACAGGAGCCTGGCTGAGATGTTGTTTGATGCTAAGACCAATAGGAAGGCACAGGTATATTTTTAAATGGGGTTGGTGGTAGTGAACAAAATCACATTTGTGGTTTGAAGGATTACTCTGGCTGCAGCATGCAAAATGGCTGGGAAGGAAGGCAGGAAGGATGTGATGGTAGCTAGGACCAGAGAGAAGTCCTATTTAAGAAGTAAAGCTGACAGAACTTTGAGATGGATGTGAAATAGAAGTTGTATTAAGGATAGCTCTTGTGTTTTTGGCTTCCATAATGTTGGACAGAGGTGAGAACATGGTAAGAAATCCAGGCTTGGAGTACATAGAGATGATCCATTGCAGATGTGTTGAGTTTGGATTGTCTGTGAGATACACGAAGATGTTGGAAGAAGCAATTGGCTAGATAGACCTGGAGCTTAGAGATGAGTGCTGGGCTGGGGACACATACTTGTGTACATCTGTGTACAGGTGGTGAATGAGGTGGATTAGAATACCAAAGAGAATACGGAGGTGTGAAGTGGGCCTAGAACCAAGCCTGGAGGGACTGTAAGATAGTAAGTGGACCAGCCACCTAGAAGCCAGCCAGAAGCCAGCTATTCATGGCAGCATCAGATGTGGATGTTGCATTAGCCAGATAATTTCCTGTTTAGTTTTGTTAAATCTGTTTGATTCCCATTGTCTTCAGTCTTTCTAGTTCCTTTTCCCCATTTAAGCTCTCAAGGAAGATTTGGACTCATTCTGCCTGAAGTGTAAATACCCCAATGTAGGCCATAAAGGCTTCTTTTCTCTGAGGCAGTTCAATCTACTCCAGCTGGAAGCTGGAGAACTGGGGATCTATCTAGTCTTAGCTGTCACTGACTTGTGTGGCCTCAGGCAAGTTACTGCTCCTCTTTGGGTTTCAGTTTTCCAATCTGTAAAATGGGAATAAATATCCTTGACTCACAAAATTCAAGAGACTGGATGTGAAAGTGCTGGTAAGTTGCCAAAGGTAATCCATCATGAAGACTGTAAAAGGAATGAAACTCTAACAGTAGAGCTCCAAGAAACAGACCATAGTGGAGGTAAAGAGAGAAGAGATAATTTAGGGACAGGACCCCCCCCCCCCCGCCCCCCAATGACTCTGTGTGGGAAGATGCTGCTGACTCAGAAGGAGGCTGTATTCTAGGATTTTCCTGCTTGTAAGGAAAGAGACACTTCAAGCCTCATACAGCTCCAGTATTAGGGCCTGTAGTTTACTTCTGTCCTGAAGAGGTCTCAGTTCATCAAAGGAAAAATCAACCCATTTTCTGAGGGCGTTTCAGATCTCCCAGTGTCAGGGATTTGAAGCATTCGTATTGGGGAGCGGGGACCTAGGTTTGTGATGGGGGATGTTCTTAAGCGCCCCCAAATCTGTAAATCTGTATGGGTATGTATCTCGGTGCCCTTTCCTCCCCTCCCCGCTCCGGTCTATTCCATATGGACGTTGTGTCTTGTTTGTTGTTAAAGGGGTAAAGGGTGTGTGCGGGGGTATCTCAGGTCCCCGAGAAAGGAAATTCCTTAATCTTTCTGTGTGTTCCTCTCCTCTCTATAGAGAGCGAATTGTTCCTTTGAGTGAATTTCCTGTTTTCCCGCCCGACTCACCCGCCGTTGCTTTCCCTCCAGCTCGGCGTCCCACTACCCATTGCTTCCTCAGCCTAACTCCATAGTAACTACCTTCGCTACCGCGACTCGGCTAAGCGCCGAAAGTGCTGCCTGATGCCTACCGGGAGTTGTAGTTCGCCGGGGGGCGGGCCTCCGAAGCCGCGGGAGGTGCTGGGATTTGTGGTTTTCTTTGCTTTCAAGTCGCGGCCGGCTTCCGGAAGTAGTGACACCGCTTCTCTCTTCCCAGTGGTCTTCACACTTCCTTTTCCCGGGTCCTGAAGCGTGCCCTTGCGTGAAACTCCAGCCGACAGGGGCCAATCAGAGGGTGGTGCGAGGGGGCGGGGCCATAGTTTAAACTAATTGTGCGCTCGGAGCGCTGGCGCGAGTCCGCAACGAAGACGATCCCGGGGGAGAGTGAGGCGCTGCGGGAGCGCGCGGCCAGGTAACCGGCGCGGGCCCGCGGCTGCTGTTCGGTCTGGGCGCCCGCAGGGATGCGGTGCTGGAGGGGGTGCTGGAGAGGCGGGTGCGAGCCGAGAGCCTCCTTCGTAACCTACTCTGGGGAGATTTATCGGGGATGAGGTGTGTGAGGAGGGGCGCCTGTTCCGAGGGGAGGTGCCGGCGTGCATAGTGGGAGGGTCTGTTTGGGGGTGTGTCCGTGGAATTTTGTCTGAGGACGACCGGGGTGCGGGGTAGTCCCTGTTCCTGAAAGGCTTGTGAGCGAGAGGTCCCAGGAAAGTCTCCGCCTATTATTGTTAACAATAGCAGTAGTAATATTGGTAGTAAACGTTTTCAGAGCACCAACTACGTTTCAGACACTGTGCCACACCCTTTATATGGATCATCTTTTTAATATTCCTAATTTTCCTGTTATACTTTATTAGAGATAGGGAACCGGCGGTATTTTATAACGTTTTCTTGGCCAGGATTACATAGCTAGTGCGTGGTTGGCTGTACTGGGGTGTTTGAGGGTTGGCTTGAGGGGGGGGAGGGGGAGGGCCCGTGTGGGGGCTGTGTGTGAGTTGTTCTTGGGGTCAAATCAGGTAGGTTGTTTCATGGAAACATCTTAGAAAGTACAAATTTATGACTAAATGTGTGAAGGTTGTGGGTGGGAAAGAACCTAACTGGCTTGATGCTCCCTCCTCTGGGTGCGCCGTCTTCATTACCTCTGGAAGAGTACTTCTCATCTTGCATTGGAAGTGTCTGCACGTTTGTCCTTCTGGGTGGAGACAGTGTCTTTTGTCCCTTTATCCTGATGCCTAGACAGCTATGAGTGAGACATGTCATGGCCATTAACGTATGCTTTGAAATGAATGAGCTTTCATGGACTGAAAGGAAATAGGAGCCTGGCTTTCCCATTTTAATTTAGTGGCTTTTGAACTGCTGTATTCTTTTTGTGGGGAATGGGGCTGCCTTCTAAAAATGTGATACTTGCTTTGATCCGTGTTTTCCTCTCTCTGGTGTTTGTTGCCTGGTCCTGTCTTTCCAAAGTTCTGGACCGTCATGTGTGTTACTTTGTGGTGGGCAGAAACCTTGTTGGGAAGGGAATTGGGGCTACCTTGTGGAGATCTTTACTGCTGTGAATATGCGGGAACCTGGAGGGAACATTCAGATCAAGCAAGGTAGCTTTCAGTCAGCAGGGATTAGTGTATGTATTCCTTCCCTCTCTGTTCCTGTATGGTATTTCCTCGTTAGAGGAAGAAGCACGTACTTGTCTGTAAAAGCCCCTAAAGTACTCTTTTCTTGGCCCAAGTTTAAGCAAATGATGACTAATTGTAATTCCTTAATCTTAATCAAAAGCCAAAGCTGTACTTCCCCAAAGCTAGAAGATATTACTTGAAAGCTCATATAAGAAACATTTCTATCTAGAGTGTTCTTCTTTACTTATGGAATATGGGAGCGAGAAGAATGCTTTGAACTAATACTTGAATTCTAGAACTGTTAGGATAGGGGCAAGCCCTGCCACAGGTGGCTACGCAGAACTGATCAGGGAATGTTTTGACAGCTGTGTCTAATTGATAACACCCTGTGGTCAGTAGCTATATTGGGGGTCATTTATTTAAGTCTCTTCTCCAGTGTATACCAAACTTCTCAAAAGGTGTTGTCTGAACCCAAAAATGATCACTTCCAAGAATGAGACAACTCCCAAAGGCAGTCTATTTCAATATTGAACAATTCTAAGTGATAATAATTGTTACTGTATTGTAATAGCATTATGTTAAATTTTTTTTTTAATGTTTATTTTATTTTTGAGAGAGAGAGAGAGAAAGAGGGGCGGGGAGGTGCAGAGAGAGGAGACACAGGATCCAAAGCAGGCTTCAGGCTCTGACCTGTTAGCACAGAGCCAGATGTGGGGCTTGAACTTATGAACCGTGAGATCATGACCTGAGCCGAAGTAGTGCTTAACCAGCTCAGCCACCTAGGCGCCCCAACAGTATTATGTTTTGTGCTGCAGTGAGTTTTTCATTTTACTGTTATATGTTTACTATTTGTTTTGTCACAATTCTTTCTTGCACTTTGTTCCATTTTTGTTAAAGAGATGAATGTATCTTTCAGATGTTTTCTTCAGTGAGGGTAAGTTAGTGGTAAACATTATTCTGGGAAACATCTTTATTTACTTTTTTTTTTTTAACGCTTATTTATTTTTGAGACAGAGAGACAGAGCATGAACGGGGGAGGGTCACAGAGAGAGGGAGACACAGAATCTGAAACAGGCTCCAGGCTCCGAGCCGTCAGCACAGAGCCCGACACGGGGCTTGAACCCACGGACCGTGAGATCATGACCTGAGCCAAAGTCGGACGCTTAACCGACCAAGCCACCCAGGCGCCCCTATTTACTCTTTAGTCTTGATAGTTTAGCTGGGTACTAGGCTTCCAAATATTTTCTCTCAGCATGTTGAAAATGTTATTTTACTGAAATTCTGGCTTTTTTTGTTACTTTTGAGAATGTGTTCACAATTTAACTATCATTTTTTTAGGTAACCTGCATTTTTCTCTGTTTTAAAGATCTTCCCATGTTGTTTGTGTTCTACAGTTTCATTACATGGTGTGGATTTAATTTTATCCTACTGGGGGTTTATAGTGATTCCTCAGTCTGGGATTTCATATCTTGCATAAGTTTTATAAAAAAATTAGCGGTCATGGGACAGCTGGGTGGCTCAGTTGGTTGAGTGTCACGATCTCATGGTGAGTTCGATCCAGTGTCGGTCTCTGCTGACAGCTCAGAGCCTGGAGCCAGCTTCAGATTTCCGCTCTGCCCCTCCCCCACTGTGCTCTGTCCCTCAGTCTAAGTCAACTTTGCTTATGGATAATTTATGTACAGTAAACTTTATTTGTATTGAAAAGTTTTGGAAGATGTATATACACTTATCAAAAGCTGCCACAATCAAATTATAGAGCAGTACCATCACTCCCC
Organism: Acinonyx jubatus; assembly: GCF_027475565.1. Classification (NCBI taxonomy): domain Eukaryota; kingdom Metazoa; phylum Chordata; class Mammalia; order Carnivora; family Felidae; genus Acinonyx; species Acinonyx jubatus. The sequence goes on along the minus strand of NC_069390.1, from coordinate 54,573,063 downwards.
AAAATTTCTGTGTGCTTCTTTACAGTCCATGTTTCCCTTCACCTTGGCTCAGGAACTATTGTAGATTAATTTGTGTTTCCTAGAATTTTATATAAGTTAAATCATACAGTTGTATTTTTGGGCTTTGTTCCTTTCACATAGCATAATGCATGTGAGATTTATCCATTTAGTTGCATATATCAGTAATTTGTTAATAGTATTCTGTTATATGGTTGTATCAGGTAATTTTGCTTATTCACTGTTCATGGACATTTGAGTTGTTTCCAGGTGTTGGATGTTATAAATGAAATTGCTATGCGCATTCATGTATAAATCTTTGAGTGTTTGTATACTTTCCTTTTCAGAGTGGAATGGCTGGGTTGTATGGCGGTGTATGTTTAATTTTTTAAGAAATTACCAGTTTTCTGAAGTGGTGACACCATTTAAGCAGTATGTGAGAGCTCTGTTTGCTTCATATTCTTACGAATACTTGGTATTGTTGGCTTTTTTTTTTTTTAAGTTTATTTTATTTGAGATAGTGTAAGTAGGGGAGGGGTGGAGAGAGAGAGGATCCCAAGCAGGCTCTGTGCCGTTAGCATGGAACCTGACATGAGGCCCAGTTCCACCTACCGTGAGATCATGACCTGAGGGGGAATCAAGAGTTGGATGCTTAACTGACTGAGCCATTCAGGCACCCTGGTATGGTCGGCCTTTTTAATTTTAGCCATTCTCATGGAGGTGTAGTAGTATCTCACTGTGGTTTTAATTTGCATTTTCCTAATGACTGATGATGTTGAACATCTTTTCACATATTTATTGGCCATTCATATATCTTCTGGAGCAACTTTGTGGTTGCTTCTGTTGGGCACTCATGGCTAGTCCCAATCTGGGACCAAAATGTATGTAATTTTTCTCTACTTGTAGATTTTCAGGCCACGAGCTTAGGCCGCAAAACGACTATGGTTTTGAATTCCTAGGAGGGTTTTTTCCTCCCACTTCACTAGGTGAGCAAGACAATCTTCCTTATTTCCCTGTGGACGGATTTTTTTCCCCTGGTCTGTCTTTATTGAATGTCTTAGCCTTTGTATAGGGATCTCAGCTGCTCTTTGTAGGCTCAGAATCTGTCTCCTGGACAAAGAGGTGGTTATAAATTCTTTACACTGCTAGGATAGCTATGCTGTCAGGTCGCTTTTCCTGGGACTTCCTTACTTTCTTGTGAGCTCAGTTTATCTATGTATCAGGATCCAGTCAGGAAAATAGAGACCACACATAGCTATTTTAAAAGTGAACTCAGTAAAGGGAATTAGTTTAAAGCCTTGCTGGAGGGCTGGACAAGCAAAAAGGGTATCTTTGATGTAATAACTGCATTAAGCAGCTACTTCATCTAGGGCCGAAAAACAAAGGGAAGAAAGGTTGGAGTTCTCAGATCCTGTAAGTCTGAAGGGATCTGGAGGAACTACGCCCTGATTCTCTGAGGAGAGGGCGTCTCCTGGTGCTGCTGGTTTCTCAGGTGTTCGCAGGAAGGGCCTGGAGGAGCCAGGTTTGGTTGAGTTCTGCCCAGCTGGTGCTGGTGCCTCTGAGGGGGGCACATTGAGGCTGGTTCTGGGAGTTTAGCAAGAAGTGGGAAGGAACCAACTGCCGTTGTCAAGAAACAGCAGGCCATACGAAGGAGGAAGTTCCTGCCTTCCATTTTCCCTTTAGCACCTCCTACAGAGCGTAACCAGGAGCCAGCTGGCAAAGGTGTGATAGGGTTGGCGGAGTCCAAGCCCCAGTGTCACAGAGCAGAGTGTAACAGGGTAGGTGTGGAGCTGAGAGATAGTAACTTAATTGCCATACTCTAAAAGGATGTTTATTATATTTTTCTAAGCATTTCCAGGTGTATGTAGTGGGAAGATTCTCAGGTTATCTCATTTATTATATCAACAGTCATAGCAATAGTTAACATTGTTTTTTTCTTCAGGATATACTGTGAGCAGGCTCTGTTCTAAGTGCTTTACATGAACTGCTTCCCAAAGTTCTATGAGGTAAATACTGTCATTATTACTATTCCCTTTAACAGGCAAGGAAACTGAGACACAAATAAATTAAGTAGTCTATTCAAAGCCATACAGTGTAAGTGGAGTTGGTGTTCTAATCCAAGCATTCTGGGTTCCATAACCCACATTCTTAACTTTCTTACTATGCTGAAAGTTTTTCCCTATGTCAAACCGAAGTCTATCTTTCTGTAATTTCTACTCATTAGTTCTGGTTTTGTCTTCCTGCAGAACACATACATTTTTCTCTTCACCTGCATGACAAGTGTGCATATATTTGAACACATTTTCATGTTCTCCCTCACTAAACATCTGTAGTTCTTCCCTCACATTTGCCACGATACATGACTTTTAGACTTTTCACCACAGTTGTTTCATTCTTTAGCTGCGTGGACTCTGACTTTGCTTTTTAAAAGTGGGGCACAGAGTTGTCTTCTAACACAACCCAAGCCTGCGCTGGTGTTTTGGGCAGCTGTGTTACATTCATGGTTCACTGAGAGTGTGACATCCTCTCTTCTGCCTCCCACCATATGCAGCCTGCTCCCTCCCCTACCCCAAGGGCCCAAAGGCAGCCTTTTTAATATAAACTGCTGTACCAAGTCTCTACCATCTTCATCTTGTATTAGTTTAGTGAATGCAAACCTTCGTATTTAATCATGTTAAATTGTATCTTGTTACTTTTGGTAGCATAAGAACTGTTGAGAGCTTTTTTGCCAGATCACATCTAAAAGCATTGTATTTTCTCTCCTTCATAGTTTATAATGCCAAAGCTTGACAAGCGGGCTTTATATGTTTTCATTCTGTCTTTGGTAAAAACGTTAAAAATGGTAGGTTTGAGAAATAAGCTGTGTGTAATACTACTATAGGTCTTACTTCAGTTGACGGAGGTTTGAGGGGGAATAGTTTTAGCTGTTCTTTCTGCTAAATTGGAGGAGGAGCTATCTGGAATGATATCTTGGCTGTCAGTGACGGGAGGAGAGAATCAAGGTTAAGGGTTGGCCATTGGGCAATCAGTCATCCTAATAAGGGACCACTTGGCAGAAGTAAAATGATCTGGTGGCTGTAGAAGGGGAAGAGGGCATATTGCACAGCATGCTCCTGGGTTGAGGCCTCAGTAGACAGCTGTGTCAGCTGCCCTTTCTGTCCTATTTAAGGGCTGATTTCTTTGAAGCCAGTGCAGGAAATGCCAGTGATTGAGCCTGGCAGATTTCTTCTGCCTTATTGCAATTGAGGACAGGTTTTATATGGTGAGGAGTAGAGACTGTATATTTCAGGCTTATTTATTTGACCACTTGAGTGCCTTCCTGTGACTGGTCAGACATACTTCTTTTGCAGGCTATCAAGTTTTTGGTACCCGATGACAAGGTGGATGCAATGTGACCCTGGATCTTGGTCCTTCATGTGGGTAGCAACTGTTTTGCCCTGTAAGTGGGCATTTGTCAAGTGTCTCACTTCTGGATGGCTTCAGTGAGGGGCGAGATAACAATAGCTTTGATTACCTACTTTTCAATCTTCCATGTGGTGTGATGGTGTGAGTTTGAGGGAAACCTCTTGTTCCTTAGGAGTTTGCTACTGTACCCCTCATGAATTGCTGCAAAGTGGACTCTGTCTGGTTGCTGACCTCCCAAAGCCCAGTTTCCTTAGGCAGTGAGCAAATAAACAATGAGTGCCTGTTTTATCTCTCAGAGAGCTGAGTATATAAAGAAATGTACAATACAGGATTTCCCTCCTCACCAACTGATCAAACCTGTAGATTCTTTATAGGAATCATAAATATTTATATACTCTTGTGTGTGTTCAAATCTATCGATACTTTATAAGAAAAATATAACAAACTCTTTGCCTACATTTGCCAGTTGTTAACATTTTGCTGCATTTGCTCTCCGTTCTTCATATTCTGAACCTTTGGACTATTAGATGCAAACATCATGTTACTTCATCCTAAATATAATTCAGCAGTGTTTCCTAAAAACAAGAGTATCTGCCTATATAATAACAATACAGCTAGGTCTCAGGAAATTTAGGATTGATTCAGTACATCCAGTGTATAATACTTGTTCAGACATCTCACATTTTCCCAGTAATGTCTTTTATAGATTTTTTTTTCAAATCAGCCTTCAGTGAAGGGTCATTCATGCATTTAGTTGTGATAATTTTGTCATGCCCCTTGAGCAATTCCCTAATCTCTCAATCTTGAATGCTTTTTTATCTGTCGCAACATTGACATTCTTTGAGAGGTTAGGTAGATTTTTGCAGAATTTTTTCAAGTGTATTTATTTATTTTGAGAGAGAGTGTGATTGGGGGGAGGGGCAGAGAGTGAGAGAGAGAGAGAGAGAGAGAGAGAGAGAGAGAGAGAGAATCCCAAGCAGGCTCCATGCTGTCAGTGTGGACCCCGACATGGGGCTCTATCTCACGAATTGTGAGATTGTGACCTGAGTCAAAACCAAGATTTGGATGCTTAACCAACTGAGCCACCTGAGCACCCCTAGAATATTTCTTAATTTGGATTTGTATGATTATCGCCTCTTCATTAGATTCAGGTTAAACATTTTTAGTGGAACTAGATAGGTTAATACAGTAGTTTGATTAGTGAAGCTAGAAAACACATGGACTCACTATTCAGTTTTGCATGACTGTATATAATTTAGCACTCGACTGTGTTGTCTAGTCTGTAAGCTCTATAGGAATTGAGAGAAGAGGGAACTCAGTAGGGCCTGGAATAACTAGGAGAGACTTTGGCAGGAACATGAATAGAATTTGAGATAGTTGGAGTATATGGTTAGATAAGCTGCTCTTTGGGTTTTACATCCCACTATTTAAAAAAAAAATTGTTTTTTACATTTATCTATTTTTTGAGAGACAGAGACACAGAGCACAAGTTGGGGAGGGGCAGAGAGAGAAGGAGACACAGAATCTGAAGCAGGCTCCAGGCTCTGAGCTGTCAGCACAGAGCCCGATGTGGGGCTTGAACTCACAAACCGTGAGATCATGACCTGAGCCGAAGTTGGACGCCCAACTGACTGAGCCACCCAGGCGCCCCTCCATCCTACTAATAAAGTTGCATGTATATCATGAAAAATGAATTTCCTCTTCAGATTTAGAGTGCTGTATCTTCTATGGTGTTTGTACTACTGGGAAGCGTTTACTTTAGAGCTCTTGCTTTGGCTTCAGAGGTGATGCCCAGGATTTTGCCAGCTGCCTAACCTTGGGAAAGTTTCTTCACTTGCAAGTTAGAAAGAGTATTAATAACTATTTAATAAGTTATTGTGATGCTCAAAGTGAAGAACTGCATAAATATTTGAATCAAAATATTTGAATGCCTTGGGGCGCCTGGGTGGCTCGGTAGGTTAAGCATCCAGCTTTGGCTGAGGTCATGATCTCCCAGTTCGTGAGTTCGAGCCCCTCATTGGGCTCTCTACTGTCCGCACAGAGCCCACACATCTTCTGTCTTCCTCTCTCTCTGCCCCTCCCTCTCTTTCTCAGTCTCTCTCAAAAATAAATAAACATTAAAAAAATAAAATAATTAAAAAAATAATAAAATATTTGAATGCCTTTAGGTGGGGACAACACTCCATAGTTCTGCCATATGCTCCACTGGAGAATCCATTTCTTTTACCTGCCTGACTCAGGTATTTGAATTTACCACTGCTGGATAACTCAAGGCATGGGGATGAGAAATAGAGTCTTATGCAGAGAGAAGTGGGAAGACTGGCTTGATTAGTTCAGAGTGTATGCTGTGGAATAGTGGGAAGTAAGGTTTAATAAATGACTTGAGGCCATATAATGGAGGGCTTTGAAAATGAAGCCAAATAATTTAGATATAATGCTTTAGACAGAAGAAAGCCATGGAAGGTTTTTGAGGAGAAACACACTTGGAAATTAGTGATATGGAGCCTCCTGAGGAAGGACTTCTCTTGGTTTGGAGACCAGAATCCTAATAGGGCCTTCCCAGTGCTGACCAAGGCGTGGGGGTGGGGGTAGGGGTGTGGTGTGGTTTGGCAATCTTGCCACAGGAGGCCAGAATTTCTGCCCCAGTGACTCTTCCTGCTCTGCCACTGACTCACCCCATTGACCTAGGCTGCGTGGCTTCCCTTCCGTTTGCTGTCTGATCTACAGAATGCTGGGGCTGCCCAAGATGATATGAAGCTGAGCTGACCAACAGTGGGTGGGATGGGAGAATGAACAAGCATTCCTGCCCCTTTGCCCCTTCCCTGGGTAGAGGCTAATTCTAAGCCAGTCTGCCAGGGATCTTGTCCAGGCCTGGGGAAGCTGTCCACCAGGAGGTAAGTTCAAGATGGTTTCTGTCCTTTCTCTGCTTTTTCGTATATCAGCCTTTTCCTGAACAGAAGCTTTATTATTTTCTTTTTCTCTGATTCATGTTCTTCATAGTGACCTTTCAATTACTTGAAGCACATGGGTTACTGCAGGAGGTAGGAAGAGAGTTTTTTGTTTGTTTGTTTAAATATTTTGGGGAGAGCACAAGTGGAGGAGGGGCAAAGAGGGGAACGGAGGATCTGAAGCGGGCTCTGCACTGACAGGCTGACACCAGGGAGCCCGATGTGGGGCTCAGACTCACTAACCTTGAGATCATGACCTGAGCCGAAGTCGGATGCTCAACCTACTGAGCCACCCAGGGAGAGAGGTTTAATAAACATATTCTTGCTTTGGGGGGAAGTGATCATAGGTTTCCCTTTATCCAGAACTCTTGTGAACTACATACTAAACAATGACTTATACCTGTAGGGGCGATTATAGAGAGATAACTGGTGTTAAGCCGATCTTTCTCAGCTACTGAGTTTCAGAACCATTCTGGTGTGCTTTAGTGTCTCAAGTTATTTCCTTTCCCTTTGAAGACAGCAGTGAGGAACACGGAAATGGGAGGAATATGGATTAGGATATGTTTGTGGATTATGCTAGAAGTCAGGGTGACTGGGTTGCTAGTCCTGACTGTTGCTGACCAGCTGTGTGACCAGGGACAAATTACGTAACCTCTGGACTGAAGTTTTTTCATATATAAACATAAACAGTTTGGATTATATGATACGGAAGATTTCTTCCAGGGCCAAAATTTATGACTACGTAATGTGTGATTGTAAAGTAACATAGGGTCGCCTAGGTGGCATAGTTGGTTAAGCATCTGACTTCAGCTCAGGTCATGATCTCGTGGTTTGTGGGTTCAAGCCCCATGTTGGGCTCTGTGCTGACTGCTCAGAGCCTGGAGTCTGTTTAGGATTCTGTCTCTCGCTCTTTCTGCCCCTCCCCCATTTGTGCACGTGCGTGCGCTCTCTCTCAAAAATAAATAAACAGTAGGGACACCTGGGTGGCTCTGTCGGTTAAGCATCCGACTCTTGGTTTAGGTTCAGGTCATGATCTCACGATTTCATGAGTTTGAGCCACGCACTGGGCTCTGTGCTGGCAGTGCAGAGCCTGCTTGGGATTCTCTCTCCCGCATTCTCTGCCCCTCCCCCACTCACGCTGTCTCTGTCTCTCTCAAAATAAATAACCTAAAAAAATAAACAGTAAAGTAATGTAATAGCTTAACACGTGACGTATATTGCACATATCTTGTCCTCTTTGTTGTAGTTGTAGGACACTTAACAGTATTTGTAAGTTTGTCCTCTTCAAAGTAATTGTGTTCTCAGACTTTATATTTATTCTGGTGATGCTGCCAATGCTCAGAATATTTTTGGCTTCTAAGCCAATCTTTTGAATGTCCTCAGAAGTAGCAAATCTTCACTGAACCTTGCTTGGTGGGTTCACAGCCAAAAGATACTATAAGCCAAAGAGTCAAGCAAGGCGGTACATTTTTTGGTGAAAAATGAGGTGTGACTGCAAAACAGTAAGATTTAATTTTTGTGTGTCTCACAGAGTAGACTTTAAAGGCAGTTTCCAAAAGAGTGTTTCATATATATTTTGAGCAATGATTATATTGTTAGAATAAGTAAATAACTTCCTACAGAGACTATTTTGACTGCAGTTTTCATTTGATTTAATAAGATTGGAAATTTTGTTTAAAAAGGTGTCACTTAATTTTTTTTTTTATTTTTGTTAATTTTTATTTATTTATTTATTTTGAGAGTGCGAGCTTGAGCCAGGGAGGGGTAGAGAGAGGGGAAGAGAAAGAATCCCAAGCAAGCTCTGTGTTGTTAGAGCGGAGCCTGATGTGGGGCTTGAATTTACGAGCCCTGAGATCATGACCTGAGCAGAAATTAAGAGTTAGGTGCTTAACCCACTGAGCCACACAGGTGCCCTGTCGTTTTTTTTTTTTTTTTAATGAAAAAAAAATTTTTTTTAAATGTTTACTCTTGAGAGGGCCAGATGGAGAGAGGGAGACACAGAATCTGAAGCAGGCTCCAGATTCTGAGCTGAAGCACAGAGCCCAATGTGGGACTCAAACTCAAAAATGCAAGATCATGACCTGAGCTAAAGTGAGACACTTAACTGATTGAGCCACCTAGGCGCCCTTTCTTTTTTTTTTTTTAAGTTTTAATCATTTATTTTTGAGAGAGAGAGAGAGAAAGTGAGCTCAAGCACAGGAGGGGCAGAGAGAGAGAGAGAGAGAGAGAGAGAGAAAGAATCCCAAACAGGCTCCATGCTGTCAGCACAGAGCCTGATGCGGGGCTTGAGCTCACAACTGCAAGATCATGTCCTGAGCCGAAATCAAGAGTCAGACATTTAACCGACTGAGCCACCCAGGTGTCCCTGTCACTTCCTTTATACTCACTGTGCATATATGCTTGCTTCTAGGTCAAGGTGACTAGATAGTGTGAGAAAATTAGCCTTTCTCGTGTAGTCCTCCCAAATCACAAATGTATTGGGGGCCAGAAAGGATTGGAACATGCCGCTGTAGGACACTGTAGCTGAGGAGCCATTGCAGTCCCATCTCCAGAATCAGTCACAAGTTCTTCAGACTGTAGCACCCTCTGCTCACCAGTATGTCAGAATCCATCAGGTGGTGTGGTAGAGTGGAAGCAGATAGTCTTTTTCTGGGAAAAATGATAGATCAGGCTACTCCATTGATCTTTATTTTTTATTTTTTTGGTCAGCATTTGGGTTTGAGAAAGGGTGAGGATAGGCAGGGGGATGGGAAGAGGGAAAGCAGCCTATCTTGAACTGATTTCAATTAGGCTGATGTATTGAAGGCCTGGAATCTTGTTGGTGGTTTTGTTGATAACTAGTCAGTAAATTAAGGTGTTAGGCAGCGGGGTCAATAAAACATTCTGTCGCTGTATGATCATTTGCAATTCTCTTTCTTTTTTAATGTATTATATGTTTTTATTTTTTTAATTTTTTATTAACAAAATTTTTTTTAATGTTTTCATTTTTGAGAGACAGAGACAGGGCGTGAGTGGGAGAGGGGCAGAGAGGGAGACACAGAATTGGAAGCAGGCTCCAGGCTTTGAGCTGTCAGTACGGAGCCCGATGTGGGACTCAAACCCATGAACCGTGAGATCATGACCTGAGCCAAAGGCAGATGTTCAACCGACTGAGTCACCCAGGCACCCCTATATTTTTTTATTTTGAAAGAGAGAGAGAGACAGAGAGACAGAGAGAACAGGTGGGGGAGGGACAGAGAGAGAGGGAACAGAGAATCCAAAGCGGTCTCTGTGCTGATAGCAGAGAGCCCAGTGCAGGGCTCAAACTCATGGAACCGTGAGATTGTGACCTGAGCCGAAGTCGAACACTCAACTGACTGAGCCACCCAGGTGCCCCTATAATTCTTTTTTACTCTCGGCCTTGTTTTCCTCATTTTGATATTGAAAAATTTACACGCTAAGAGTTCTAGATCTGAAAACAGGTAAGCCTAAGGAAATTTGAGCTGGGAAAGTATCTACTTGTTCTAAGTTGCTTGACTTTTGGATTAGGGGTAGGAGTGGAATTCCTTTTTAGCCCCTAAGTTACAGTGATTTTACTCTCTACGTGCAGTCATAGCTGAGTGATCAAACATCAAGTAGCTGTTTAATGGGAAGCAGGCACTAGGAGCTTTCTCCTGAAAAACAATCACAGGACATGTTGGTCTGGGAGAAGTCATTGCCTGGTAGGACCTATTGTTTGAAAGAGGTGGGGGTGAATTTCATCAAAATGGACAGTGTGGATATCGTGATTTAGGAGATTTAGAGACTTTGTTCCCTGCTGTGGTTAATTTCAAGCCTATCTTTAAAGGCATTCTCTTAATGATTGGTGCAATGGGATTCATTTAGAGAAGAAGCCCCAGGTAACCACAATTAGAGTTGAATGGCCAAGAGTAGAGCCATTTGCTGGACAGAAAGTGCCCTAATCAGTTGCTTTTTGACACTTACATCCTATAGAGACCCCAAGGAGAGAATAGGCTGTTTGGTGAGCTCACTAGGCACTAGGCTGGGAGATTTGGGCTCTAAACAGAGGAGGAGGTGACCTGAAGAATCCACACTTCTTAATCTCCCTATTTCTCTTCTTTCCTTTAGTGCCCTTTAGTTTTAATTAAGATTGTGTAAACACAGTCAGCTTGCCAGTCCCCTTAAAGTGGCAGGCCCATGACATTTTTGGCTGTTCACTCACGCAAGGTATGTGACTTTAAATTGGAGAGATTGTCCTCTTTGACAGTTTGGCTTCACTGGCCTGCTTCACTGAAAGAATCCATTAGATTAGGGCCAGTAGGCTGTCATTCAGTCAGGCAACATTATTTGGCACCTACTGTGTGCAAGCATTGTGCTGAAATGGAGCTGGATGAGATGATTTCTGCTCTCTAGAAACTTAGTCAAGTGAAACATATTTGCAGCTAGTGTAGACCCAAAGAGGAATGGAATAAAATGTGCAGAAGAACAAGAAATATTGGGATATATGGAGGAAAGAACAGTTGTTTTTGAATTGGGGGAACAAGGAGAGCATCTGAAGAGAGAAGGCATTTGAACCAGCTTATAAAAGATGAACTTGGACTTCAGTAGGTTTGGAAGAAAGCATTTTGAAGGAGGTTACACATGGGCAAAGGCACAGAGCTTGGAAAATGCCTGGCATGTTTGGGAAATGTGTTCTTGAGATAGAAGATATTTTAATTAATTATTTTTAGTAGTCTCTATATCCAGTGTGGGGCTCAATGTCATGACCCCACGATCAGGAGTCACATGCTGTTCCAACTGAGCCAGGCAGGCACCCCCTGAATGTTTATGATGTGAGGAAGAACACAATCCAATCCATGTTATTTAGGTCTTGGTCTGTTTTTTTTAAGTGTAAGGTCTTAGATCTTAGGGTTGAGAAGGTGATGGTCCTGGGTCTAGAGTATAAATAAGGTTTGTAGGCATCTCAATATTACTCGATTTCCCAGTTACATTTACTAAGGCAGCTCCAGAAGCAAGAAGGCAGGAAATGGTAAGCAATGTACCTTTATTTATTTTTTAAAGTGTATTTATTTTTAGAGAGAGCGTGAACGAGCAGGGGAGGGGCAGAGAGAGAGAGGGAGAGAGGATCCCAAGCATGCTCCATGCTGTCAGTGCAGAGCCTGACATGGGGCTCAATCCCATGCACCGCGAGATCATGACCTGAGCCAAAATCAATAGACACTTAACCTACTGAACCCCGCAGGCATCCCAGCAGTGTGCCTTTAGACTGAGCTTCTCCACACCCCCAGATGGTTTTCTTAGGCATGTACATTATGCAGCCTTCCTACTAGTGAGTTGCTTACTTCTTTGTTGTTGTTGTTGTTGTTGTTGTTGTTGTTTTGGGGGGAGGGGAGTTCCTTCTGCTAATCCTGAGCTTTTGATTCTACAGCGGAAACCAAAAACATTTATTGAATCTGATTGAAAAGTAGTGTATATTCATTATAGGAAACAGGAAAAATACAGGTAAGTATAAAGAAGAAACCTAATGTATAGTTTTATTTAGTATTTCCTTTCAATGTTTTGTACTTATGCATATTTCTGTTTTGCATAGTCCAGTGTCATACACTACCTATAATTTTGTATTCTGCTTTTTTCCCAGTTACCATTATTTTCATTGTGTAAATTCATATGAATTTAAAATGCGGCTGAAACTATAAATATTCCTAATGACTGTATAGTAGTCTATCATACAGGATTTGTATAGTGCTTTCAGTTTTTTCTATTTTAAACAGTATTGTAATACCTTTTTTAAATAAAATTTTTAAGCATTTATCTTGAGAGAGGCAGTGTGAGCTGGGGAGGGGCAGAGAGAGAGAGGGAGGAAGGGAGGGAGAGAGAGGGGGAGAGAATCCCAAGCAGGCTCTGCAGGGCCAGTGCTTGAACCCACAAACTGTGAGATCATGATCTGAGCCAAAACCAAGAGTCTGATGCTCAAGCAACTGAGCCACCCAGGTGCCCCTGAATATGAACATCTTTTAGGCTTTTAACATATATTGCCAAATTCCTTTCTAGAGAATCACTTAAAGCCTCACTTGCATGAGGAAAATATAATATTCTTTCTTTGATAATTTTCCACTCAAAGTACTAGATTAAGTTAACTTCCCTGAAGGGTAGTTATTATATAAAGCCATTATTATATAAAACCAAAATTTGGGAGAGGATGGAAGGAGAAAGCATGTGTGTGTGTTGGGGGGTGGTCACTGTTATGAAGCCCTATTTGCTGACGTGACTTCTAGAAATGGAAAAGGAGACAAGTTACTCTTAATTCTCCATTTATAAAATTGGGGTGATAGCACCTTCCCCTTCTGTACTACAGAAATTGGATGACCTAAAATTTCTCATAGAAATGCTTTCATTTCATGCCTCAGATCTTCAGAAGGGTAGACTCTGAAGGAGAGAATTGGTCTTCCTTTCCCACAAAGGTCAGGACCCTAACTCTTAACGGTTGGCTAGACATTCTAGAAATGCTTAGCTGCTTCATAGTGAATCTTCTGCAAGCAAAAGAGAAGGACAGACACCTGTGTCGTGTTGTGTTGGAGGGGCTTTGTTGGGGATATTCAGCAGAGATGAGGGAGCTTACTTTAATTTCATACTATTATTGTAGTGTGTGAGTGAGAGCTGCATTGCTCATCAGCATCACTGAAGGACATTAGGAACCCGGTCTGTTTCCCATTAGTTGAAATCAAAGAGAAAAAGAAGATGAAGAATAGCACATTGGAAATTCATTAGAGTCATACTCAACCCAGAAGTAGGGGGATGTCTTTTGACCTCATTTGAGCGTTTTGTTTTATTTTTTAATATATGTATATTTTTAATTTTAGAGGGCACATGTGAGCTGGGAAGAGGGGCAGAGGGAGAGAGAACCTCAAGCAGGCTCCAGGTTCAGCGCAGAGGCCAGGGTGGGGCTCGATCCCACAACCCTAGGATCATGACCTGAGCTGAAATCAAGACTCGGATACTCAACTGACTGAGCCACCCAGGTGTCCTTTGAGTGTTTTAGACTTGTTTCTTCAATATTACATACCAGACCTATTTTTGCATATAAATTTCATTTAAAATCAGTCTAACGTAGCCATACTCTGGTCAGTTGGATAAGAATTAATCTCCATTAAGAAACTGCTCTTATTAAATGTGAATTATTTTGTTTAGGCCCAGGTAGTAAATATTTCAGGCTTTGCAGGCTGTGTAGTTGCAACTACAGTTGACCCTTGAAAAACATGGGTTTGAATTGCATGGGTCCCCTTTTATGTGGATTTTTTCAATAAATACGGTACAGTACTGTAAATGTATTATCTCTCCCTTATGATTTTTCTCAGTAACGTTTTCTTTTTTCTAGCTTTATTGTTCGATTACAGTATTAATACTTACAACTTGAAAGATACGTGTTAATCATTTGTTTATGTTATTAGTAAGGCTTCCAGTCAACAGTAGGCTATTAGTTAAGTTTTTGGGATGTCAGAAGTTATACGTGGATTTTCAACCGCATGGGGTGGTGGGGGTGGGGTGGGGGGGGGTGGAGCGGTTTGGTGCCCCAACCTTTACATTGTTCAAGGGTCTGCTCTACTTACCTCTGCAGATCATAGTTTGTTGACCTTTGGGTAGTGGGAAATATATTAGAAGGCCTAGCCATCCAAAAACTATAGCATTTTTCTCAAGCTTTTAAAGGTGTGAGGAAATAGGGGCACCTGGGTGGCTCAGTCGAGCATCTGACTTTGCCTCAGGTCACAATCTTCCAGATTGTGGGTTCGAGCCCCATGTAGGGCTCTGTGCTGACAGCTCACAGCTTGGATCCTGCTTCGGATTCTGTGTCTCCCTCTCTCTCTGCCCCTCTCACACTTGTGCATGCGCGCTCTCTCTCTCTCTCTCTCTCTCTCTCTCTCTCAGAAGTAAACATGAAAAAGTATGAGGAGTCCATTATATATTAAAATGGAAACATGTCAGATTTTTAAGTGAAAAAGGAAAGTTGCAGAACAAATTATAACAGTATGATTACAGGTATGTAGATCAAACACATTCACACTGTTTTTTTATTTACATATATGTACATGTACATATACACATATGTTTTTATACATACACACGTGTACAGAAAAGTCTGAAAGGTTACAACAGACTTGTAACAGTGGTCACTCCAAGGAGGGAAGTGCCATTGGCAAATGTGGGTTAAGGTTTGGTGAATGGGGAGTTTTACATTTTACTCCGTATACTTCCGTATTACGATATTTCATAGTCGATAATGTGTTCTTTCTCCTTCCTACTTGTTTGGATAGCTGGTGGGCCTATCTCCACTGGCCAGGGTCAGGAGTGTGACAGACTAGGACTAATTTCCCAGCTCTGCCACGTCAGTTGAGTGGGAAGCAGCTGCTGAGACTAGAACAAGGAGCACATGTATGGGGGTGGGGGGGCAGAATGTGCAGGTGGCTGGGAGAGGCGGCCAAGACAGGCCAATTCTAATTTACCAACAGTAAGTATCACATGTCATGTCTTGACATTCTCCAAGTTGCTTTGCCTTCCTTTATCACACTGGGCCCTGAGGAAAATTCTATGAGCAAGTAAGGCAGGGATGATGATAGGAAAGGAAGCAATCAAAACATTGGACAACAAGGAAGTGGGGATAGAAAAAATTTTCTTTTTGTAAAAGAATTTAAAGAATTAAAGAATATTTTTAAAGAATTTAAAAAGAAATATGTACAAGGATATGCATTATGGCATTGTTTAACATGGTAACAGATTGAAAATAGTCATGTCTATCAGTTGAAAAATATGTGAACATGTTATGTTATATCCTTTATACGGACTGTTATTATACAGCTTTTTTAAAGTGTGAGTTGAAATTTTATTTATTGACATGGGTGGGGGGATGTTCATGATAAATTATTAAGTGAGAAAAACAAGTTGCAGAGCAATGTTAAAGTATAAACCTAGTTTTTTAAAAATAGAGAAAAATAAAAAAATCCTCTTAAATATAAAAATATATTTGTGCTTATGTGTTTCAGGGCATGGAAAAATCTGTTAACATTTCTTATCTTGTGGGAGGGCCTGGAGGGGAACAAAAAGGAGCTGAGAGATTATGGATTTGTGGGTTTTGGTTTTTTTTGTTTTGTTTTGCTTTTTGAGAGAGAGCACAAGTGGGGAGAAGGGCAGAGGGAGAGAGAGAGAAAGAATCTTGAGCAGAAATAGGGGCGCCTGGGTGGTTCAGTCAGTTAAGCCTACGACGTCAGCTCAGGTCAGAGCCTGGAGCCTGCTTCGGATTCTGTGTCTCCCTCTCTCTCTGCCCCTCCCCTGCTTGTGCTCTGTCTTTCTTTCTCTGTCTCAAAAATAAATAAGCATTAAAAAAAAATTTTTTTTTTAAAAAGCAGAAATAAAAGAAGCAGAGAAGAGAGAGCATCTCTTAAGAATTCTTAAGAGAATCTGGGCACTTGGCTGGCTCAGTTGGTTGTCTGACTTTGGCTCAGGTCATGATCTCACAGTTTGTGGGTTTGAGCCTCACATAGGGCTCTCTGCTGTCAGTATGGAGCCTGCTTTGGATCCACTGTCCCCTGCCCCGCCCCCCACCTTTCTTTCATGCACCACTTGTTCTCTCTCTCTCTCTCTCTCTCTCTCTCTCTCTCTCTGTCTCTCAAAATAAATAAACTTTTTTTAAAAAGTGTCTTTGTGGGGCGCCTGGGTGGCTCAGTCGGTTAGGCGTCCGACTTCGGCTCAGGTCATGATCTCGCAGTCTGTGAGTTCAAGCCCCACGTCAGGCTCTGTGTTGACTGCTCAGAGCCTGGAGCCTGTTTCAGATTCTGTGTCTCCCTCTCTCTCTGACCCTCCCCCGTTCATGCTCTGTCTCTCTCTGTCTCTCTCTGTCTCAAAAATAAATAAATGTTAAAAAAAAAAAAGATGTTTTTGCAGAGCAGAAGTTTAAATAAAACAACAACAAAGAATTAAGGGAATCCACACTGGGCATGGAGTCCAGTGCTGGGCATGGTCTCACAATGGTGCGATCATGACCTGAGCCAAAATCAAGAGTTGGCAACTCAACTGACTAAGCCACCAGGCACCCCTGTATTTTATTTATTTTTAAATGCTTTGCTGCTGTTTTTACATTTTAACACCTTGAAATTAGAATGCATTTATAATTGGTGGCATCTTTCAATTGTTGGCTATTTTTTTTCACATTTCATTTTCTCTGAAATTGAGGTATCTTACTATTGATAGTATAGTTCCACTTTCCTTTTTAAAAAAATTTTTTTTAATGTTTATTTTTGAGAGAGAGGGAGGGAGAGAAAACAGGGGAGGGGCAGAGAGAAAGAGAGGGAGGCACAGAGTCTGAAGCAGGCTCCAATTTCTGAGCTATCAGTACAGAGCCTGACTTGGGGCTCGAATTCATGAACCAAGAGATTATGACCTGAGCCGAAGTTGGACGCTTAACCAACTGAGCCAGCCATCCAGGTGCCCCTGATGGTTCCACTTTTCAATGCCAATTTTTTTTTTTCCATTAACTGTAATCTTGGCCCCTTTCTGGGCTTCTCTTGCTCCTAACCTCATCAGAATCACATCACCTAGACATTATGGGTAGGGACAAGTGAGTGAACATATTATTTGAGTGTGCAAGGATTTTGTGCATCCTTACTTAACTGATACATGTCCTACACGTACCTGCTTCTTGAGAAGCCAGGTAAATATATATGTAGCCCTGAGGCATCCAACTTAGTGCTCCTGATTTTGATTAGTCTGTCTTAATTTTGCCTAATGGTTTAAAAAAAATTTTTTTTTAATATTTATTTTTTGAGAGAGTGTGAGTGGGAAAGGGGGGGGGGAGATACAGAATCTGAAGCAGGCTCCAGGCTGTCAGCACAGAGCCTGACGCAGGGCTCAAACCCACCAGCTGTGAGATCATGACCTGAGCTGAAGTCAGACGCCCAACCCACTGAGCCACCCAGGTGTCCCCTGTCTGTTTTTTTTTTTTTAATTAAAGTGTAACATACATACAGAAAAATGCATAAAGTAATGCAGCTCATGAGTTTTCACAAAGTGAACACGTAACCAGTGTTGTTTTTAAGAAACAACATTACCAGCATCCCATTAGCCTTTTCTCGTTACCATCTGTTTTCTTCTTAAATGCAATGAAAGTGTACATAGGGATGGTGACACTCTGTTGGTTCACAGGTGGGTGTGTGGCTCATGGTTATCTTGGGGGCGAATCTGCTGGAAAGAGCTTCAGGTTTGGAGCCAGAAGATCAGAGTTGCATTGTGGTCCTGTTATTTTGTAGTTGTGTGACCTTAGGCAAAGTACTGTTCTGAACTTCATTCCTCTTTGATAAAATGAAAACAGTGTTTACTTTGCAGAGCTGTTGTGAGGATCATGTGAAATACTTTATGGACGGGACACACTGTCAGTGTTAAAAAGCCGTATACAAATGCTAGTCATTTTTTAGTAAGGGAGGTAGAATCCCAAGCAGGAGATGATGTGAACCTAATGTAAGGAGAGAAAATGAAGAAGTTTGATCACAAAATCCATTCTCTTAACCACCTGTATTGCCTTCCTTTTAAGTTGATATTGGTGTGGTCCTTGACTTTCTGTTAAAATTTCCTCAAATGAAAATAATATAAAGGGTCTAAAAGGAATCCCCAGAGATTTGGAATTTCACCCAGTCTGTCACTTGCTGTCAATGTGGGTGCCCCCAGAGCTGTGCAAGGCAGAGACTTTGGCAGAAGATTAATACGTTTCAGTAGCAAATGTACGCATTACCTCTTTACAGGCCTAATAAGCAAGCCCTCTTCTGATTATGTCACACTGTTCTAAAGGTGACCCAAATCTGTATCTCTAGCCCCAAATCATATTTTTCACCAGCTACTGTATTTTCCTAATTGTATGTCCAGTAGATACCTCATGTCTAAATCCAAATTTTCAAGCCACCTGCCAGATAGCATGATGGTTTAGATTATGAACTTTGGAGTGAAATAGACCTGGGTTTGAATTTTTTTTTTAAGTTTATTTATTTTTGAGAGAGAGTGTGTGCAAAAAGGGGAGGGACAGAGAGAGAGGTAGACAGGATCTGAAGGGGGCTCTGCGCTGACAACAGAGATCCCAGTGTGGGGCTCAACCTTACATCCCCTGAGATCATGACCTGAACCCTGAACCAAACTGACTCAGTTGGCTTAACCAACTGAGCCACCCAGGCGCCTGACCTGGGTTTGAATCTTAATTCTGCTACTCGTTAGCATCATGATCTTGGACAGGTTGTTTAACATCTTGAAACTTCTTGAAAGAGAAAAACATCTTGAAAGAGAGTATTAATAGCACTTGCCTGATAGGGTTGATACTAGTGCTCAATTAATGAAGTTACTGCTTTTGCATTCTTTTTGTTTTTGGCACACATGCTCATCTGCTCATTCAAGCTAGGAAATCAGAGGTGCTTCTAGAATTTTCCTTTTTCTTTGCTTACAGTTGATTATCGGGGCCTGTCATAAGTAGTTCTCAAACTGTTGCTTTTTAATTTTTTTTTTAATTTTTTTTTTCAACGTTTATTTATTTTTGGGACAGAGAGAGACAGAGCATGAACGGGGAAGGGGCAGAGAGAGAGGGAGACACAGAATCGGAAACAGGCTCCAGGCTCTGAGCCATCAGCCCAGAGCCTGATGCGGGGCTCGAACTCACAGACCGCGAGATCGTGACCTGGCTGAAGTCGGACGCTTAACTGACTGCGCCACCCAGGCGCCCCAAACTGTTGCTTTTTTAAAATTTATTTTTATTTATTTTTAATTTTTTAAATTATTTTGAGTGAGAGAGACCACCCACAGGTGGGGGAGGGGCAGAGAGAGAGGGAGAGAGAATCCCAAGCAGGTGCCACACTGTCAGCACAGAGCCCGACTTGGGGCTCATTCCATGAACTGCAAGGTCATGACCCGAGCAGAAATCAAGAGTCGGGCACTTAACCAACTGAGCCACCCAGGTGCCCGTGCTTCCTCTTTTTTTTAATCACTGCTTTACTTCAGACATGTATCCCTACTTGCTTGGAACAAGCAGTGGTTTTGCTCTGCATTGTGCAAAGCTTAATAGAATTACAGAACAACGAAAAGAAAAAAAAAAGAATTACAGAACAGACTCAGGAACCAGGTGGAAGCAAAGGGGACAGGGCTCCAAACATCCTTTACTTCAAACCAACTACTTTTATCTGTATCTTGGGTTTTTTTGTTTTTTTTTTTTTAAGTTTATTTTCGAGAGAGAAAGAGAGCAAGCAGAAGCAAGGGAGGAGCTGAGAGAGAGAGAGACAGAGACAGAGAGAGAGAGAGAGAGAGAGAGAGAGAGAGAGAGAGAGAATTTCAAGCAGGACCTGACTGTTAGCGCAGAGTCTGACTCGGGGCTTGAACTCACCCAGGTATCCCTCTGTATCTTGCGTTGTATATGAAGAATGAGTCTGGAGGCTTCACTTTTAAAATATATTTTGAAACCTTTCATTCATTTAAAAAATGCTTATCAAGTATGTTCTATGTGCCAGGCATTGTGCTGAGTTCTAAGAATTCAGTGGCAAGCACACCATCTGTGATTTCATGGAACATATGGTAGGAGAAAGGAATTAATGAAATGCAAAAAGGCGTAATTAGAAACTGAGTGCTGTGAAGGAAAGTACTATGGTGCTATGCATAGTAGGGACTTGACCTGGTATGGAACTGGGAACTAGGAACTAGGTGGTTAGGGAGAATTTACATGAGGGAAGTAACATTTGAGCTGAAATATGAAGGATAAGTTAGAATTAACTAGATGAAGAGGCAGGAAAAGAAAGCTTTGGGTAGAAGGAAGAGTGTGGACAACGCTAAACCATATGCAGATAGAACTTTCTAGTAATGGATTTTCAGACTCTAATAGCAGCTAGCATTCTCTGTGCTAGGTGTTGTGCTAAGCACTTTACAAGTATTGTCTTAATTCCTTACAATGACCCTCTAAGAAAGTACTATCACTATTCCTATTTTACAGATGGGGAAACGGGACACAGAGAGGTTAAATAACCTGCCTAAGGTTGCACAGCTAATAAGCTCTGGAGCCAGGATTTTAATTAGGCAGTCTAACTCTAGACCCCATGCTCTTAGCTACTGTGCTATGTTGCCTTCCTCTTGTTTCTTACAATTCTAGCTTGTATGTCATACAGAGTGAAACATAGATCTGATCTGTTACTCCCATTTACTCTGTCTCTTTACAAACCTTGATCGTTTCCTATCACCTACAGGATCAAATCTGAATTCCTTAGTATGATGTGAGTGCCTCACAGTTTAGTACCACTTATCCTCATCATCTGCTACACCTTCCTAAAACCGCATGCCATTGCTCAAATGTAATAAGCTCTGTCTTTGCACATGCTGTTCTCTCTGCCTAGAATGCTCTTTTTTTCTTCTCTTTGGGTGAAACCCTACTCATCCTACTCATACTTTAAGTACTGGGCTTAAATGTTACTTCCTTGGTAAAACTTTTCTAATCATCCATCCTGAGTCAATCAGGCCGTCACATGTCCTCTAAAACAGTAACTTCTGTGTTCCTGTTCTGGTATCTTTTCAGTGAAACAGGAATCCTAGGTCTTTTCCTTCCCACACCTGTGTTCCTAAGAGCTCTGGGTCTACCCTTACAGTGCCCTTCAAGTAACACCATTCTTTTTCATTCCTGCTGCCCCTGCCCTGGCAGCAGCACTTTTATCTCTGCTGCTGCAATTGCCACCTCACTGTTCTGCCCCTGGACTCAATGTTATGCCAGATTCATCTTTTGAAAAAGTGCACACAAGTAAGCCTTCTGCTCAGGACACTGCCTTTCTGGTGTGTCCCCTAGAAGTCTAGACTTCCCAGTGTTCTCTCACCTTCCTGTTGGCACTGTCCAAGTCTGTGTCCTTTCACCTTGTATTAAGGTGAGTTATAGGTATGTTTCTTTCTCCACAGGATTGTAAACCTGTCTAGTTCATGTTTGAGTCTCCAACACAGTATTTACAGGTGTTTATTTCATGTTTATGGTTGAATGTCCCTGATTAAATTTCATTAGTCCCAAATAAGGAGTAACCCATCTTATATATTTTGAAGAATTTGTATTGCAAATAGTATTTTTTGTTTTGTTGTTTTTGTTTTAAAAATTTGGTCATAAAGTGGAGGGAGGATTTCAGTTTTAGGAAAATTGCTGGTGAGGAACTCTCATCCTTCACAATGATGCCAGATTCATGGGGATGTTGTTTTATCTAATGATGTTCAAGTTACTTAGCATCTTTAAAAATGGAGAAAATGACACCTAAGACTTGCCCATACCATGAGTTAGTTGTAGCAGAAACCATTTGATCAAGGAATGTGTAAGTGCTTTGTACACCTTAAGGATTATACTGATAAGAAAAGTATAAGTTGTAGTTGAGGTGTGCTGGAGAGAGCCCTGGTTTTAGAAGACTTGAGTTCTGGCTCTGCAATCTTGCAGGTTGACATTGAAGCAGGTATTTTCTTCTATTCTCTAAAATTGGAATAAACCTGTTTGTTTCTTAGGGTTTTTCAGGGGGGGATTAATTAAGATGTGAGACATAGCCTTCCTTACATTTTTAAAGTCTGTTAAAATGTTAGGGTTGTTGTTGTTGTTTTTTTTTTAAATCATGGCCACGTTAGACACCATTCCCGTTTATTTTACTTACTAGGAGCATATTAACAAGTTTGGTTTTTGAGGCAATCTAGCATCCTATTTAGAAACCCAGCCCTTACTAATATTTGTGTTTGTTCATTTCTTTGGATATTAAAGGCATCCTGGTGTGATAGGAGAAGTAGATTTGGAACCAGAGAGACAGGGGATTCAGTGCTGTGTAGGAGGTGGAGACATGGAAGATAAAGCAGAGGGGGTGGGAGGAGAGGGGGAGGAGGGGAGAAGAGAGAGGTGTCATCTGAGTTTTTTAGTTACTTAAAGCCTATTTTAAACAAACCAGATCCTGGGCAGAATCCTTATTCTCCAGCTGAAATCATAAGTTGTGTCAAATCAGCAGACCTTGTTCAGACATACAAATAGGTTGTAAAATTTCTGTCTCAGGCAGGAGATAGCGAATCTTCAGCAGAGTTGTCACATGTATTCCACTATGAATGTAGGTTGGGACTAGATGACCTTTAAGGTCTGTCAACTTTGAGATTCTGTGATTTGTTGACCAAGTATAGAAAGCTGTTTTTATTTAGGCGTTCTAGACCAATGTAATTATAAATTGCACTTTTGTCTGTGACTTTTATTTACAAAACCTTGTAAATACCTTGAGTATAGCTCCAATCAGCTTGTGCCCCATGCAAAATTGGTGCTACCAGTTTCCAAGGACCACCTTCTGTCATCTGAATTAGTAAAGCACCCACATGTGCCTTCCTTTGGGGTGGGACCCAGTAGGGTAAAAAACAAAATGCTTGTTTCTAGGAGATTTGCTTTTTTTTTTTTTTTTTTTTTTTTTGCAAAGGAAGCCCTAACTGGTGAAGTTTTGAGCAGATTCTGAGATTAGTTCTGTTACAAAGATTTTTGTTGTTGTTCTTGTTGAGAATGGTGTCCTGCAGAAAGAATCATGGGAAATTTTTAGAGTGCTTTAGATATGATCTATCTAATACCAATAACCTTCTTTTATTGAGACCCAAGCTAGGGCAGTGACTTTCCTAAAGTCATAAATTTAGTAGGTAGTCTATTGGGAACTTAACCTCCAGGGGCTTCCAATACCAAATCTAGTGTGTTTTTACCACTGGTGTGGCTGTTTCCAGGAGTAGTTGCAAGTCTTTACGTTGAAACTGTTCCTCCTTCCGTTTCTTTTAGCTTTCTCATCATCAGTTCTGTGTTTGTGCACAAACATTGTGCTAGATATGTTGCCTGTAGGGACAGATCCGTTTACTCCTCTGTGACAATGAAACAGGGTGAACAGGTTCTTAGGTGTTTTGTAGAAAAGCCCTTCTTCAGGGAGAACCAAATAGGGCCTCTTGGATGTTATAATGAATCCTCTCCGGGTTTTGATTTGCCCTCTGCTTTTCTCTGGAAGTTACAGGCTTACCAACACTGCTTCATTACTCAGCACTACCCTCTGGAGAGGGAGGGTGAGGCTTGGTAAATAAGCTCGAGGTCAGGGTTCTGAAACAGCAGTCCTTCCCTCCAGCCAACGGTGCTTCCTCCAGCCTTCTTTCTCCGTGGCTTCTCACCCTAGAGATATGTCCAACATCCCTCCCAATAGAAAATTCTTCTGTTCTTGCCTCTTCAGAGTAGTTTTGGTCCTTTAATGTTTGTAAAGCTCTTGTATCTTCAGAAAAAAGCTCTTTAGTGGTTACTTTTAAGATTAGAACTGCTTTGAGGGGTGCCTGGGTGGCTCAGTCAGTTAAGTGTCCGACTTTGGCTCAGGTCATGATCTTGCAGTCTGTGAGTTTGAGCTCCGCGTTCGGCTCTGTGCTGGCAGAGAGGAGCCTGGAGCCTGCTTTGGATTCTGTGTCTCTCTCACTCTGCCCCTCCCTCCCACATGAGTGTGTGTGCACACGTGTGTGCACGCTCTCAAAAATAAAAACATTAAAAAATAATAAAGTTAGAAGTTTGATTGTTTTGATCAAAGAATTGATTTTTATGAGGAGGTATAGAGGCACAAGGCTTCTTGGAGCCTCTGAGAATGTGCTATGTACTAGCTTTTATTTATTCATTCAATGATTGTTTATTTAAGAGCATTGGAGAATAACGTAGAGACCACAGAGACAATTTGCTACTTATGTGACTAAGTCACTTAATTCCTGAGACTCAGATTTCTTCATCTTTAAGATAGAAATAAAACCTACCTTATAGACTGTTGAGAGAACTAGATGAGATGACCATGTAAGAGGACGGGCTCTGTAGAAACCCATTTGGACTCAAATTTTGGCTCCGACACCTACCAACTGTGTGACCTTAGGCAAGTTATTTAATCTTTCTCAGTTTACTTTTCTGTAAAATAGAGATGGGTAATCATAGTATTTGTTATTGTGTCATTGGGTTATTGTGAGGATTAAGCAAAATAAAGCAGGGAAGTGTTTAGCATTGTGCCTGGTGCATACTAAGTGCTCATTAAGTGTTAGCTATTAATTACAACAGTAACAGCAAAAACAATAATGATAGTCTTTAGGTATTTATTATGCTAGGACATCAAGTGGCAGAGGAAAGACTAGAAGGCATTACATAGGGCAGTGGATCTATAAGAGCATTTGCCCTTGCCAACTTTCCTAGTGAGAGGGCCTGAAGGGACTGAGAGGCTCTCATTGGACCCTGGCCTATGGCTTCCTACAGTGAAGGCTTCTCTTCCAGGCTAGAAGGTTGAGATAGGAGGTTCAGAGGGACTTCAGAGGACAGTGAGAAGACCAGTCTGGCAGCGTGGAGCGTTTGGGTAAGGGCATAAGTAACTCTAGTAGAAGGTAAAACTGGGTCCAGGTCATGGAGGGCCATGAATGTCAGGTGAATTGTTTGTATTAGAGCCACCCTACCCTGGGTCATCTCAGGGGAATTGCTCTCTTGCGGTCTTTCCTTTAAGCTTTTTAAAATGGTAATATACATTAAAAACTGTAACGTTTACATTTTAAACAAAAATAATAAAACACCAATGCACCTGCCACCCAGCTCAGGAGATGTGATATTACTGGACCCTTTGAAACATCCTGTGTGCTCCATACCCATCACCAACCTCTACCTGAATGCTCTTCTGAATCTTGTGTTAGCCATGTATCATTTTTCTTCCTTCCTCTCTCCTTTCTTTTAAAAATGGTTTTACCATTTCTATCTTGGTCTTTTGAAGACACTGAACAGGGGCTGTGGAATCAGGCAGGAGCCATATGGCCTGCCTGTTGCCTGGCTAGGCCAGGAGGAGGGTGGGGACACAGGAGGGGAGTGGCAGCACTGTGGTGGGGGAGGGAGAGGCTGGAGAAACTGGCCCAGCTCCTTGGGCTGTCCTGAAGAGTGAAGAGCAGGCCCGGAAGCTTGGCAATTTTGGTGGAGAGGTTCCAGAGGAGAGTTCAGCCCTCTGAGGCTGCACAGCTGGAAGCTGTTGCCTGGAGTTTAGAGCTGCGGAGTGGGAGGGGGGTGAGAATCTCTTGTATTCTTTTGAGACACAGTATCAACTCTGTAATGTGCTAGGGAGCTTCAGGGTTAGCACAGTGCCACATGTGGCCAGGACAGTTTTAGCAGGCCTGCCTCCTCCTATTTTCACCTCATACATATTCTGGAGTGTTGATTGTGCCAGTTATTAAATTATGTTTGCCACTTGGCTTTTCTATAAAAGCTTTGGATTTTGCTTTGGTTTGGCTTTCCTGGTCCTTCTTTGAATAAGAACTTTCCTTTCTACCAATAGCAATTGCCAACCACAGACTGCGAGCGATCCTGTGGGAATAAGTTACAGGGCTGGGAGAAGCAGGGTGATGGGAGTCTCTGCAGCAGTGGGCCTTGGTCTGACCCCCACCACTCACCACAGTCATTCTCTGGTGCTGAGAAGGTTAAATTTGGAAAGCTATCATCCAGATGTATTTCAGTGGGATAGATAACATGGACCCCTAGTGTGCTAGATACTGTGGGGGATCATAGAGAGATGGAACTAGTTATGCTCTTGAGGAGTTTACATTCTAGATGTGAGGATAAGACTTCCATGCGTCTACGGTTAAGGCAGTACAAGTACCAAATGCAGAAGGTAGACACATTTTTCTGATTACCAATGGAATACATGTTTATTAAAAATAAGTTCAAATATGAAAGAAACATACAGTGTAGAAAGTTCCCCATAGTCTGACTCCTCCTTAAGATAATCACTGATACCTGTTAAGGAGTATTTGAGGTGTTGACATTTGAGCTGGACCTTAAAGTAAAATCCAGAGAGGCAGACTGATGGAAGGAAAGCAGGCATCCTAAGGATCCATGCTCCCACTCCAGGGAGGAGCACCCTTACTAGCTTCCCTGACAAAGAGCCAACTTCTGCATGGACACCTTGGTTACAAGGTGCCAAAGTGCCCAGCTGGAATTAACCTTTGTTATGCACCACCTTGTGCCTTATGTGCTAGCCAGTGTGTGGGGCATCTTATAGATGTTATTGAATTAATTCTCATTATAACCTTTGTAAAGTAGATTTTTTTTCATGTATATTTTTGTTGTAAAATAGGTATCTTTATTTTTGTTTTATAAATAGGGATATGGAGGCCCAGAGGTTACCTGTCAGGGTCCTACAGCAGCAAGCGGTATAGAGTTCTGCTATTCGCTAGGCATGTGATCTTGGGCCAATTATTTCATCTCTGTGGCTCAGTCTCATCTGTAGAGTTGAGTGGTAACAGTATCTGCTTCACCAGGAGTTTTCAGATGAATGAGTTAATACACATTAGGCCAGTGGAACAGTGGGTGTGTGGCACATAGTATGCACTCAGTAAGCAGTAGCTATTTACTCTACCTTGTTTTCTCTCTTCTTACATGATTTGTGTCATCTCCCCCACTTAA
Organism: Acinonyx jubatus; assembly: GCF_027475565.1. Taxonomy (NCBI): domain Eukaryota; kingdom Metazoa; phylum Chordata; class Mammalia; order Carnivora; family Felidae; genus Acinonyx; species Acinonyx jubatus. Next base: position 54,546,267 of record NC_069390.1, on the reverse strand, counting down.
ATCTATAGATGGCCTTGCTGTCCTCCCAGTCATCCCTCACACTTTTCTCTCCTTTACAGTTTCTCTCTCTGCTTCCAACCATTGCCTTGTCTTCATCCTGTCTCTGCAGTGTCTCATTCCTCTTCTTTCCATTTTCCCTCATTTTACCCTCTTTTGTGGCCTTATCACCTGTCTCCTGTTGTGGTAGCCTCTGACCTGCCTCCCTGCTGTTAGCTTCATTTTTTTATATACCAGAATCATTTCTGAAAGTTCAGTTCTCATCGTATCACATCTCTGTGTTAAAAATAAACATTCACATCTTTATTCAGTTTCTTGGTTTCAAGTTCAAGATTCTTTAATTCTGACCCCACCTCACCCTTTAAGTCTGTTCCCAGACTACTTCCACAAGTCCTCTCTGCTTTTCCTTTCCCCCACCCTCCTGTATCTACTTCTGTCTGGGGAAATTTTACCTACCTGTTACAAGATCCAAATTGAAATATCACTTCGTTTTCTTAGTCTTTTTACCTACTCTTTTTAGAATTTTTATATTCTTTTGTGGGAGTTAGCACATACTGTCTTGAAATATAATTTTCAAGGCACATTTCTTATTTTCTGTGTAATTATAACCTAGATCAGTGTAGAGGCTGGGTTTAATTCATATTTGTATACGCCCTCAATGTCCTATAGCAGTGCCTTGCACATAGTAGGTGCTTAATATTTTTGGTCTAAATAAAAGATGGGAGGGTTGGTGTCCTCATAACTGCCTGGTGAGTTTCTCTTGGGAGTCTTGGTGAGAGTCACTGTTCAGTGGGTGGAAATGCTGTGGTTTTGTTTTCTAAGAGTCCGACATCTTTTCTTACCCGCCATGGAGGAGAGGCAGAGCCTGTAGGCTCTGCCCATGGGTCCCAGTGCCTGTAACTGTGAAGGGGCTCCAGCCAGTGCCTGCCGTGCTAGGTCCCGTGCCTTGGCCCCTCGGCCCCTCCCCACAAATGCTCAGCGGAACAGGGGATTAGGTTCTGGCAGCACAGCTGGGATTTTGGCGGCCATTCCACAGTCGACAATAGCACGCAGCCACCCGGACGGGACCGCGCAGGCCTGCACTCCAAGGCCACAATCTGCCTGGGCTTCTTGTTTGGGTGGCCGAGGGGGAGGAGCGGGCAGAGCGCGGAGTCCTGGCCTTGCCACGCAGAAGGTACGGGCTGGAGAGATTCCCTCTGGGAATGGGCTTGGGGGGTGGCCTTGTCCCAGGGCAGGCGGCGCTCGCGAAAGGAGGCCGGCGCTTTGTGTGTGAGCGGCATGTGTGTGCTTAAAGACACAGCCGCCCCGCCCTGGAGCCGGCAGGAAGCAGCCCCGCGTGAAAGGGCCTGTGTCCTCTCCCCCTCCAAAGCCTCTGTTCCCGGCTCTTCCTGCCTGCCCCGCGCGCCGCCAGGCAGGGGCTGAGCTAATCATCAGGGCAGTCCGTCGCTGGCCAGAGAGATGGACAGGCTGTCACTGCTGTGTTAAGAGAGCGAAGGGGGAGTGTCCGGGTGATACCAGGTTTGTCAGGCAGGCCACTGTGAGATGTGTTTTGTGTATTTATGCCACAGTTTGCCTTGGCTCTTGCCACTGTTGCCGTTCAGGATTTTTTTGTCTGCTGGCTCCTGCACCCCCCTCCCCCCTCCCGTGCGTCCTAGTCTTTCGTTCGTGGGCCTAGCCTTCGCGGCCCCTCCTCTCCAGTGCGCCCCTCCTCTCCTTGCCCCTGACTGGCGCCCCTCCCCCCCCTTCCCGAGAGTTCCCTGCTTTCGCTGTACTCCCAGATCGCGGAAGCTTGCTGTGCCTTTAAAGAAAGCAGACTCCTGGCTGTGACGCACTTCTGGCTGTCAGCCAGGAAGATCGCTCCTGCCAGGCTGACTGAGAAGAAAACCAACAACTTTTCTTTTGTGTGTGGGGTTACTTTCCACTAGCCCCCCCTTCCTCCTCTCCTTTCAAGATTTAAATGCTAATGGCGGATTAAAACCTGTAGATACGTTTGGCTTTGGGAGTCTGGTAAGGCCCCCCCCCCTCCCCTGCACTGAGACTTTTTCTCCCTCCCTCTTTCTCTGGGTTTTTGTTCAAACATGGACGAGGGGGTGCGGTGGAGTCCCCCCCCCCCCCCTCCGCTTTCCTGCGCCATCCTTAAAGGGGAGGGAGAGGAGAGGGAGCGCAAGTAAACACTCAGAAACAGGCGCTGGGAGCAGAGCTTGCCAACATCCGGGAGTTGGCGCCTTTGAGAGCAAAGGGTTGCTTTCTTTCCCCCTCGCGTAGATAGATGTCAGCGTGTTTTTGTTAAGAGGGGGAAAGCGTGCGCCTGCACATTGAGCTGTAGAGACAGCTCAACAGAGCTTCTCCGTTCCTGAGTGAGGCCTGGGTGTGTACGCAGTGGTGGGGAGTGAAAAAGGTTCATTTTGGCCGCGGGTAGCGACCAGGGTGTGTGAATACAGCAGTGGGGGCAGGTGCTGATGAACTGCTGAAGGGGGCTTGGGTGTGTATATGCAGTATATGGCTATAGGCCCCAGGTCTGCTTCGTGATGGCAACCCTTTTGCCCACATCCTTCTGATCTGGACGTTGCAGAGCATGGGGGGGGGGAGGGGCAGATATCAGTAAGCCACTTTTGAAGAAACCAGGGAAATCTTGGTTTCCCTTGCATTCCTTTTCTTGTTCCTCACCAGAGCTCTGGGCCAAATTCTAGGCTACATAGAAGGGTTGGTCTGTGTGAAGAGGGGGAGGCCTGAGTCCAGAGTGAGTCCCTTTTAGGGGACCCAGGAAATATACCCAGCAAGCTGGTTTGCCCTGATCTCAGGAATGCAGAGAAACCCTGTGGAGTTAGACAGGACAGCCTATCCTGGACACCACAGGAGTTGAAAAGGATTGTATTTTTTCCACCTGGGCTGCTCTTGGAGCCACTGGTCCTTAAGCCTTTTATGTCTTCCAGGCCAAGAGATGCACCAGCAAGATATTTCCTCTTCTGTTCTTTATGATGAATTACTTGATGGTGACATAGCTTGGCCTTTGCTGGCCCTCTCTGGGGTAACCTACCAGGTGAGGTCTGGGTGCTTGCTTGCCGGTGCCTCCTGACCTATTCCTCCCAGAGTTAGAGGAGGAGGGCCTCCCTCAAGATCCGGGTGTTTACTCTTTGGATGTGGGGGTTATTCGATGGTGGGATATCTCTTAGAAAGGTGTACAGAGCATGGAATTTTTATGGCTGCAGGCAGGCAGGCTGTCAGAGTAAGTAGTGGCAAATCTTGCCATTGAACATGGGCTTATAGATAGGACAGGCATTTTGTTTTGTTTTAAATAAATGTTTTATTATTTTTGAGAAAGAGAGCAGGGGGTGGGGGGCGGGGTGGTGGGAAGGGCAGAGATAGAGAATTCCAGGCAGGCTCCCCACTGTCAGTCAGCTCTGAGCCCCATGTGGGGCTCAAACTCACAAACCTTGAGATTATGACCTGAGCTGGAATGAAGAGCCTAACCAGTTGAGCTACCCAGGTGTCCTTATTTTTTTTTAAATAGGCTCCACACATAGTGTGGATCCCAGTGCAGGACTTGAACTCAAGACCCTGAGATCAAGGACCTGAGCTGAGACCAAGAGTTGGATGCTTAACCGACTGAGCCACCCACGTGCACTCAGACATTTCCCTTGTGAGCTCTGAGCCTGTGAGCCTTTGGAAATAAGGGATAGAGAGGGGGTGGGGCTTGGGAAAGGATGCCTTGAGGTGGGAGTTTGTGTGGGGATTTGGGCCAAGAAATTCTGGGAGTGGGAGCTATCACCTAAGAGAATGAGCTTTCAGTGGAGGCAAGGGCTTGTGATCAGTACAATTTTGTAGTTTTCTGGGACCAAATTTCACTTTGGTGTTATCTTGAGGTAGGGCTGGTGTTCTGGCAGGCAGTAAGTGAGTTAAAGATGGTCTCAAAAGGAGCTGGGGGGGGCTTGGGGTAAGGAGAGCAGTGCTGCCACAACACAACTCAGACCCTCTGGCATTTGACCTATCACTTGGTTAAACCCTTGGAACTGAAACTTTTCTTGAACAGACCCCAAAGCTTAGCAACCTGACCCTCTGGTCTTGGTCCTTGCATCTGAGCAGGTGGTTTGCATTAGCTTCAGTCCTGGTAGGAAACCATGGCTAGGTTTTAACTCTTTAAGACCCAGAGAGGGTACAGGCCAGGTGGCTATGCGTCTTTGAGTGTCCTTTTCCTTGTCCTGATATATCTTTTCTAGAAACAGGGATTCCTGTAAATGTGGGGCTTGGTCCTGATGTAGGAATTTACATTATATCGGTTTTGAAAATGTAAAGAGGATGCAAGGCCATAAGTTTATAAGGTAGCTTCTTCTGTGTCTTGTGTCTTGGTTCCTTCTTGAACTCAGGGAAGAGAGGGCACCTTACCAGGTCTGTGAAGTCTCTGTTTGAGATTCTGAGGGTACTTCTTTTCACATAAATGGGTAGGTGGGAACTCTGAAGGTGCCTTGAGAAGCCTTGGTTTGTTTGTTATTTGGGGATTGTGGGTGGGTCGTACCTGATCACATTGGGTGGATCTCAGATCCTTTTGTGAAATGGTTCTGAGCTACAATGCGGGGATCTGTTTTTCCATCACCATGACCATCACCCAGTCTTCTGGGTGGGGCTTGCCTCAGATTTCAGGGGGAGGGTGGGGAGGATGGTGCTTTGGCTGGGAGCCCTCGGGTTCTAAGCCAAGGCCTGCTTAAAGCTATAGTCCCAATCCGAAGACTAGCCATGCCACTGGCTTCAGTCATTCGTTAACCAGAGAAATGAGTGGCTGTCTGTCCTAACAGCTCCCACCTCAGTGTCCTGTCTCTGGAAAAGTGCTTCTTTATGGGCTTTGAGGTGACAAAGTCATTCTGGAGTGCCTCATGTTGAGTATTGGATTCTTCCTGTTTCCTTGCCTGGGGAGCCCAGAAGAAGGCATTTGGCCTTGACACCAGTTTTCCTGAGCAGTAGAACTAGTTTTAGACAGGCTCCCCCAAGGAGGACATAAGGGTTGTATGTTTTGCCTCTGAGATGAAGGGAAGAGGTTGGTTAAACCTCAGGTCATTTTTAGCAGCACAGCTGTGGAATCTCTCAGAGGGGGCAAGATATACCTCCGGTTGCAAATAAAATTTCTGACCGAAATTTTGGACCTCTCCAGACAGCAAGTCTAGAGGCAACAGTGGGGATGAGGGGGAGGTGATCTGGGCCTCATTTCCCTTGTTCCTAAATAGCTTAGACTTTTTTTTTTTTTTTTTTTTTTTAAGAAGCCCCAATAGAACATGGCCATTGCTGCCTTCACCAGGACCAAGCATGGTCCCTCTAACTTTAGGCTGGCCAAGCACTAGAAGAGTCTTTTTGTGGTGCAATAGTTGAGACCATCTGTCTTCATCCTTGCTTTGCCCCAGGGTGCTAGGCATTCAGTGCTGATGGATAGGCCATGCTGGATGAAAATCATCCAAGACTGAAGAACATTTAGGCCCTTTAGCTTCTTTGCCCTCCTGAGAGTTCCCTTTACCACTTCACTTGGGTCTTACCAAAGCCCAGGTGAATTGGCTCATTTCCAAGTCTGTGATGTTGGTATTACAGGTGGGTATTATTGGCTTTTGTGGGGTCAGGAAGCACTTAATTATAATTAACAGTTATATTTAGCATTTAATTATTTTCAATATTTTAATGCTTCGTGTATGTTTAATATCATTCCTCATCCTGCTGTAAGCTCCTCAGAGGTAGGGGCCATGTCATTGTCTCCCATTTCCCATGTGTCTTCCAGCACAGGATGAACATATGTATGGAGCAAGAAAATAACCTTTTTGCTTGTTTGATAAGCACTATACACTTGCATAGGAAGGAATAAGAAATGATAGGGAGTGGATTACCATCAGATTTATGTATATCTTTCCCCTGCTAGACAGTGGGCACCTTATGGACAAGAATGGAGTCCCAACACATTGAACACAGAAGGTGCCTAGCAAATGTTGTTTCCAAAGAACCCACACCTTAGAGGATACTAATATGTGGGGAAAGTTACAGGTGATGTGACTCTTAACCACTCTTGTTCTTCTTGGAATAGTGACAGAGTACCTGTGACAGGAGGTGGGTGGTGGGACTGATTGCCCCCATGATTTGTGGGAATTCTGGGAGCTCCTGGGAGGTGTTGAGGAATATTTAGTCACCAGGTATGTGGTCTCTTGGGCAGGTTGGCAGGCAGTTGGCTGATTCTCAATGGGAAGGGAAATTGGAAGCAGGAATGCCAGGACAGGTACCTAATCCTTCATTAAATGTCCCGTGAGATCTCTGCCAGAATTGGATGTGGCATCATCCAGTCCCTCATTTGAACCATGTCTTTGACATTTCTGTGGGAGATACACAAATCCAGAATTTGGAGAGTTTTCCCTTTAAGGACTTGTTAGGTAGAATTTGGATACCTGCAGAACGAGCCAGAAATCAACCTTTCTGCTTAAGATTAGTGATTGTGGGGGCGCCTGGGTGGCGCAGTCGGTTAAGCGTCCGACTTCAGCCAGGTCACGATCTCGCGGTCCGGGAGTTCGAGCCCCGCGTCAGGCTCTGGGCTGATGGCTCAGAGCCTGGAGCCTGTTTCCGATTCTGTGTCTCCCTCTCTCTCTGCCCCTCCCCCGTTCATGCTCTGTCTCTCTCTGTCCCAAAAATAAACGTTGAAAAAAAAAATTAAAAAAAAAAAAAAGATTAGTGATTGTGTATTGTATACCTACCATATACCAGGCACTATGCTATTTGCGTTATCTGCTTAGTCTTGAAGCATCACAGTAACCCAGGGAAGTGTTTGTGATTCCCGTTTTGTAGAGAGGAAACTGAGACCGAAAGAACTTACGCTACTTGTCCAAGGTCACATGGGATCACCATTCAGACCCATGCCTGTCTGAAAAGCCATGTTTGTTGTATGTTTTATTTTTTTATTTTTTAAATGTTTATTTTTGAGAGAGAGAGAGAGCTCGAGGATAGGAGGGGCAGAGAGAGAGGGATAGAATCCGAAGCAGGCTCCAAGGCTGTGAGCTGTCAGTACAGAACCCAGTGCAGAGCTCAAACTCATGAGCTGTGAGATCATGACCTGAAGTCGGATGCTTAACTGACTGAGCCACTCAGGCACCCATGTTCTATGTTTTAAGGGCACCATGTCCCAAAGAGGAGGGTTGAAGAACAGCCTTGAATGTTATATTTTCTGTGGAACAGAAAGATTGCATGTAGAGCTTGTGGACATTGAATTAAATGCAGGATTCTTTACTGTTACAAATTTTACAGTAATTTTATTTTATTAAAAAAATTTTTTTGATGTTTATTTTTGAGAGAGAGACAGAGCATGGGTGGGGGAGGGGCAGAGAGAGAGGGAGACACAGAATCTGAAGCAGGCTCCAGGCTCGGAGCTGTCAGTACAGAGCCCGATGTGGTGCTCGAACCCACAAACCATGAGATCATGACCTGAGCCAAAGTCGGATACCTAACTGACTGAGCCACCCAGGCGCCCGAAGTTTTATAGTTTATTTTATTTTATTTTATTTTATTTTATTTTATTTTATTTTATTTTATTTTATTTTATTTTATTTTATTTTATTATTTTTTAAATTTTTTTTAATGTTTATTTATTTTTGAGAGAGAAAGCACGAGTGGGAGAGGGGCAGAGAGAAAGGGAGACACAGAATCCAAAGCAGGCTCCAGGCTCTGAGCTGTCGGCACAGAGCCTGACATGGGGCTCAAACCCATGAGCCGTGAGACCATGACCTGAGCTGAAGTCGGACGCTCAACTGACTGAGCCACCCAGGCGCCCCTATAGTAATTTTAATGTGTACTTTGAGCTTCTTTCTCAAAATTCCCATGGTGCCTTGGTAGATTTAAGTGCTGTGTGAAGAGAGATTTATTTAAATATTAAGAGCCAGTAAATTGAACCACTTCCCCCTTCATCGTTCATCATGGATATCTGATATGATTAACTGCTCTTCTTTTGGTTTTCAGGTGCATTGGGGTGACTGTTTGGTGTCACCAAGATGACACTCCATGCCACCCGGGCAGCGGCACTTCTCTCTTGGGTGAGTAGTCTTCCTCTCTTTTTGTTGAGAATTTTCCCAGAAAGTTTGGAGGGGTGCGAGAGGGAACCAGGGCTATGTAACGTCTTCTCATCTCCAGATTAAGGAAATAACAGTTTTCCTTTGCCTTTCTCCTTAGTTTTTAACTTTTATTATCCCTGGTGATGTTGCTGCTGACAATGGTCCATAACTCTGCTTGTGTGGCTTAGAAGAGTATTATCTTCTAAGCTTCTGTATACCTCTTAGGAGAAGTATAAATTTCTTTTCTCATGGGACAGTTGGCTGCAGCACGGCATAGAGACCTGTCTTCATTTGCTTCCTGTGCATTTTCCTAACTAGAAGGGTTTATGCTGAACTTCAGTAACATGCAGGGACTTTGGTCTTGAAAGGCCTTTTATTGTAGGGCAAGGTTCTCCTTGCTTTCTTTACCATGATTCTGTCTGTTTCCACTGTTTTCCTGTTGCCTTCTTGATTACTTAAATCCTTGTGCTAGATCTTTTCATACATTTGTCCAAGACAAACAATGGCAAATGAAGGAGTAATACCGAGCACTGGGAACATAAAGGTACAGAGAAACAGAGGAGGCCACAGAGTGTAGTGATGACAAGCATGGACCTTGGAGTCAGACAGCCTGATAGAATCAGCACTCTCACCTGTGTGCGTGACCCAGGGCAAGTTACTTAGCCTCTCAGCACCATATTTTTTAAATTGAAATAAAAATACATCATAGAGTTATTATGAGGACAATGAAATAATGTTTGTAAAAAGCATTAAGCACAGTATCTGAATAAATAATAATTCTTGATACTTAAAATATTGCCAGGGCATGCTATATGGTACAGGGTATTTTAGTAGTCACCCTGACTACTGATCAATTAGGGTCAAGTGAAAAGCCAATCAAAAAAATTACAGAATAGTTTGAAGGACATGAATTTTTAATTTCCAAGTAGGGTGGGCTTAATAAGACATTGTCTTTAATTGCTGTAAATCTCTAGTCAAGAAATGTGTTTAATATACAGGATGTACAAGGGTGCCTGAATGGCTTAGTCGGTTAGTGTCTGACTCTTGATGTCTGCTCGGGTCTTGATCTAGGGTCATGAGTTCAAGCCCCATGTTGGGCTCTGCGCTGGGTGTGAAGCCTACTTTAAAAAGAAAAAAAAAAAAATAACAAAACGTACATTCTTAGTCTTCAGTTTCTGCAGTAAATGTGAATTTTAGTTGTACAGTTTAAAATGGGTATTTTTATATTTATAGTTTACTTATTTTATATTTCCATTACATTTCAGTTTATTTTTCAATCAAGTCTCATGTTTATTACTGAACCAACCTACTGGTGCAGAAGCATAATGACAGAGAAAAGTCATTTCCTTGATAAAACAGATCTGCTGTTCAGGTAGTGGGGAGGTGATGGAGTAGGATGTAATGGAATAGGAACATACGACTTTCAGGCGGCATAAGTGTGTGCCATCTCATGTATGATCCCTTGTAGACCCAGCGTCGTTCTTTTCCAGAGCTGCCTCTTGGAGTTGTATCAGATTTTATTACCAGTTTTTATCCGAATCCACTGGAGAATGGGACGATTCTGCTTTTGTTTCTTGGCCAGGAATCGCTTGATCCTGAAAGTCTTGTGAGAAGACATACTGAGAAACCGCACCACATGGCACAATGGCAGTAGCAGAGAAGAGGAGAGCTCAGTGTTTTATATCTATGTTAGAAACATTGTCTCTTCCTTTTCCGCCCCTCATCCCTAGGAAGGGGCTGGTTGTGAGCTATGTCTCTAGTTCAGCAGATTAACTGAATATTGGAGGATCCTTCAGCCACATTCTTTTATTTTTTTATTTTTATTTTTTTTAATGTTTATTTATTTTTGAGAGAGAGAGAGGCAGAAGGTGAACAGGGGAGGGACAGAAAGAGAGGGAGACAGAATCTGAAGCAGGCTCTAGGCTCCAAGCTGTCAGCACAGTGCTTGACATGAGGCTTGAACCCACCAACTGTGAGGTCATGACCTGAGCCAAAATCTGATGCTTAACCAAGAGCCACCCAGATGCCCCTAGCTACATTGTTTTAAGTTCATCAGTTTATTTATTTAGGTCCTATGTTTGGTTTTATGGTGAGTACTACCATTACAGAGAACAGACATAGGGTTAGTCTTATTTAGCAGCAGATACTTGCATACTTTTTTCAAGAGTCAGAATGAACATGCATTAAAATTATTAATATATAGTTACATAGAAATTTTCAATTTAAACAAAAGATTGGGGCATCTTGGTGGGTCATTTTGTTAAGCATCTGACTTTGGCTCAGGTCGTGATATCCTGGTTCTTGAGCCCAAGCCCTACTTTGGGTGAACACAAAACACCACCTTAGGTCAGCCCCTCTTCTCTCTCTCAACAACCCCTCCCCCCCCCCCCCCACTCCTCCCGGGATTCATTCTCTCTCTCTCTCTCTCTCAAAAATAAATAAATAAATAAATATAAAAATACATATATACGCACACACACATACATACACACACAAAAGGCAGCTAAAGTGGATTTTATGATACTGTGGCAGCATCAAATAATACTTGTTACATTAGGGGGAAGAGTGGCATAGAACACACACATGTGACAATTACAGTTGTGGTTTAGCAAAAAACAACATAGGAAAAAAGACTAGAAGGAAATACTTCAAAATACTAAAAATGCATGGATTAAAATACGAGAATGAGTGGGTTCCCTCCCCGCCAGGGTTTCAATAATTTATTTTATTGTGTCAAAATGAATTTATAGTTTGCTTGAAGTGTATCTTGAAACTGTTCCCTACCCAGAAGTTACCATGAATAAACTGTTACAGGGAATAGGGAACTTTTTAAGATTCAACAACCTTAAGTAACTCTGAAAACCTTACAGGCAGCTCTTGGGTTGTTTATTGTTTAGTGAGCTCGGCCCTCACTCTTGTGTTTTGAACCAGACTAGTGAGCTTCTCCACTTCCTCAGCTTTCCAACAATTTCTCATTTGAGAGCAAAATAATGCACAGGAAGAAAATACATTTTTATATCCATGAAAGAAACTGTTGCTGGATTCTTACTTAATTGGTGTGGGATGAATCCAGATTCCTTAAGTGACTTTAAATCCGCTAACTGGTGTGATTTTTCAGTCTTGTTAGTGACACAGTCCTTGAATGTTTTTCTTAGATTACAGGTATTAAAAGGAGGCTGTTTTGGGTGCTTAAGTCTTGGCACTCTCTTCATTTTCAGCTGATGGAAAAGGACCTTGGCCTGGTCCTTCAAATCTTCTTCAAAATCTTCGAAAATTTACACTCGCCTTTCCTGACTAATTAGATCAAGCGTGACAAGATGGTATAAATGTATTGTCTTTAAGGCTTCAAAGAGAGGTCATATTTTATGTTCTACTCTTTTTTTTCCCCCTTAACTTTTAGCCTATTTTAACTTAGATCCATCTAGAAGTTGTTTTTTTTAAACTTTTTTTTATATTTATTTTTGAGAGAGAGACAGAGCATGAGCAGGGGAGGGGCAGAGAGAGAGGGAGATACCACATCTGAAGCAAGCTCCAGGCTCTGAGCTGTCAACACAGAACCCGATGTGGGGCTCAAACTCATAAACTATGAGGTCATGATTTGATCTGAAGTCGGATGCTTAACTGACTGAGCCACCTAGGCGCCCCTAGAAGTTGTTTATATTTTTAAGTTTATTTATTTTGAGAGAGAGTGGGGAAGGGGCAGAGAGAGAATTCCAAGCAGGTTCTGCATTGTCAGCACAGAACCTGATACGGGACTCAAACTCACAAAGTGCAAGTTCATGACCTGAGCCAAAACCAAGAGTTGGACACTTAGCTGGCTAAGCCACCCAGGTGCCCCCCTGCCTTTTATTTTTAAACATACGTTTAAAAAATTTTTTTAATGTTTATTTTTGAGAGAGAGAGAGACAGAGCATGAGCGGGGGAGGGGCAGAGAGAGGGAGACACAGATGCTGAAGCAGGCTACAGGGTCTGAGCTCTCAGCACAGAGCTTGACTCGGGGCTGGAACCCATGAACCGTGAGATCATGACCTGAGCCAAAGTCAGACACTTCACCGACTGAGCCACCCAGGTGCCCCTAAAAGTTGTTTTTAACATAAAAATATTTAACTGAATAAATAGTATCATTTCTGTGGCTGAGTTATTGTTTCTTTTCATTTAATACTCTTGATTCTCTAGTGCAGTCAGCCTGTTTAACTACTGAGAAGTAAAAGTTTTGCTACATCTACTTCATTATTTTAATATTATTAATAATAATAGTGCTTTGCATTTAGCACTTGTATTTTGTTACATATTCTTGCACCCATAATTCCATTTGAACGCACACCAGTCCTCTAAAGTAAACAGCAAACAGCGTAGGAATTCCATCCATTGGGCAAGTGAGAAAGTAGGTACGGAGAGAAATAAGTTGATAACAAAGGTTCCTGGCAAGTTCGTGGAAGACCTGCACCCAAAATCTTTATCTGGGAGCTCTCATCCCAGTACCAATTCATTCATTTCTTCATTTATCTACCTTTCTTTCTGTCAGATTATCTAGTAATCTCTACACCCATTGTGGGGCTCTAACTCACGACCCTGAGATCAAGAGTAGCATGTGCTTCCGATGGAGCCAGCCAGGCGCCCCATAGCCCAGTACCTTCTAAAGAGCACATTTGTAAACAGAAACTACTCATTGCACATAATAACCACTGTGCTGAAGTTCTTAAAAATACCTTGTTAATAAGCAGCCTAAGTTCCCTTCTTACCTCAGTCTTGCATGTGTGATTGACTGACTTAGCAAACCCTTTGTTCCTCTGGTAGTAACAAAGGTGAAGTTCAGCCAAGGCTTCTTCTGAACTTGATGCCTTTGGAATTTCTGAGGTTTTCCTGGAGAAGTTGACTGTATGTGCTTGTTGAATAACCTGTGTACCTGACTCATTCGCAGGTGACTGACTGCTGGTGAGTTTTCTGGTTGTAAAGACTGATTTAGGTGGATGCCTGCCTAAAGGCAAAGAAGAGAAAAAGGCAATTGAATCAGGATTGCCAAGTTTCTCTCTTGGGTTCCCAGCTCTTCTTTTCCTCCCTTATTTTTTCTTTGTTATCTTGTTCTCTCATCATTTCTCCCTGTGTCAGCCAAAGGTTTATGTCTGGGAAGGATTTTTAAAATGTGTAAATAACAGGGGTATCTGGCTGGCTCGGTCGGTTAAGCATCTGACTTCAGCTCAGGTCATGATCTCACGGTTCCTGAGTTCGAGCCCCGCATCGGGCTTGGTGCTGACAGCTCAGAGCCTGGAGCCTGCTTCGGATTCTGTGTCTGTCTGTCTCTCTCTGCCTCCAACCACCCCCCCCCCCGCCCCCGCCCCCAAATAAATAAACATTAAATAAATTTTATTATTAAAAATTTTTTTTTAACATTTATTCATTTTTGAGAGACAGAGTGTGAATGGGGGGGAGGGGCAGGGAGAGAGGGAGACACAGAATCCGAAGCAGGCTCCAGGCTCTGAGCTGTCGCACAGAGCCCGATGCAGGGCTCGAACTCACAAACCATGAGATCATGACCTGAGCTGAAGTCGGACACTTAACCGACTGAGCCACCCAGGTGCCCCAACGTTAAATTTTTAAAAAATGCATTAGCAAAATTTTGTATCTGTGTGATAGTATATAAAACATACGTAGTATTTAATGTAAGTTTTGAATAGATATTTCAAAGTCCACGAGATAGAAAGGGCTATAATGTGAAAATTTGAGCTATGGAGGGTTATAATGTAAATATTCAAGAGATACGAAGAGCAATAATACAAAAAAACCTTTCTTTTAACCCGCTTCTGACTCCCCTGTCCCTAGAGGCGGTGGTACAGGACAGTTTCTTGTGTGTTCTTCCAGAGCCATTTTATGCCTAGTTATAGTTAAATTATATCCCTAGTGCTGGAGCATCTTCGGAGAATTTTGGCTCTCATTTAGTTGAAGCCAGAGGGGGGGCGGGGGGGGGTCTGAGGCTGCACGCAGGTGGCTGTTACTGGGCACGTGGCTGCAGCAGCTTCTCTCCGCTGAAGTGCAAGCTCCGAGGACCAGCTGTTCTTCGCGCCTGCGGCCTGCAGCTGTGGGCACCCACTGTGAGCAGGCTCATTGTCGGCATCTGGGGAGCACGGCCAACGCAGTGCTCCTCACACTCGCAGTGGGTCACCAGGCTCTCCCCTTTGTTTCACAGGTGAACAGTCTGCACGTAGCCAGCCCTGTGGAGGCCGTGCTGCAGCTCCAGGACTGCAGTGTCTTCCTCAAGATCATTGACGGCATGTGAGTATACACCACACCCCTCTCCAGCCTCCCACGTGAGGCTGAATGTTGGGCTGGGGACCATATTTACTCCCTTTCCTTGCCGACAGCTGTGACCAGAAAGCATGGGCAGGATTGCCAGCGTGGGGCCCCGAGGCAGGAGCACACTGAGCTCATTGCCTAGTCACTCACTCTCTCTATGCGAAGAGGTTTCGCTCTGGTCCCAGCCCATGGCTTCCTCACTCTTGCACAGAGAGCCTGCAGGTCTCTGTGCTTTCACAGGATTTCAAGAGTCTGCTCTGGGCCTCCCTGTCCTCTTGTCTCAGTGAGAGTCTTCCATACCTTCTCGTGGCTCTGGCCTGTCCTTACCTCACAAGCCCTCCTGACAACCTGTAAGGCCAGGAGGAAGAAAGGGGAAGCTCTTGCACTTAAGGGAAATAAGCAGCACCTAGAAATCTTATCTCTAACTTGTTAGTGTGCCACAGATCTGCCCCTTTCTAAACCATTAGAGCTTTTCTGGGGGTTTTGCCTGCCTCATTAACTTGCTTTGTGAGGTCGATTAGCATTTGATAAGCTGGCTTGTTGTCCCCTAGCCAGGATTCTAGTGAGCTTTTTTTTTTTTACATCTGTCTTTGAATGTCTCAGTTATCTGGGAAATCAGCGGAGTGGGCCTCCCCCTTATATCTTCCCTCTCTGGAACCAAGCAAAGATGTAACCTACAGTTACAAGGGTCAAGCTGTAACCTACAGTCATTTTTTAAGGCTCATATAGTTCATTCTTTTTCCTCTGTCATCAAGCCTTCAGAAATTAGGGCAAAACTGACCTTCTTTCACATCTTTGTGCTGTGGGCAGAAGTAGAGGTCAGCCATAATGTAGAGAATTGAGGGGACAGAGAGGACCATCCCTTTTCAAAGGAAAGCACGGTAGACAGCCCCCAGGTCAGGGATAGTCTGAAGTGTTGACTGAGAGTGTTCTTGTTCCACACGTAGCAGGTAAGAACTGGGGTGGGGGCTTCAGTATCTCTGTGAAGCAGTTTGGCTACCCCTTCATAGGGAAAGGAGGCAGAACTGAGCTTGTCAGAGGCAGGGGCTGGATCTGATTCACCTTGAGTTCCTCTGCGCCTAGCTTGGGACAGTACATTGATTCGGTTTTGATTAATGTTTGTTGAGTAAGTGAACAAAAATGTAGTTGATACTGTTCATCACCGAAGTCTAGTGGGGCTGAGTAGCCTAGAACAGATGGATTCAGCAAGAATGGTTTTTGGTTTTAATTTTTTGAATGTGTTTTTTGAAGTGTATGTTGGTGGTGGGATGTCTTATAAGGTTTTTTTAAAGTCCCTGTGGCTCTAACTAGCACCTGCTTTAGTGCCTCTGAAAGAGGTCACTATTTTCTTACTTTGATACAGACAGTACCATTTTCTTTCCCAGTTACCCAGGCAGGACCTTTCAACATCATCTTGAATTCCTCCCTCTCCTTGGCAGTGATTCTACTAGGTCATCTTCCTCTCATTTTGTCCTTTAGAAGACTTCTCACATCTCTGCCTCACTCTGGATACCTGGCCCTCGTGGCTTGGTTCTGCTCTAATCTGTGCGTATTCCCAGGGCATTCCTGTTCATGTGACCTCAGGAACCTTCTTCCTCCAGTCCTTCTTTCATTGTGGTGCCCCACAGCTGGTGGCTCAGGGATGGACTCTTTATTGCCAGGAGGTTGAAATCTAAAATCTCCAGCCTTGGCATTGAAGAACTTTGATCAGGGACTCATCTCCTCCCACCAGTCTTGTTTCCTACTCATTTCTAACTCCATACCTACCCTATTTTTTTTCTTCCCGGATCCTGTAGAATTTCCTAAGTTCTGGATTTTATTTTATTTTTTATTAAAAAAATTAAATTTTTTTAATGCTTATTATTTTTGAGAGAGAGAGAAAATTAGCGGGGGAGGCCCAGAGACAGGGAGACACAAAATCTGAGGCAGGCTCTAGGCTCTGAGATATCAACACAGAGCCTGACACAGGACTCGAGCTCATGAACTGTAAGATCATGACCTGAGCTGAAGTTGGACACTTAACTGACTGAGCCACCCAGGCACCCCTAAAAAAATTTTTTTAATGTTTATTTTTGAGGGAGGGAGAGAGCGAGCGAGCAGGGGAGGGGCAGAGGGAGGGAGACAGAGAAACCAAAGCAGGCTCCAGGCTCTGAGCCGTCAGCACAGAGCCCGATGTGGGGTTCGAACCCACAAACCACAATCCTGGCCTGAGACGAAGTCGGACACTTAACCAGTTGAGCCACCCAGGCATCCCTTGATTTTATTAATTGTATCATGGTACTGCTCAACTTGTTCTCCCCGCCGTCGCCCCCCTCCCCCACCCCTGCCACCTCCACCCCCAACCCAACCTTGTTGCCTGTAAACTGGTAATTAGATCCAAGCTTGATTAGCTGAAGGGTTTTTTGTTGTTGTTTTCTTGTTTTTGCACAGATTCTTCATAGGAGAATTATGTACCACCTATAAGTTAGCATTTTGCAATTCTTTTTTTTTTAATTTAAATTTTATTTTTTTTAATTTACATCCAAATTAGTTAGCATATAGTGCAACAATGATTTTAGGAGTAGATTCCTTAGTGCCCCTTACCTATTTATCCCATTCCCCCTCCCACAACCCCTCCAGTAACCCTCTGTTTGTTCTCCATGAGTCTCTTCTGTTTTGTCTCCCTCTCTGTTTTTCTATTATTTTTGTTTTCCTTCCCTTATGTTGTTCTGTTTTGTCTCTTAAAGTCCTCATATGAGTGAAGTCATATGATATTTGTCTTTCTCTGACTAATTTCACTTAGCATAATACCTTCCGGTTCCATCCACGTAGTTGCACATGGCAAGATTTCATTCTTTTTGATTGCCGAGTAATATAGCCTTTTGCAGTTCTTAGTGAAAGGAATTATCTTTCAAACCCTAATGAAGTGGTAGATCTACACAGTTAACATCAGTGGCTGGTAAAATCATTAGGCTGACGATACCTAAGCCTACTATTTAATTTTAATGTCATGAAAATATGGGCAGCCAGGTGTGATGCTCTTTGTGTTGTAAAGGTACAGTAGGGTGTAGCATGGTTTTTGGTATGTGTGTTTGTTTTTGTTTTTGTTCTTGACTTAAGAATAGATCAAGGTGGGATGCTTGGTTGGCTCAGTCATTGGAACATGCAACTCTTGATTTCGGGGTCATGAGTTTGAGTCCCACTTTGGGGGTAGAGATTACTTAAAAAAATAAAATCTTGGGGAAAAAATAGATCAAGGAGCATTTGTTTTTGAGGAGGTCAATTTCCTTGGCTTAATGACAAGAGCAGTAGAAATGTCCAAGAGGTAAGCATGTGTATCCTTGGTTTAGCAACTGTAGCTTGGTAACCTGGTGGGAAATTTTCACTGGGAGGGTTATAAATTCAAGATGCACATTTTCCAAGTTGTCTTCTAATGCACTGCCTGAGCCTTAGACTAGGAGAAGTGAAGGTGTAGGGAGGGTAAGAGAGGAGGGAGAGAGAACACAAATACATGTGTGTGCGTGTGTGCGCGCGCACGCGGTGGAGGGGATGGGTTGTTGAAATTCCATGTTAACCCTAATCTCCATCTCGGATCCAGGCCAGTGCAAATCAGCTTCCTTTGGGAAGACAGATGTGTTCTTGGTGAACGTGTTCTGGCTTTTTCATTGTGGATGATGCTACTGTTGCTAACCTAAATCAGATGCTGGTTCTCCAGGGAAGGCCGTGGAGGATGGCAGGGTTGGTGGCAGATAGCAGCTGTGGGGCTTGAACAGGTCTTGTTCTTTGGCCACTTGGCCTTCTCTCTGGGAAAATACATTGACATCAGCCCCTCTATCAAGTTTCCCTTTCTGTTCTGTGTGAGAATAGCCTGAAGCAAAAAGGCTGTCCCATCTCTGATACCTGTGAGACTTGACTAGCAAAGTGTAGTAGAGTCATTTTGCCAGAAAACCTAAAGCTCTGACATTTGTGTTACTGACCTTGACCTCTCCTCTTCCTGTTCTAAAGCATCCTTCATCTGTTAGTCAACCCATATGTACTGAGTACCTCCTGTACCCTAGCTTTCAGGTCACACAGTTAGAGGGGTCATTTGTAAGTGATGCTGTTGTATCAATCAGTGCTGCAGAAAGTCCTGAGGGGGAGGAAGGAGTCATGACTGGTAGTGGTTGTGGATAAGACTTGAACTCACTTTTTAAAAAAAATTTTTCTAATGTTTACTTTTGAGAGAGAGAGCATGCAAGTGAGGGTCAGAGAGAGAGGGAGACCCAGGATCTCAAGCAGGCTCCAGGCTCTGAGCTGTCAGCACAGAGCCCAAAGCGGGACTCAAACCCACAAACCACGGGATCATAACCTGAGCTGAAGTTGGACGCTTAACTGACTGAGCCACCCAGGCGCCCCTGAACTCACTTTTAAAGGATGGGCTGGATTGTTCCAGGTCCAGCATGTTTAAACCATATTCCATGTAACTTTACTTATCCTAGGGGCTTAGTGGGGGGAAAAAGAGGTTTTGTGGTCAGACAGGTTTAGGAAATAATTCACGTTATATCCTTTTCTTTAGAAAATGCTCGGTTTGGTTTAACCCAGCGTTTCTCAAACATTTAACCTGAGAACCCTCTTTGTTTTTTATCTAATGGAGTACACTTAGGGAAATTACTGCTCTGTGCTGAGGCAAGGAGTCACAATGTTCCAGATTGTGGGTAGGTAGGGAAGATGGCTCTTTTAGGAGCCTGGGAGGAGATTGGCATCTCCTGATGGCTTTGTAGGAGTCCCTAATCACACACCAGCTATCCAGAAAATGGCTCGTGGGGGGTTCACTTGGAAGAATCCTTTGTAATCACGTGGGAGAGGGAGGGAGGTACATTCGTGGTCTTGGCTTGGGTGCTGCTTATGCTTTGCAGGATGTCCGGCACTGCTAAGTTCTCTGGTTCTCAGGCCCTCCCTGCCCTCCAGAAAGTTGACTGAAACCTGGAACATTCAGTAGAATCTGGAGGTTGAGGAACAAGAGGCCCCTTTAATTAGTATCTCCAGCCATAGAAGCCCAAGGAGAAAAGTCTGCTTTCTGACTTCTAGTGAAGCTATTCCCCAGTGAGGTTGACAGGGCAGTTAGCCTGAGCACCAGGGGCCTGGGCTGTGTGAGGGCTCCCCCTGCTGCCTCCCTCTCCCCATAGCTCTCTCAGCATGTAGCCTGCCCTTCCAGTTAAACAGACCAGCGCAGCAATACCCAGCCACTTGAGTGTTGTCCCTTGGCCTTAGCCATCTCAGCCTTTGATCTGTTGTGTTGAACTTTGCCCTGTCCCTTCAGAGCCTTGGGAATTCCCTCCGGTTCTTTCAGTTCTTTGACTTGTTTTTCCCTTTCCATCATTTGTCTTACTCTCACTGTGTTTCCCAGGCTTTCTGACCTTTTACAGTTAAGCCATTCCAGGCTACTGAACCTAGCTTCCCCTTTGTCTCCGTCATCTTCGTCCTCTCCCCTCGGCCCCCTTCCCACAGAGCCTTTCATATTCATGAAGAGGGTGGCAGAGTTTTTTCCAGAAGGACCTCCTGCCTCAAGTTCCCACTTCTCACCCACCACACCGTTCCTTCTGACCAAATGGTGTCTTGGTATCTTCTCCCCTGCCACCAGCATCTCTCCCGGATCCAGTGCAGACCAAACCTGAAGGAAGGGGCAGGTGGCATGGAATGGAGTAGTGAGGGGGGAAGGATTGCTTAGTACTCTGGTCCTGATACTTGTTCTTTTTCTAGCCACGGCACTGATGAGGGGCAGCAAATCCTGCAACAGCCGGTACCAGAGAGACTGGACTTTGTGTGCAGTTTTTTGCAAAGTAAGCACCTTTCTTACCTAGCTGAGAAGGAGCTGCTTCCTCAACTCCCAGGACTTTGGGAATCCAGAGGAACCAGCTCACAGGTGTCTGGAGGTGCAGAGGCTCAAGGCTGCTGACTCTGTACCACAGAGATGAATATAACTGTTTCCCTGGGTCTGGTGATGCTTATGCCGTCAGGGAAGAAGAGTGTCCCTTCAGTCCCAGAGCCCATCTCTAAGATCCAGGTAGAGCCAGAGAGTCAGTTTTTAGGACTCATCACCTTGGGCTCCCCGCCCCCCCCAATGCAAGGAGTTGGAGGAGAGGGATGGATCCATGTTATCCTCTTTCCCTTGTAAGAAAAACATTCCCCTGGATGATTTTGAATTAATTACCTAGGCAATAGATGGGGCAGAGGCAGATTTAGGTTGAGGTCTTGGCTCTTCTATTCACAGCTTGTATGGCCTTTCTGGACGTAGGTTTTTTGTCTATAAGATGGAATAATTGCTCTTAAGGTTGATAGGTCGTAAGAACAGATGTAAAGTTAGCACAGTGTCAGTTCCCCTCCCTTGTACAGTCATGGACACAGAGTCCTCTTTGACACAGGAGCTATCAGCCATCACCCCCTCAGGAGAGTTATGGGAAAGGTGATAATAGATTTAGATAAAGCAAAGGTTAATTGATAGTTGGCATAACAGCAGAAGAACCAGGTGTCCCTAGTCCTCCTGATCTAACTCAGCTTCAGGCTTCCTCTACGACCTTACTTGGAATAAGACCCTAGAGTGACCTGGAATCTCTGGTTCCTTCTCTGTGGTGCTGAGCAGGAGTTGATGCATTGGGTGGGTGAGTGCAACGTCATGTCCCAGTGCTGCTGTGAATTCCTAGCCTGCTTTTTTCTTGAACTATCCCTGTAGTCCTTGGGCTGACCTAGGATAGAACTAACTTCAGGTGGAAATGTGTGTGTTGGGGGAGAGAGGACATAGGAGCAAGGAGACTTATGTCTCCTAGCCCCACCAGAGACGGTGATTTTGTTCTACTTTGAGGTATTCTCATGATCTCAGGAATTGTGTCCAGGAAGTTCACCCTGTTTTCTACATTGTCATCTTTACAGAAAACCGAAAACATCCCTCTTCTCCAGAATGCCTGGTGTCTGTGCAGAAGGTGATGGAAGGGTCAGAGCTGGAATTGGCCAAGGTATCTATGGGATATCGGATGTGGGGGTGGGAGGGTGGCACCAGTTGGACCTGCCAGGCCTTCTCTTGGTGATGAGTACTTTATTTCTGGGGCTCATGGAGGTTAGAGGTCAGCCATCTGGCTGAGGCAGATGCTGATTTAGCCCAAGGAGTCTCAGAGCCCATGCCCTATGACAGAGATTACTAGACTATTACTGTGAGCCTCAATGAAGACGTGGCAGGCATTGGGCCTCACCCAGGTGTCATAGTCTTCTTTTTAGCTCAGTCTCTTTCATTCCCTCCACTTCCTGTTTCTGGGTGCTGGCCCATAGAGGGTAGTTTAAGCTTTGTAGTTAGGTTCCATGAGTCCAGGAATTCAGTTGTACACCAGGCTTTTTGTACAGTGGGCAGTAAGTCCTCAATCAGGTGTTTCCTGGTGCAGTTAAGGGCAGGGACCTGGGGCTACTGAGTTCTAGGAGCTTTGGAAGAGCCTCTGGAATAGTTCAGAGTCCCCAGAACATTCCAGAGAGGGGAGCACTGAGAAGAGAGACAGTCCTGCTCAGTGACTGTCTTCTGTTTGGCTTCTAGATGACCATGTTGCTGTTATACCACTCCACCATGAGCTCCAAAAGTCCCAGGGACTGGGAACAATTTGAATATAAGATTCAGGTAAGCCCTGTGTCTCCACCACACCTGGTGGGCCTAGCTCGTGCTTCACCCTACTCCATTGGTTTTCTTTCAACAACGTATATTGTTCTTTTAAAAAATTAGGTTGTAGCAATTCCAGCCATTCTTTATAGGATGTCTGGAAAATATTGAAAAGCGCAAAAGAGGGAAATAACAATTGCTTCTAATCTCATTTCCAGAGACAGCTAACTGCTAACTTTTAAGAGATCTACTTCCAAGTCCTTTTGTGTGTGTGTGTGTGTGTGTGTGTGTGTGTGTGTGTGTATTTTTTTAATGTTTATTTATTTTGAGAGAGCAAGAGTATGAGTAGTGGAGGGGCAGAGAGAGAGAGAGAGAGAGAGAGAGAGAGAGAGAGAGAGAATCCCAAGCAGGCTCTGTGCTATCAGATTTGAACTTTTTTTTTTTTTTTAATTTTTTTTTTTAACGTTTATTTATTTTTGAGACAGAGACAGAGCATGAACAGGGGAGGGTCAGAGAGAGAGGGAGACACAGAATTTGAAAC
This sequence comes from Acinonyx jubatus, assembly GCF_027475565.1. NCBI lineage: Eukaryota > Metazoa > Chordata > Mammalia > Carnivora > Felidae > Acinonyx > Acinonyx jubatus. The sequence continues at coordinate 54,523,784 of NC_069390.1, read as the reverse complement.
AGGCTCTAGGCTCTGAGCGGTCAGCACAGCCCGACGCGGGGCTCGAACTCACAGACCGTGAGATCATGACCTGAGCCGAAGTCTGATGTTTAACCGACTGACTGAGCCACCCAGGCGCCCCATGAACTTCTAAACCATGAGATCATGACCTGAGCCGAAGCTCAGAGTCAGATGCTTAACCCACTGAGCCACCCAGGTGCCCCATTCATGTTCATATATTTAACTGTGGTTGTAAACTCTAGTGGTAACTCTCCTGTGTTGGGATAATATGTAGAAATTGTGAGTGTATATTTTTACACAAACTGTCATTCCATGTGTTTCCTCCTTTCCTCTAATGGGAGGGATTAGTGAGAGAGAATATCTTTGTCCGTCATGACCGTTTAGCTCAGAGCTGTTACCTTCTCTCCCCTCCTCTACTTGGTCTCTAAGTGCATTTGCTTCACTATAGAGGGAATGACCTGGTTTCCAGGAACTACCTGCCTGGAAGGGTCTGATGTTGGCTTTGCTTCCTGTATGAGCAGCTGTCCTTTATTTCCCAGAGCAGGAGGAGCTGGGATGCCACAGTGGGTAATATAGGTGACTGGGGCGGGGGGGGGTGTGGGGTGGGCATGGGCAGTGCCTAGAGAGCTGTGGCCTTTCACATAGTGGTAAAAATGTTGAATCATCTCATTTTATACTCATTTAGCTCATGGCTCTCCTCTGAGGTTGAGGTTGTTGTGGCATGGGAAGGATGGGTGTCTCCTTCGTTTAACCTTTTCTCTGCTGCAAGCTGGCCACAGACCTGGTAGAAACAAATTCTTTTTTGTTTGTTTTTAAAGTCCATTTATTTATTTTGGGAGAGAGTGTGTATGAGCAGGGGAGGGGCCGAGAGAGGGGGGAGAGAGAATCCCAAGCAGGCTCCGTGCTGTCAACGCAGAGCCCAGCACTGGGCTTGATTCCACGAACTGTGAGGTCATAACCTGAGCCAAAATCAGGAGTCAGACCCTTAATGGACTGAGCCACCCAGATGCCCCAGAAACAGAAATTCTAAAATATAAGGAACTATATAGCAGGCTGGCCAGAAAAGTCCAATCAACTCTGTAGCTTTGGAACTCAGAGAAGGGCTGATTTTACAGCTGAGCTGGTGGGTAAACTTTGGATGAGCCCTGGAGGTGTTCTCACTCAGAGAACAATAGTGAGGGTCCTTTGGAAGAGGGCAACATAGTTACGTATAAAAGCTTTCCATCTGCACTACTGTCTTTGCCCATTTTCTTTTTTGTGGTCAGGAGTGAAGTCAGGTGGGAACTCTTTCTGACCCTGGGTCATCTTCAGGGGAACCGAGAGGGCGGGAGCCAGCAGGGCAATGTGTCTCTAGTAGAATGTTCTCAGCTGGACTGGGGGGGGGCTTTAGGCTTTGAGAGGAAGACTGGGCTCCAGCAGCTCCTGGGGCTGACACTGCTGGTGTGGTGCCCTTCATCTCTTCAAACCTCCCTAGCACCTAAAGTGATGCTCTTCTTCTCTCTCTCTGGTCCAGGCTGAGTTAGCAGTCATTCTCAAATTTGTGCTGGACCATGAGGATGGGCTAAACCTGAATGAGGACCTAGAGAACTTCTTGCAGAAAGGTAAGTAGGGCCCATTCCTGAGGATGCCCTGTCTGAACTAGGCACTGCTAGGACCCCAAATTGTTGAGAAACGCCGTGGGGGTTTGTTTCAGGTCCCAACCAGGCAGAGTTTGTGCTCAGGAAAAGTGTGTGTAATTGGAATAGGTTGATTTCTGGGCCACATTGCCACCATCCCAGTTCCTACTGAGCTTCTCCTGCTGCCTGGCGGTGCCTGAGCAGGACGTTACATGTGATCTCGTCTCTGTTAGGTTGTCCTTGAGCACTTCACACATACCTTTTTTTTTTATTAAAACAATTTTTTTTTAATGTTTATTTTTGAGAGAGAGAGAGAGAGAGAGAGAGAGCGAGGGCGCGTGCGCGAGCGCATGCACAAGGGGCAGAGAGAGAGGGAGACACAGAATCCGAAGCAGGCTCCAGGGTCTGAGCTGTCAGCACAGAGCCTGATGCTGGGCTCAAACCCACGAATTGTGAGACTATGACCTGAGCCAAAGTCGGACACTCAACCCACTGGAGCCACCCAGGCATCCCTGTTTTTTATTTTTTAAGCAGTTGCTACTCTAGGCTTAGAAGCTGGGAGTAATGCCTAAAAAAAATGGCTTTTCCCCCTATGAAGTTCATGTTCTAGGTGGGAAGGCAGATGCATAAATCAGTAAGTATGAAGAGTGAGTGCTAGAACAGAGAGGTACGTGATCTACCAAATGCCTTCTGGAAGTACAGTAGAAAGGGTGAGAGCTCCCCCTGTCTTCTGGTGAAGAGGGTATCTAATGACAATGGGATGTAAGAAGTGGGTCGAGGCAGGTTCTCTTTCCAGCCACTGAATTTGATGTTCCTCATATTCACGTTCCTCTTCAGCCCTTCAGATGGAGATGTTGGAAGTATGAGTCTAGAATGTAGGTGAGGGTTCTGGGCCAGGTTATGGGTGTACAGGTCAGTGTGTGGATGACCATTGAAGCCATGGGCACTGTGGGCAGCACAGGGAGGCGTCATCAGAACTCTGGGAGCTTAGATTGTGGGTGTAGGAGGGAGGGGCAGATAGGGAGACTAGGAATGGGTGTTTAGGGGTAGGAGAGCCATGTGAAGGTAGTCGTGGGAGCCATGGGAGGGGAGGAGGTTTTGAGAAAGGGGTTTTGTTGGCAGGACAAGATTTTAGAGTGGAGGAGTTGAGAAAGGCCATCGGCTCTCATCTGAGAGGGTTGGTGGGCTGAGAAGAGGAGATCCTGCTCAAGGCTCCCAAGCTGCCTCTGCAGTGTTGGATGGGGGGGAAAGCATGAGCACTTGGTCCAGTCGCTAAGCAGGGAGGACACCCTCACTCTCCTGTGCTCTCCTTGAGCACTTGCTGAGCTGTGGAAACGGAAGCCACTTGCTTGACTAGGCTTAGGGACACTGACCTCTGGCTAACCCAGACGCCAGGTTTCAGATGCTGCCTGGTGGCCTCCTTCTATAGCTTACATATAATTGTCTGTGGATCCACTTCCACTAAGGCAAGTTCTCAACTTGTATAAAGATGCAAATCTTTTCCCTCTATTAATCTCTATATGGTTGGTTTGCTCCTTGCCCTAGCTCCTGTCCCTTCCACCTGCTCCAGCACCATCTCCGAAGAGCTGTCCCCACCCAGCCACCAGGCCAAAAGGGAGATTCGCTTCCTAGAGCTACAGAAGGTTGCCTCTTCCAGTGGGAACAAGTATGTGCTGGGCCTCCTCTCCTTGGGTGGGGCCTCAACATCCAGTCTTCAAATCCCTGCATTCTAGAAGCTAACGCTGTTCACCAACCTGTTACGTCATCAGACAGCGCTTAGAGTATGCTGTAGATGTTCTCACCTGCCCCAGTATTAATTAGGGGAATTGGTTGGCATCCATTTTTAGCAGAAGGCCTCAAAGGCTGTGTTCCCTGTTTATGGAATTCCTTTCTTCCTTGGAGACGATGCTAAAGTCCCTTTTCTCAGTGCAGCTCTGCAGAGGTGAGGGTAATTTTTTTTTTTTTTTTTTGGACAAGGAAATTGAAATTGAGGCTAGGAGAAGGGAGAAGAAAAGCTTTCTCAAGGTCAGTCATGAGGCATGAGATAGCCCTATCAACACAGCAGAGGTGCTTAGCTTCCCAGCCAGTGCTCACATCCCTAGAGCCCTGCTTGCCCATCCCTGCCTGTTGCTCTTCTCTTCAGCCTCACACTTCAGGCTCTGACCATGGCGTCTCCTTCTTCAGCTTCCTCTCAGGTTCTCCAGCCTCCCCTATGGGCGACATTCTGCAAACCCCACAATTCCAGATGAGACGGCTGAAGAAGCAGCTCGCCGATGAGAGAAATAATAGAGATGAGCTGGAGCTGGAGCTGGCTGAGAACCGCAAGCTCCTTACTGAGAAGGGTAGGCGCCTGGCATGTTGGCAGGTGGTGTGTGAATGGGCAGCATTGGGGATTTTCATCCGGGGAAGTGCTGGGCTTGTGTGAGGAACAGCCCCTCTGTTCTCTGTTTGTTCTGCTGGCTCTGGAGCTTGGGGCTCAGCCATGGGCCAGTCAGGCTGACCTGGAATCTGGTGCTGCCCTTGGCCCCATCCTCCCCTTCCCTTAGATTGGATGCCACCTCCTCCTTCTTTCTTCCCCTTAGTTCTTTGCTGACTCTCCACTCTCCTCCTTTCCCCTCCTCGGGAGCAGATGCGCAGATAGCTGTGATGCAGCAGCGCATTGACCGCCTGGCTCTGCTCAACGAGAAGCAGGCGGCCAGCCCATCGGAGCCCAGGGAGCTTGAGGAGCTCCGTGGCAAGAATGAGAGGTATAATTCTGCCTGCTTCCTTCCCAGCTCCACACCCCACTCTGTACCCATGGGGTGGCAGTGAGGGTGCTACCGTCTTTTCTAACTGCCCCACTCCCTCACAGCCTCACTGTGCGTCTCCATGAGACTCTGAAGCAGTGTCAGGACCTGAAGACAGAGAAGAGCCAGATGGATCGCAAAATTAACCAGCTTTCTGAGGAGAATGGGGACCTTTCCTTTAAGGTGAGGGTTGGGGGGTGTAGTCCCCACTTGACGATCCGTGGGGCTGAGTTAGTCTTGAGGATTCTCGAAGAGAGGGTTGAGAAGAATGTCCTGGCATCTGTCCTATGCTCCAGTCTCTGCAGAGACCTGCATACTTTGGCCCTTTCCTTGTCCCATAATTGGCTGCTGCCAGGGACGGGGTTGTGGCCCTAAATTTTGAGTCTTGAGTTAAAGATATGATTGGTTGTAATTGGTTTGAGCAGGGTTAGATAGTCGGACACCTACAGCCCCTGGAGTTTGGGAAACAAACAGCAGTGGTGGTACTAGTTTTGACCTTGGGTGATGGGGACTCCCACTTGTCTGTCCCAGCTGCGGGAGTTTGCCAGTCACCTGCAGCAACTACAGGGTGCCCTCAATGAGCTGACAGAAGAGCACAGCAAAGCCACTCGAGAGTGGGTGGAGAAACAGGCCCACCTTGAGAAGGAGCTCAGCACAGCCCTGCAGGACAAGGTAACCTTCTGCTTTGGGGTGTCAGGGCCACAGTCTTGGCTGCCTGTTCAAAGTTCCATTTACCGCTCTATTCTTTGGGGCCTTTGGGAATTAAGCTGTCTCCTCTTGAAGGTTAATAGTGCGCCGTATTGGGAAGATGTGAGCTTAAGTCCAATGTACCACCTTTGAGTCTTATCTTTGCTGTTTACAAGGTGTGGTTCTTGGACAAGTTATTTGATCTCTTTTCTCTCTAAGCATGCTTTGTGTAAAATGGGAAGGATAACAAGTAGCTGCCTCATTAACCATTGTAAGATACTGCATTTATTGTGTGATGAGAAGTAAGTTACCAGTGAATTAGTTACTATTTTTTTTAATTTTACTTTTAAGTAATCTCTACACCCAGTGTGGGGCTTGAACTGACAACCCTAATGTCAAGAGTTGCATGCTCTACCAACTGAGCCAGCCAGGTGCCCCACTATTATTTTTACTGCTGTTTTTAAGAACCCAAATCTACCATTTATTAACCTGTAGCCCTAGGGGAAGGCACTTAATATCTGAGCTTCAGATCTTGATCTGCAAAAGAGGGACAGCAATAGCTACCTCCCATCTCTGTCAGGTGGATTATGAATTCAGAGAGGACCCAGCATAGTCCTGGCGGCTGCTTAGTGAGCAGTGGGAGGAAGAGGGGCTGAGGGTGGGAGGTGCTATGGTTGCTGCTGTTCATGCCCAGGAAGGCTGGGGATATTTTTAAGCTGGTGAGTGTCTGGATAATCTGGGAGCCCAGACTTGTCTAAGGAAGGGTATATAGTAAGGAAAAAAAGAATTTTTTTTTTAAAGTAAGGAAATGTGAAGTGAACTCAGTGGCCTGGCAGAAGAAACTATTAGCAAGTCACATGATTTAATTCAGCCCTGAAATTAGGGTTAGAAAATCAGGTCTCTCATGATCCCAGGTCCATGGTTTCTGAGTTTTTTCCTAGGTCAGGGGAACAGGAGTTTTTTGTTTTCAGTGTTTGTTTATTTTTGAGAGAGACAGCACACACGTGGGGGAGGGACAGAGAGAGAAGGAGACATAGAATTCTAAGCAGGCTCCAGGCTGTCAGTGCAGAGCTCAATGGGGGGAGCGAACTCATGAGATGTGAGATCATGACCGAGCTGAAGTCAGACGCTCAACTGACTGAGCCACCCAGGTGTCCTGGGAGAATTTTTTTTTTTTTTAATGTTTGTTTATTTTTGAGAGAGAGCAAGAGCACAAGTAGGGGAGGGGCAGAGAGAGAGGGGGGATAGAGGATTCCAAGCAGGCTCTGAGCTGTCCACGCAGACCCCAACGTGCTCAAACCCACAAACAAGATCACCACCTGAGCCGAAGTCATACACTTAATCGACTGAGCCACCCAGGTGCCCTAAGAGATCTTGATAACAGGGTGATAGGGCTCCCTATTTTGTTGGTAACATGGTGCCTGTCCCACCTCTGTTCACATGAGGCTCTTGTTTACTGTCAGAAATGCCTTGAAGAAAAGAATGAAATCCTTCAGGGAAAACTTTCACAGCTGGAAGAACATTTGGCCCAGCTGCGGGAGAACCCACCCCGGGAGAAGGGCGAAGTGCTGGGTGACGTCTTGCAGGTAGGAACGCACAGGAGCAGCAGTAGGACCTGTGTGCCAGGGCTCGTGTGGACCCGTGCTTGGTACATTCAGGTTCCTGTTCCTTAGTTCTCACGGGGGCCACGGTGATTGAGGAGTCGTGTTCATCCTCTTGGTCTCTTTATCTCACCAGCTGGAAACCCTGAAGCAGGAAGCGGCCTCTCTCGCTGCGGACAACACCCAGCTCCGAGCCAGGGTGGAGGCTCTAGAGACCGAGCAGGGCCAGCGGGAAGCCAAGCTGCTTGCTGAGCGGGGCCACTTTGAAGAAGAAAAGCAGCAGCTGGCTGGCCTGATTGCCGAGCTGCAGGGCTCCCTGTCCAACCTCAGCCAGGCCAAAGAAGACGTGGAGCAGGCCTCTCAGGCTCAGGAGGCTCGGTTGTCTGCCCGGGTGACCACGCTGACTGCTGAGCTCACCACCCTCAAAGCCACTCTCCAGCAGCAGGATCAAGAACTGGCTGGCCTGAAGCAGCAGGCCAAAAAGGAGCAGGCCCAGCTAGCGCAGAGCCTCCAGCAGCAAGAACAGGCCTCTCAGGGCCTCCGCCAGCAGGTGGAGCAGCTGAGCAGCAGCCTGAAGCAAAAGGAGAAGCTGTTAGAGGAAGCTGCCCAGGAGCAGGAGGCAACCAGGCGAGACCATGCCCAGCGACTGGCCGCTGCAGCTGAGGAGCGGCAGGCCTCTTTAAGGGAGAGGGATTTGGCCCTCCAGCAGCTGGAAGTATTGGAGAAGGAGAAGACTGCCAAGCTAGAGGTCCTGCAACAGCAACTTCAGGCTGCTAAGGAAGCCCGGGACAGTGCCCAGTCCTCGGTGACTCAGGCCCAGCAGGAGAAGGCAGAGCTGAGCCAAAAAGTGGAGGAACTCCATGCCTGTGTTGAGGCAGCCCGCCAGGAGCAGAGTGAGACCCAGGCCCAGGTGGTAGAGCTAAAGGCCCAACTAAGGTCTGAGCAACAAAAAGCAGCTGAGCGAGAAAGGGTGGCCCAGGAGAAGGGCCAGTTCCAGGAGCAGGTCCGGGCTCTTGAGGAGTCCTTGAAAATCACCAAGGGCAGCCTGGAAGAGGAGAAGCGCAGGGCTGCAGATGCCCTGGAGGAGCAGCAGCGTCATATCTCCAAGCTGGAGGTGGAGACCCGGTGCCTGGTGGAACAGCATAAGCAGGAGCGGAAGGAGCTAGAAGAAGAGCGGGCTGGGCGCAAGGGGCTGGAGGCCCGATTACGGCAGCTTGGGGAGGCCCATCAGGCCGAGGCGGAAGCCCTGCGGCAGGAACTGGCAGAGGCCATAGCCTCCCAGCGCGAAGCTGAGGGGGAGTGTGAACAGCTTGCCAAGGAGGTGGCCACCTGGCGCGAGCGGTACGAGGACAGCCAGCAGGAGGAGGCACAGTACGGTGCCATGTTCCAGGAGCAGCTGATGACCCTGAAGGAGGAATGTGAGAAGGCCCGCCAGGAACTACAGGAGGCCAAGGAGAAGGTGGCAGGGATAGAGGCCCACAGTGAGCTCCAGATAAGCCGGCAGCAGAGTGAGGTAGCTCAGCTCCATGCCAACCTGGCCAGGGCTCTCCAGCAGGTCCAGGAGAAGGAGGTCAGGGCCCAGAAGCTTGCAGACGATCTCTCCGCTCTGCAAGAGAAGATGGCCGCCACCAGCAAGGAGGTGGCCCGCCTGGAGGCCTTAGTGCGCAAGACAGGGGAGCAGCAGGAATCAGCCTCCCGCGAGGTACTCAAGGAGCCCCTGAGGGCAGGAGACAGAGGGTCAGAGTGGCCGGAAGAGCGGCAGGGACGCCCGTTCTGCAGCACGCAGGCTGCACTGCAGGCCATGGAGCGGGAGGCAGAGCAGATGGGCAGTGAACTAGAGAGACTGCGGGCTGCGCTGATGGAGAGCCAGGGCCAGCAGCAGGAGGAGCGTGGGCAGCAGGAGAGGGAGGTGGCCCGTCTGACCCAGGAGCGGGGCCGGGCCCAAGCCGATCTGGCCCTGGAGAAGGCCGCCAAGGCGGAGCTGGAGATGCGGCTGCAGAATGCCCTCAATGAACAGCGTGTGGAGTTTGCTACCCTGCAGGAAGCCCTGGCCCACGCCCTGATGGAAAAGGAAGGAAAGGATCAGGAGCTGGCCAAGCTTCGTGGGCAGGAGGCAGCCCAGAGAACAGAGCTCGGGGAGCTTCAGCAGACTGTGGAGCGACTGAAGGAACAGCTGGCTAAGAAAGAGGAGGAGCGCCAACAGTCTTTAGGAATGGCCAGCGGAAAAGACCCTTCTGGGTCAGGAGCACAGTCTGAGGCTACTGGAGAGAGCAAGCGAAAAGGTCCTGAGCTGCAGGTTCTGCAGGCAGAGGTGAGCAAGCTGGAGCAGCAGTGCCGGGAGCACCAGGAGAAGGCCTCCGGCCTGGAGCGCAGCCTGGAGCATGAGCGCACCTCCCGCGCTGAGCAGGCCGGTGCTCTGGAGGCCTTGCAGGGCCGGTTAGAGGAGAAGGCCCAGGAGCTGGGGCGCAGTCAGGACACCTTAGCTGCAGCCCAAAGGGAGCTGGCCACCCTCCGCGCCAAGGCCCAAGACCACAGCAAGGCTGAGGATGAGTGGAAGACGCAAGTGACCCGGGGCCAGCAGGAGGCGGAGAGGAAAAACAGCCTCATCAGCAGCTTGGAAGAGGAGGTCTCTATCCTGAACCGCCAGGTCCTGGAGAAAGAGGGTGAGAGCAAGGAGTTGAAGCGGCTGGTCATAGCTGAGTCCGAGAAGAGCCAGAAGCTAGAGGAGAGGCTGCGTCTGCTCCAGGCAGAGACGGCCAGCAACAGCGCCAGGGCCGCCGAACGCAGCTCTGCTCTGCGGGAGGAGGTCCAGACCCTCCGGGAGGAGGCAGAGAAACAGCGGGTGGCTTCAGAGAGCCTGCGGCAGGAGCTGGCCTCACAGGCAGAGCGAGCGGAGGAGTTGGGCCAAGAATTAAAGGCATGGCAGGAGAAGTTCTTCCAGAAGGAGCAGGCCCTTTCTGCCCTACAGCTTGAGCACACCAGCACTCAGGCTCTGGTGAGCGAGCTGCTGCCCGCCAAGCACCTGTGCCAGCAGCTGCAGGCTGAGCAGGCAGCCGCTGAGAAACGCCATCGTGAGGAGCTGGAGCAAAGCAAGCAGGCGGCCGGCGGGCTGCGGGCAGAGCTGATGCGAGCCCAGCGGGAGCTCGGGGAGCTGGTGCCCCTGCGGCAGAAGTTGGCGGAGCAAGAGCGAGCAGCTCAGCAGCTGCGGGCTGAGAAGGCCAGCTATGCAGAGCAGCTGAGCATGCTGAAGAAGGCTCATGGCCTGCTGGCAGAGGAGAACCGGGGGCTGGGCGAGCGGGCCAGCCTTGGCCGGCAATTTCTGGAAGTGGAGCTGGACCAGGCCAGGGAGAAGCATGGCCAAGAGCTGGCAGCCGTGCGTGCTGATGCCGAGACCCGTCTGGCTGAGATGCAGCGGGAAGCACAAAACACGGCCCGGGAGCTGGAGGTGATGACTGCCAAGTACGAGAGTGCCAAGGTCAAGGTCCTGGAGGAGAGGCAGCGGTTCCAGGATGAGAGGCAGAAACTCACTGCCCAGGTAAGATACCCAGCTCAAACTTGCCTGCAAAGATTGGACCTGAGAGAGGGAACAATGTTCCTTCTGGTCTCCCCTCCCTTACCGGGTGGCTGGCAGAGTTGAAGTATGTTGCCCCCTACCGTCCTAAAGAAGACATCAATAGCTTCCCCTTCCTTGAAGGCTCCGTCCTTTGAGAGTCCAGCTGTGAAGGCCATCAGCCCGTTCTAGAGGCACACTATGCTAGGGAGGCGTACCTGCAGTGGAGGATCCAGGAGCCACTGGGGACTAGAATGAGACAAACTGGCATTTAAAAACGATTACTAGAAATCTAATTCCTTGAAGGAAAGTATCAGAGCCACAGCGAGGTCAGCCTGGCAGCAGGGCTAGTGTCTTTTTGGCCCCCATCTCACTCTGTCTTCGTTGCTCCTCCCCCATGCACAGGTGGAACAGCTAGAGGTATTTCAGAGAGAGCAAACTAAGCAGGTAATGCCTGGGGTCCCCGCTAAATGCTGGCTGCTTAAGCGGTGACCCATCTCAGTGCATGACCCCGGCTGCAGCTTGCCTCCGCCTGCTCCTGTTGTGAACTGTTTGTGAAGGGGGCAGGGTCAAGCCATGGAGTCCAGGCCCGGGCTGCCCAGGAGTGTGGTGTGCTGGGCCCTCTCTTGGGCCTCATTCCACCCATCCCAGGTCGGCCTCTCCATCCTTCTCCTGTCCTTTTCTCTCATCTGTCTGTCAGGGATGAGGGGTAGGGTAGGCTTCATCTTTCCCATGTCCGAACTGGTGACCGGCAGTCCTTGGGATTCCCAAATCTCCAAGTCCTGTTCCCAGTTTGGATGCCGAACTAAGAGTAACAGCAGAGTGACCGTGGGCCTTGCTTAACACACAGCCCCCTTCTTTCCTGCAGAAGCCGTAAAGGTGACATGAAAGCAGCCCTCACAGGTCAGGGAGGGTTGTGAGCTCAGGACACCTGCCCATCACCCTCTGGGGCTTTAACCTGGAGCATGAAATCGAGCTGCCTGGGAGCAGGAAGGCCAAGCTTGACGAGAGACAGGAGGTGGCATTGTCTGGCTGCCTGGCCCTCACAAGGATCTCCCTGTGCTGCCCTAGACGTCAAGGCTGTCACACTGGTTTCTCCACCATCCCTCCTACTCCTGTCACCTCAGGCCTGCTGAGGAATCGGGCCCTCCTCTCCTTCCATTGCCCGCCTCCTCCAGGGAGCCTGAGATGATGGGGACAGTCAGACCGAATAGCAAACAGTCAGCAATGGAGCTCCTGCCTCTTGTCTTTGCTGTTCATGCTTGAGCTCCTGGAATGCCTGGAGGAGCCAGCAGGGCTTGGGCTGTTCTGCTCCCTCTCCACCCCACTCCCTTTTCTCTTCTCTGTGGGAGTGGGGTGGGCTTTGGGTCTGAGGGCTGCCCCTGTCTGCTTCCCAGTGCTAACCGCAGCAGCTGCATTGCTAGCACCAGCCCTCACAGCCTGTGGATATTGGGAAGAGGTCTGAGCATCTGTGTGCCTTGGCACTTTTGGGGAGGAGTGTTGGGTATTCATCCTTGTCTGCTAGTTATAGACTCGGTCCCTTGTTCCTGTCCCCAGCCTGGGAAGCTTGGGGCTGTGAATGGTGGCAGTAAGTAGTAGGGTGGTAGTGAGGTGTCAGTTCCCCAGAGTCAATTCTGTTGAATCTGGAGGCTGTGGGGCTCCGGCAGGCCTGTCTCTGCAGGCCGGGGGTGGAGGTGAGCATGGGCAGTGGCTCTGGCAGCACCTGTGTGTTGGGTCACCTCCCTTAGGTCCTGCCAACCAGCCTGCACCGCAGGGATAAATCCCTAAATGGAGGCCAGAGAAAGGACCAGAGTTTCTTCTAGGAACACTGGGGATTTATCTGGGGAAAACCTCTAATTTCTCTGAATATCGAGGGGAAGGCCTCCTGAGTTTTCTCTTCTCTTCCTCCCCTGTTCCAGGTGGAAGAACTGAGTAAGAAGTTAGCTGACCATGACCAAGCCAGTAAGGTGCAGCAACAGAAGTTGAAGGTGGGACAGTGGGGGATGGGCCATCTTGTCAGCCTCAGAGCGAGAATCGGGGAGGGAAGGGGCTCTGTGAGCCCTTGGGCTGTAGTGGGTATGGGGGCAGAGGCGGGCCTGGCATGGCAGCTTTACACCTGCCTGTGGCTCAGGAGCCCCTGTATGTGCCTTCTTAGAGCTTTCAAGGGAAGACTGGGGTGGCTCCCATCGCTCAGGCCTTCGCTGTCCACTAGTTGCCCCTAGTCATGTGTGGTTATTTAAACTAAATTAAAAATTGAGGTCCTCAGTCACGCTAGCCACATTTCCCTTGCTTAGTAGCTACGTACGGCTAGTGGCTACCGTATCGGACAGGGCAGATACAGAACATTTCCATTCCTGTAGAAAGTTCTTTGGGTAGTGCTGCTCTAGACAGCCTAGCTTTGAGGATTGTCAACAATGTTTAATACTGCACTGTAACTTAATATTTGTCATGGTTTCAACAGCATCACCTTTTTGGTTTAATACCTGCTTTTCTGCAGTTCAGTCTTCACAGCTTTTACTTAGGGGCAGAGGAATTAGGCACCTGTGGCACTAAAGCCCCGTGGTGGGTCACAGGAGCTGGGAGCAGAACTTCATTTTCATGCCATAATCGTGTGATAAACAGATGCTGCTTCTCCATTTTGGGGCCTTCTCGGTGCTAGGAGATGTAGGAGAGAGAAGGCCGGGTAGTCCATTGTCTTCTACAAGCTAAGTGCTCTGCTCACTGGCATCACAGGGGGCACCGAGAACTGGACATGGCCCCTGCTCCCAAGGAGTTTGTGGTCTGCATAGGAGGCAGTGCAGCATCATAAAAGCCCACACAGCCTTTGAAGTTGGGTGGAACAAGGTTCAGATCTTACTCTGCTATGACCCCGGTCAATTTGTTTAAATCTCTGAGCTCAGTTTCTTCACCTCTGAAACAGATGAAGTTACTTCCCGGAGCAGTAGTGAGGAGAACAAGAGTTCCCGTGTCCTCTGAGAGCTCATGTGCCAAGTGCCTAGCTTTGCACCCAAGTGTTCCCTGAGGATCAGCCCCCTTCCTCCTTGGGGAGACTACTCATGGAGAGAGAATGAGACAGTTTGTTCCTGGGTGCAAAGAAGGCAAAGATAGGGCTGTCAGAACTCTGCCAGAAATGGCATTAGCCAGACAGGGAAAGCTTCTGCAGAATGTGGACCTTGAAGGGTGTGTGGTATGCCAGTAGAGTAGGTGCTAGGGGCGGGGGTAAAAGGATTTTTTGTGCGAGTCCTGAGAGGGTCTGCAGGAGTCTGAAGACACCATGGAACCCAGGAGGTTAGGGCAGGTCTGTGGATTTGGGTGCACTAGCCAGACCAGCCACCCTGATCAGCGTTGTCATGCGTTCCAGGCCCAGGGAGGGGAGAGCCAGCAAGAGGCTCAACGCCTCCAGGCCCAGCTGAACGAGCTGCAGGCCCAGCTGAACCAGAAGGAGCAGGCAGCTGAGCACTATAAGCTGCAGGTGAGGCGCCCCCAGCCCTGGCCCACTGCTTCCTCGCCCTGCTGCCCTCCAGTCCCTGCCTCCCCCCCACCCCCACCGCCCCACTTGTTCTGTGTGCCCGCGTAGATGGAGAAAGCTAAGACCCACTATGATGCCAAGAAGCAGCAGAACCAAGAGCTGCAGGAGCAGCTACGGGGCCTGGAGCAGCTACAGAAGGAGAACAAGGAGCTGCGGGCTGAAGCCGAACGGCTGGGTCGGGAGCTGCAGCAGGCTGGGCTGAAGACCAAGGAGGCTGAGCAGACCTGCCGCCACCTTACTGCCCAGGTGCGCAGCCTGGAGGCACAGGTGCGTATCGGGTCAGATGGACTCCACCCTGTCATGTCGGACCCCTGTGCTCTCCTCTCCCAGGCTGCCCCTGCCCGAGGCTTCTCTTCACTCTCCCTGTCCCTCTTCTCCTCAGGTTGCCCATGCTGACCAGCAGCTTCGAGACCTGGGCAAGTTCCAGGTGGCAACTGATGCCCTGAAGAGCCGGGAGCCCCAGGCAAAGCCTCAGCTGGACTTGAGCATTGACAGCTTGGATTTGAGCTGTGAGGAGGGGACTCCCCTTACCATCACCAGGTGAGGAGGTGCCCTGTCTCTGTCTTGTTCACTGAGTGCCCACCGTGTGTCAGGCTGTGTCTTGGGCACTGGGGCTAGTGAGATTGAGAAGATGTCTCTTTGCCCTCTGGGAGCTTTTTCTTAGAGGAGAAGACTAAGGAAACTGTCCGAGGTGTTCGGCCAGATGTTTGTGTAGGGCACACTGGGAGTAAAAAGAAATGAGTGCTCAGAGAGGGCTTCATGGAGGCTGTCACTCCTGCTGTCTGCAGAGGAGCTGAAGGTGTGTGTGCTCCGTGAACAGAGGAGAGCAAAGGCTGAGAAAGAGCCTGGCTGGGCTGGCAAATGAGGTTGGGTGGGCCTGGCTAGACTCCTCATTGAAGTTTAGATTTGATCCTGAAGGCACTGAGGGATCTTGGAAAGGCTTGAAATTAAGGTAGATGTGGTCCAGTTTGATTTTTTTTTTTTTTTTTTTTTTTTTTTAAATTTCTGTTTTAGAGAGGGCACGAGTGAGGGAGACAGATAGAGGGAGAGAGAAAATCTCCACACTCAGGATGGAGCCTGATGCCGGGCTTGATCCCATGAATCTGGGGTCATGACCCGAGCTGACATCAAGAGTCGGGCCACCCAACTGATTGAGCCTCCCAGGTGCCCCTAGAAAGTTTTTCCGATAACCAATGTAGAAGCTGAGATGTGCCCATACTGTTACAAAAACACTTAAAAAGTAGTAATGCATTTATTTACCCCTCAGCATCCTCTGAGGTAGGTTCTGTGATTATCTCCTTTAACAGATGAAACTGGGGCATAGAGGGGCAGTCCTTTGCCCAGGGTCCCACAGTGGCAGAGGCAGGCTTGAGCCCGGGCAGCCTGGTTTGAGTCCTTGTTTGTCACCAGGCTGGCACCTCCCCTCAGGTACCATTAAATCTAGGTGAGAGGAGAGGAGGCAGACCGTGGAAGGACATGCAAATGGAGTGGCGTGGCGTGTGGTTAAGTGAGCTCCTGGACTTGTCCATTGCATTGGGCTGGAGGGAAGAGGTAGGATTGAGCTCATGTTCATGGCTGGGGACCCAGGTGGAGGCTGCTCCCATTTCCTGAGGCAGGAGATCCAGATGGATGGACTTCATTTGGACATGCTCACCGTGGAGCTGAGAGTGACCAGTGTTAAGGAGCTCAGATAGCCATGGAGATAGATGGGCTGACCAGAAATGGAGAGTGAAGGGAGGACCCAGGTCAAGCAAGGGCTCTCCTTGATGCCTTTCAAAAATCAGAGAATGGGGTGCTTGACCTGGTCTGCTTGTAATAAATGTAGGAATTGGGTCATTTTGGAGCAAAGGGATGAACAAAATTGCCTTTTAGCCCCAGGCATGGCACCTCAGCAAGTCTCTTTCCTACAGCAAGCTGCCTCGAACCCAGCCAGATGGCACCAGCATCCCTGGAGAGCCAGCTTCCCCCATCTCCCAGCGCCTGCCCCCCAAGGTAGAATCCCTTGAGAGTCTCTACTTCACCCCCATCCCTGCTCGGGGTCAGGCCCCACTGGAGAGCAGCTTGGACTCCCTGGGGGACGTCTTCCTGGATTCAGGCCGGAAGACCCGCTCCGCCCGTCGGCGCACCACTCAGATCATCAACATCACCATGACCAAGGTCAGGCTGCTGGGAGTGGGCCTGTAGGCCCCAAGTGATGCTCACTTGCTCTTAAGGGCATCTTTCCCATCGGGTGCCTCTGGAGGCAGGCAGGGCTGACTAGTTCATGTGTTACAAAGAAGCACAGCCTCTTGTGTAGAAAGGGGCAGGGCTGGAATTGGATGCCTAAAGGATCTAAGGCTGGTTTCTTTCCATGTGTGGTACTGACTCCGTGCAGACTGAAAGGAGAGAAGATGGAGAAGTTGCAGCCTGGCCCTGTGCCTGCAGCATACCTCCTGGGTGGCTGAGATGCATTGTGGCCGCCCAGAGGGCTGCCTGCTAGGTTGGAGGCCCTGGTTGGCCCTTGTTTTCCATATTCTGAGGAGGATGGGGAGTGGGGAAGGTTCGTTTGGTGTGGGCTGCCTTTGGCTCCCAAGAAGCTGCAGAAGTTCTAAAAGACGGGCAGGGCCCTGGCAAGCTTGGGCTGAGGGTCAGTGGAGGCTGTGGGATGAGCCTGACTATGACTAGCTCAGGAGACTGGTATTCTAGCCCCAGCTCTGCC
Organism: Acinonyx jubatus; assembly: GCF_027475565.1. NCBI lineage: Eukaryota > Metazoa > Chordata > Mammalia > Carnivora > Felidae > Acinonyx > Acinonyx jubatus. The sequence goes on along the minus strand of NC_069390.1, from coordinate 54,507,317 downwards.
ACTCCCTAGCTGTTATCTGTGGGTTGGTCACTTTACTTTTTTGCACCTTGATTCTAAAATTGTCTGATAACACACTCTCTTCCCTCTTTCAAAGGATTGTTAACAGACTCAAATGAAAATGGGATAGCCTTGGCACCTTGTGCAGGATTCTTAGCAACAGGGCCCATTCCTTGTAGATGTGTAGCTAAGGATTCCTGCAAAGCAGTGGGAATACATGCTGCTGCGGGATCCGAGGCCCTATTTAGGAAAGTGAACAGGAGGCACCTTTATGGATTGTTAGGGCCCCATTCCACCAGATCCATTCTCTCTTCCAGAAGCTAGACGTGGAAGAGCCGGACAGCGCCAATTCATCCTTCTATAGCACACAGTCGGCCCCTGCTTCCCAGGCTGGCCCACGAGCCACCTCTTCCACCCAGTCTCTAGCCCGCCTGGGCTCTCCTGACGATGGCAACTCTGCTCTGCTCAGCCTGCCTGGCTACCGGCCCACCACTCGCAGCTCCGCTCGCCGCTCCCAGGCTGGGGTATCCAGCGGGGCCCCTCCAGGTGAGGGGGCCACAGGGACACAACACACACAAAACCCCAGGCTGACTATCTTTCGGCACCTCACCGACCCCTCCTCCCTGCAACCTCGGGGCTGTGCTGGGCAATCAGGCTGATGTTCATCTCAGCCAGGGTGAATGGGAAATGGTCACACGAGGGAGCCTGGGACTCCCAGTGGAACAGTGATGCTCAGCTGCTGCCTGGAGTCCTCCATTACTGTCTCAGGTGGTAAGGGGTGCCAGAAGGGCGCCTCAGGGACCTTTGGTCATCAATTCCTGGTCCTCAGTTTCTCTAGGGTGTCACAGCCTCCGCATACGGTATATGACTTCTTTTGACCTCCCCAGGGAGAGCACGCGGAGCAGAGCAGGATTCTGGGTTACTGGGCTTGAAGTCCACGGGACAGGTGGACAGGAGTGGTGGCCACAAAAGTTGGCAAGAGGCCAGGACCCGTGGGAGACCTGGTGCCTCTACCCTCACTCTTCCTGGCCTTCCTACTTCCTAGCCCCACCTGCTTCAGTTTCCCTGCCCTCCACAGGAAGGAATAGCTTCTACATGGGCACCTGCCAGGATGAGCCTGAGCAGCTGGATGACTGGAATCGCATTGCAGAGCTGCAGCAGCGCAATCGAGTATGCCCCCCACACTTGAAGACCTGCTATCCCCTGGAGTCCCGGGTGAGCTCCGGGGTCACCTGCACGGGACCCACACTGGCTCTTCTCCTCCTCCCTCAGCGCTCCATGCTGACCGAGCCCTAGTGCCCTGCCTGGCTCTTTGGCCTGCTGCAGAGTGACCTTATGCTTCTGGTGGAATAGCTGGCAGACAGGGGTTCGGGGTGAAATCACTGTGGGTGGGCCTGAGTCTGTGGAGGAGGTCTGCTTGGGACTACTCTGCTCTGACCACCATGCAGGGCCTGAGTAGAGAAGACAATGGGAAGGGAGACCTTCCGCAACAGGAAGGCTTTAGCTGCTGCACACGCCGGGCCCATGAAGAGTTCTAGGGTGGTCCTGCCGCACTGACCCCCTCTTTCCATCCCATCCAGCCTTCCCTGAGCCTGGCTACCATCACGGATGAGGAGATGAAAACTGGTGACCCCCAGGAGACCCTGCGCCGAGCCAGCATGCAGCCAGCCCAGATAGCCGAGGGCATGGGGATCACTACCCGGCAGCAGCGCAAACGGGTCTCCTCAGAGCCCCACCAGGGCCCTGGTACCCCTGAGGTAGGTGACCCTGATTCCTGTTTTGTTCCATCTAGCAGGTTTCTCTCTCCAAGAGTTTTGATGCAGGGACAGGGACTGTTGGGAAGGGAGGTTTCCGGAGGGAAGTGGTGTTGACTTACAAGGTCCACTTGGCTCTGAGACACACAACTGGTTTTGGATGTGAACTCTTCTTCCCCGTAGTCTAAGAAGGCCACCAGCTGTTTCCCACGCCCCATGACTCCCCGGGACCGACACGAAGGGCGCAAACAGAGCACTAATGAGGCCCAGAAGAGAGCAGCTCCAGCTGTTAAACAGGTCAGTGGGGGCTGAAGGGAGATCCTAGAGGGACCTTGCTGGCAGGGCCCAAGTGCAGCCCAGTTTGACAGCCCTCCCCTCCCCGACAGGCTGACCGCCGCCAGTCGATGGCTTTTAACATCCTCAACACACCCAAGAAGCTCGGGAATAGCCTGTTGCGGAGGGGAGCCTCCAAGAAAGCCCCATCCAAGGCCTCTCCCAACACCCGCAGCGGGACCCGCCGCTCTCCTCGCATCGCCACCACTGCAGCCAGCGCCGCCACTGCTGCTGCCATAGCTGCCGCCACTGCCACCCCTCGGGCCAAGGGCAAGGTGGAAGCACTGATGGGGAAAGGAAGGGGGTGGATGGACTCTTAGAGTGGGTGGAAGCAGGGTACTCCCTCGGGCCACCCCTTGGGAGGCTTCCACTGTGTGGCCCAGCTAGCCCACTGGGGGTGGGCTAAGAGAAGGTGCTCTCTTACTAGCTGCTCCCTGAGGACGGGAGACACAGGGCAACTCAGCACAGCCAGCAACTGATAACCTGGAGCTAGATGTGTCCAGGTCACACCAAGGAAGGGATCCTAGTCAGAGGGGTTTGGAGCTAAAAGAGGCCTCAAGGCCAGCAGTATCTGCTGGCATCACAAGTCTCCCGCCAAGTGACTGTCTCTCTCTCTTTCAGGCAAAGCACTGAAGGGCCAGGACCAGTGAGAGGCCCCACCTGTGTCCTCAGTGCCGACCTCGCCTGGTCCTTTTCCTTCTACTGTCCCTTTCAGTGCCTTCTCTCAGCTCCCAGGCCAGCAGTGGCCAAACCCCTACAGACAGTGATGCCTGCCCACATCCCCAGCCTGGTACCTGGATCTTCACAGGAGCCTTCGCTAGGTGAACTGAGGTGTTCTGAGTTGTCCCCAGAGGCCTGGAGTGTCTGGGTCTTCTCCCTACCTTGCCTCCTGACGTTTTCTTAGAACAAAGTCACTTTTCCATCACAACCAGACTTGAGGCTGGCTTTGAGTGGCTGGGCCCAAGAGCCTCATCCTCCTCAGCCTCTGAATCCAGAAGGGACCATTGGAGGAGCAGGCCCTGGTCCCTGCTGCTCGTGGTGGCTGGGCCTAGCAGGGCCCTTGCTTTTGAAGTCCAGGACTGGACATTGACCTAGCGGGTGCACCTAGAGATGCTCCCATCCACCCAAGGGCTCAGCTGCCCAGAAGATGCTCTTTTCCAGAACAAATAGGCCCCATGCCTGGGGGTGGCAGTGGGGAGTGGGAGGGGAGCAGTCTTCAGCTGCACCTCATCCCCCCTTCCCCAGACTTAAAAGTGGGGTGGGATTTTGGAGTGATGGGAAGGTTTTTAAGGGCCAGGGATGGATCTTTTTCTAAATGTTATTACTTGTAAATAAAGTCTATTTTTCTCCCTTAAGTGCTGAGCTGTCTTGATTTGTGTGGGAAAAGGGAAATTTAGGTTCATTAGGGTATTTATATCTTTGTCCCTGCCGAGTGTCCCAGACTACCTGCCTTCTCTCAAATCCCTTCTCCTGGCCTTTCTGGGGCCACAGGATCTTCCCACACTTTTTTGAGGGCCCGTGTTCCCGGACTTTAGTTTTGTCTTTAGCTTCTGAGTGATAGTCCCCCTCTTCCCACACTCCCTCCTGGGATGGGCCAAGTTCTGTAAGTGGAATGAGGAGTTAAATGACAGAGCAGATGTCATCATGCCTCCACTGAAAAATCATTTATGAGTACCCATTGTGGACCCAGGCAGCTGTGGATCAGAAATAGCATCTACCCCCACCCTTCCCTGGGACAGTCCATTAAAGGGAAAAAAGAAAGAATACAATATTAAGTCGATGCAGAAGAAGGCCTGAGCTGCAAGGGCAGCTCAGGTAATGATGTTCATCCAGGTTCTGGAGTTCACCTGTCTTGATGGTGAGGTAGAGGGGACCCGCTGGAGGGTGAGGTTTCTTGAGTGCAGGGCGCAACTGTCCTTAGCCCAGCCTGGGGAAGCGAAGGCAGACAAGGCTCAGGGCCAAGGGTGGGGACATCTCTCGTAACCTTTCTTCAGGCCATGCCTCCCCTGCCTGCATCCTAAGTTCCGCTTGGGAGTACAGTGGACGTTAATGGAGGCCACTCCGGGCAGAGCCCACCCTATCCTCCCCATACTACTCCTCCTGTCCGTGGAAACCTCCACTCAGGTTTCTCACCCAGAGCTGGGCCACGACGATGTGACGCTGGGCAGTCTGCTCAGGATCGGCAAAAACACAGGAGAAGTTGGTATTGCGCAGGGTGGGGCTCAGCTCCTCTAGCATGAGGGTCGTCTGCAGCTGGGTGCGTGGGCCCCGGCGCTCCCGACTGAAGCAGAGGAGGAAAGGCCATGAGAAGACCATAGGAGGAACCCCAACCACCCCCCTGCCTGCCAGCCTTGCCACTGCACCCCTCACCTGATGCTGCCCTCCCTCAGCCGACCTGGGAGGTGTTCGATGAAAGAACCATTGCCCAGCCAGTACAGGATGCTAAAGTGGGGGAAGCGGCTACAGGCGGTACAGGACAAGGTCAGCATTCCATCTAGGGACACATGTGGCTGTTAGCCCTTCTGGAGAGCACACCCTCCCCTCCACCATGCTGCCCTCCCCCCTGGCTCCCACAATTCAGGAACTGGATTACTGCTGTACACACCACCCAGGTGGGAAAGTCCGTTAATGGGGAAGTGTGGTTGTCTACAAGGCAGGCCTGGGGCTGAACAAGAGGAATATGGATGGGTACGCGTCCTTGGTTCAGATGACGACTCCTGACCCTGTTTCTTCAAGATGGCCTTTTCCAGTGCTCAGCTTTGGGGACTCTAGGACCCCTGGTCAAGGAGGCAGTAGGCCACTGCTCCTCTAAGATGGCCAGAGGGCAAGTGGGCTTGGGTGGGGCGCAGGCTGGGCCTCGGAGCATATTGCAGTCAAGGCTCTGGGAGTCCTCTGACCATCCTTATGTCTGAATTCTCTCCATCCCATCTTGGGAGCTGGGCCCTGCATCCACACTCATGATGCTGGGTGGGAAAGGGGATGCCGAGTGCTCTGGCAAGCTGCCCTGGCTGGTGGGGCTACATGGCAGAAGGCAGTGGAAGGGGGCAGCTCAGGAGTCAATCCCACCTTTGGGCCCTCTGTGCCCACAGCTCACCCCTGACCACTGTGCCCTTTTAGGCTCCCATCAGAATTGCTCCTTACTCAGTGGGACTTCCAGTTCCGGCCA